>NC_135855.1:32825466-33187966 GCF_031162955.1 Sander vitreus
CCACACGGGGCCTGAATGCTTTGCCGGTCAGGAGGCTTAAAGGGACCTGGGGAATAGCATGCAGACACTTTTCCAATATATAATCATGTGTATATATATACATGAATATATACTCTCTTGCCTGTGTTCCTAATCCACTGTTGCTCTGGGGCGCTCATTTCATTAGACATGGGCAGGCAAGGCTGACAGGTTACGAGGCCTTTTGAATATATGCTCCAATGGCTACCCAATCCCACCAAATGATGCCGATGAGCGATGTGCATATTGTTTAAGTCTGCTAATGTGGATGCTTGAGAAGTGGTTTGGGGTTTGAGAAGGCTGACATGTGCTGAACTCTGTGTCCTTTTGAGTCATGGTCATGGATATTAAAAAAAAAGCCAGGGAGAAGTTCAACGTAACTCTCCTCAGGATATACGTCAATTTAACTGTGAGGGAGCATCGTTTGAAGAGCAGACTGCACTTTTTTGTGCTTTATAAAATCTGCAGACCATATGTATTGATTGGTATATAATCTGCCAGCGCCAGAAGGGCTTGAATCATTTTGGGTCTGGAGAGAGAATGTCGGGCCAGTGGTGCTCATTGGAAAAATCTGACAGAGACACAAAGATTAGCAGATATCCACACACACACACACACACACACAGAAACACACACACACACACACACACAGAGATGGGGTCTGGCAGGCCCTCAGAGGGCTGATAAGAGTGGGCTTGGGCGATGATGAGGCCCACTCATGGATGCATTGTTCTCCTAAAAGGGGCGGATCTCCCCTGTGTTGGTGGTTATGAAGCAGGAATTGAGGAGCAGGGAGAGGATAATCATTATTGGTTGTGACAGCGGTGGCCTGACAGCTGGGTCCAGTCGTGCTCCAGTGCTTGTTGTACAACAGACAGGCTAAAACACATACACAGACACACATTCGCATGCACACACATACACATATGTCTGTGAGCACACGGGTGTATGGCTGTGCATGTGCTAACACACATACAATACCAAAACAAGACTAAAAGACATGTTTGTTCAGCATTGTTTGTCTTTGTTGGGCATACCCTGGAGGATATAGTGTTCATTACACCTGAAAATATGAAATATTGGACTGAGGGAACACCATGCTGACAATTTAGCTATTCTTAGCATTTTCAAGCCAGAGGTGTGGCTAAAAATGTGGTTTGTCCTGTGGGGGGTGCTAGAGGAAAACCCATAAAATCATTAAAGTCAAAAGGGTTTATCCTCTCAGGTGCAAGAATGTGCTTAATACATTTCATGGTAATTGTTCTTATCAAAACATGAAATATCCTGTGTGAAAGGTTATGCAAAAGTGTGTCCTAAGGTAAAGCTTATCAGGTGTCCAAAATGGAAACATATTGATTCATCTTCTGGGGGCTTTGAATATCAACATCAAGTTCAGTAAAAATCCAGCCAGTCGTTTTTGAGATACGTTGTTACCAACACCTTTACCAAATGTTCCGGCAGTAACCAAACTATGAATGTTCATGATAATGTTCAATCCAGTTGGGCAGATGCTGACATATCTTTCTCTGGACGAGTGTTCAAGGGACTAGCAGATGAAAGGGCAAAAAGTGCACCAATCCATAGACAACTACACACACCCAAAAGAGAAATAAAACATTGACTGATAAAAAGAGCTAACGTGTGCTCTTTTTCACTTGTCACCCAGAGCTTCCCTAAAACTACAGAGACAATTAATGTTTGATGCAAATAAAAAGGAAGCAGAACCGGCCAAATGGGCATCCTGAAAAAGCTGAGTTGGCTAATCTGCTGAAATATTACCAAGGCTTTGTTTCTATGTTTTTGATGAAACAGGTACAGCTTTGCCAACTAGCCTTTGTTTACAGTGGTAACATGTATGCATTGTGCATGGTAAGAGCAGCACTTTGTCATCACCATTAATTTCTATTTCAGACATAGGCCTATTAGTTTGCGTTAGCATAATAGGCTAATAATTACAAAGTGTGTTTCAAGTGCCAAGACAACGCCTGTGTGTGGGTGTACACAAACACACACAAGACATAGACACATAACGTGATCACAGGTATTCATTGTGTCACTCACTACTTGCACCATCTTCTGCATTAATAAGTGCAGTGTTTATGTGGGTAAATCCTTATCAAGTGTTTGCTTGTAAAGTCTCCTCTGACCTCAGTCCGTTGGCATGCTGAGCCCCTCAATAGGGCTGATTATTATAAGCAAGGTCCCACCCACCGACCTCCATAACATACCATCACAGGATCTGCTCATAGCTCCTGACGCCACTCATGGAAATGGACTGCTAGATAGTGAAATACAAGGTGACAGCGATGTATAGAGATGTAGAGGTATTTTCTCATGATGCTATTGTTAAAGCTGCTCATTCGTCACAAACATAGACTGTATATTAGTGGACAAAGCATCCGGTTCGGCGAAGTGCTGCAAATGCGGAAGTGCCTTAAACTTGCATTTTATCTAAATTCCAGCAGGGGGCGACATGTGCGGTTGCAAAAGGAGGTCGATTTCTGTAGAAGTCTATGAGAAAGTGACCCACTTCTCACTTGATTGATGATTACTTCAGTAAACGTTTTCATAATGAGTTTATGGTCTCAATCGCTAGTTTTAAGTCTTCTGCAACACAGAATGATGTTCATTTTTTGAATTATGGTCTCGTTGATTTTAAAATCGGCGATAAAGCAGGGGGTGTTTTAGGGCGTGGCAATGATGTGATCGCCAGTGAAATGTGTAACGAGCAGGGGGTGTTTTAGGACGTGGTTATGATGTGATTGCCAGGGAAATGTGTAACATAACGTAGAGCATAAGCAGCAGTCTATGGCTCCTCCCTCACTCCTCCCTCTCGTCTAAAATTGTCACATCCGCAACCAGGATGGCTGCACCCGTAACGGAAAACTCAACGACTCATAGCAGATCTCCACAAACCAATGGGTGACGTCACACATGCTCTGTCCACTAATTTTACAGTCAATCGTCACAAAGTAGTGTTTCCAGGAGGAATTTTTCCATCTACCCCAACAGCTCTCTCTTTGCAATAATTGCTTAACTTCACCACAGAGACTTGCTGTTTTGTTTTTGTTTTCTTGATGGGAAGCAAAATCTGTCACAATCTTGCAGTTCTCCCAAGAACAAAGAACAAAGAACAAACACTTGGTAAATAATTAATAAGGCAATGCTAATTATAAAACCAAGACAAATGAGTTGAAAGTTTACACTGGGGTAAAATCATGAGGCTGAAATCATAATGGATATACAGACCTAGAAATCAATCAAAACCATTTATTTCTTATCTAAACAGTGCTGGTGCTGTTTCCTGTTGGATGTTTTCAGTTTCTGTGTGAGGGATCAAAATCATTTGACCCTCAAGATGAGCTGGCTTCTTGACAAACCACATCATCAATATGGATTTTTACCATGATTTTACTAAAACATACTGATTCGAAATGGTATTAATATGGTCATTATACAGTGACAAATCATTTGACAACACTGATAAATTGTAAATTTGAAGAATGAAAATTGAATATGTGCAACCACAGAGAAAACAGCCATAGATAATTCATATGCTACAAATGAATGACCAAAACAATTTACTGTAATGTAATACTCTCTGAACACTTAAATCTTTCATCACGGCTTGTGTATGTGAGTGATGGCGTCCGTCCAATGTCAGTATGGTAGATACTGGCTATACAGTCAACTTTTCTAGACTTGTAAAGCAAACAAATAGCCACTTCAATGTCTTCTACAACTATTCATCTTTGATTATACATGGTCACTGTAGCACCATGGATGGAGTCAGTTTCATAGCAGCTAATGTCCAGATTTGGAATCCCTCCTTGACATCCTCACTTCGCCCCCTACTATCTACCCTGCACCCCCTGCAAAACCCAGGCCAGCACACAGATGAGAAGGCTCCGCTCACTCATGTTGGTACAGCTGCCTCTTCTCCGGCCTCAAACCAGCAGCAGCAACAGCTGGAAAGACTGAGGCTTTGTCTGGCTCAGTAGGCCTAAAGTGCTGGGAAGCTGATATTGGTCTGGCCGCAGTGTTGAGCTACGGGGCCAAGAAAGGGCATCATTGCCTACCACTTGATCAAGAAACTCCATAATAGGCAAACCATGTTATGCTTTCCTGAGTGAAACAGATCATGGGTTGCCATAGGCCTTTTGTTGGATAGCTGTGGTAAATAGTTGGTGTTTTCTTTCACATCTTGGGAGGATGTGCCACTTTGTGAATGGATGGATGACGGTTTGGCTCCACGGACCATGCAAATCTGGTAGAACAGTGTGGATGTTCTGGGAAATTGTATAACTGTACAGCTTATAGACTGTGTTCTGTGTTCATACTAGAAATTTAAACGGAAAAGTTGGAGTGATCTGCTGAAAGATCTTTCTGATAATCAATGGACAATTAAAAAAAAAACAAATAAAAAACATTTTAAAAAGATATCTTCATTTTAATTTCTTCATCTTGACGCAACATCATTCATCCATGTCATATGCTTACTATGATGCCAGGGGGACTATAATGGGACATTCCTTTCAAATAAACAAGCCAGTCAAGTCATAGATCACGTCAATTTCAATCAGATTTACACCGTTTGAAAATAAAATAATACCAGTATTCACTGACAAATGATATAACCTTTATTCTCAATTATTTAATTTGAGATACATTTGAAAAAAGGAATACAAATAAAAATATTTGTGACTTGACTGCAACCTGACCACAATAGGACATAGAGTAAGATTGTGCAGGAGTGGTAGTATTTGTTAATTAGCTACTCTGAGGACATCCCAGCTATCACTGTCATTATTATCATTATTAACATCCTTAAAACATCATCATCACTGTATACAGGGAACTCTGTTTGGCCACCAGCTTGTTATCTTTCTCTCCCCCTCTCTGCCTTTCCCTGTCGCTCTTCCTCCCTCTCCTTCCCTCTCTCCTGCTGTCACCTCTCACAGAGCCTGGCAGCATCAAGCCAGCTTGCATTTTAATTTGGCCCTGAAGTTACTTATTTCATTATCGATCATCCGTAATGCTGAATCAATGTTCATCTTGTTACGTGGGCCATACCCGTGTAATACAGTGATAGTGGGGCCCAGAGTTACTCATTCCCTTTACAAAGTGACTTTACCGTAAAATCAATGCCTTGTGTTACTGATACAGGGGAAACTGCAGCAGATGGAGTGAAAGTGAGTGGGCAAAGAGGAAACAAACAAAAAAAAACTCACCTTCAATGCAGCATTATTAAAGGCACTCACAAAGCATATCAAATCTCTACAGTGTGAATATTGCATTATCATACAAAGCCATGATTACCTAATAACGTGGAATTGTATGAATTATATATAAACATGATAACATATTCATATTCAGTTGATATCAGTTGGATTTGGTGTTGTGGTTTATGGATCATCTGTGTGGCTTAGACTGTCGCTGGGAAAATAATGTTTTACAGGTTTTGCACAGGCCTGGTTTATTTTATACTAATCGTGCCCCCTTGACTCAGCAAAATCATATGATGTTAGAAAATAATAATAATTTAGTTCAGTTCCATCCAGATTCATGGAATGAATTAATTGGTTCCCTAAATAATGACAGTTTAAAGTGACTTTATACTACAAATACAACATCAGGGCAGTATGGATGATTTCCATGTCAACAAGAAAGCCGTGGGAGTTAAACTATCATGAGAAAAGAATTATACATTGTACTGTTATGACCTGTCAATTTCAAATGATAACCAAACCAGAATATGATACCAGAATTAAATCTTGTCTTAAATTAAACCATTTATTGTAACAAATGGAAATACAGTTATACTTGGCGATGAAGGCTCTGTTCTAACGATGCTCCCTAGATCAGCCAAGCAGCATGCTAAGTTGAAACAGGGAGCACGCTGCTGAGACCCCCCTGTACACAAGAGTGGGACCAATCCAAGACATTAAAACTATTTCAGACTTAAGTTATGATGACACTCCAAACCAGGAAGGTGGAGGCTGGCGTGGTGGAGGCAACTTTTGCCAGCAGCAGCGGTGTGAGGCAGCATTGGAGTAGTGGAAAGCAGTGAGAAATAGGGAGACATTTAAATGGACAGCCCGATGTTAAAAAAATGGCTGTGATTGGTTGTGACTGGTGGGAATGATAATTCAATTAGTGGGCACATGACTTCCGTGTCCTGCACGAACTAACGTGATGCTTAATTAATATGTTTTAGAGGGATATGTGACTATTCTAGGTGTAAAACAATGTAATATCCAAAGACATTAAAGTAATATTGTAGTAGGGAAATGAAGAGGATAATGTTATAACCCCTCTATTGAGTAAAGTGGGCACACAAAGTCTATATAACAATATGTATTAGGGTGATGGAGCAGACATTCATTATCGATTTGTATTGACAAATATTAAAGGCCTATAAGCACCTAGAGCAATGGATGCAGTGCTTTGAAGCACATAAAGTTGGTCTATAATCTGAGATGTTCATATAGTTATAAACGTCCCACATATGACTACAGTATTTATAGGTTAATATGTATATATGCACACTGCACATTGTACAAAACTTGTAAGCTGCAGGCTGCTTGTTACCGTAACACTCTGTTCAAGGCCTAAATGTAAAATGGATCTCCTGTTCAATCCTTGCTTAGCCTGAATGACTGTTTAAATGTAGTAGTAGCCTACAACCTGAAGTTAACAAGTTAATGTAAAACATTTGTGAGGCAATGTGTGAATTCATGCTTTGATCCGCTGTCATAACCCAGTTTAATAAGTTGCAGTCCATTGACTATTCATTTGTTTCCAAATGGTGTGAGCAGGAGGAACGGTTCCAAAATGCTTTACTTTGCCACTAATGCAAATCAAAGTAAGGCTATCTATTTAATATGCATGATTGGTTGGTGTAATGTAATTAAAATCATACTATTTAAATTATCCTAACAGTAAAAAAATTAAACTTTAAATGTATTTCAAAGTACACTTGCTTCTGCTGCTAAGAACAATTAATTTTTTAAAGTAATTCATTTATTGGATTAAGCTTCACTGTTCTTTAAACACTGCAAGATTTATTGGACCTTTATTTCACCCTAATGGGACATGAGTTTGAAAGAGCTTTTTTGGAGATTGAATGTGTTGCACAGTTAGTTTTTTAGGTTAACCACAGATTTAAGTTTGGTCCCTCTGAGGAACATTTCTGATTAACAGTACAGTATGTATGCCTATATATGTATGTATATTCTGGCAACAGCTAAGAATACTTGCTTCGTAATAAGATAACACCAATAGTCACTTTTATGAATTATACTGAGACTTTTTCCTAAATGTTTTTTCATTTAGTTTCATCATTCTGACAGATGTCAAATATATAGAAGCTCATTTTATTATTTGGCCACAGCTGACCGGAAGCTTTACTTGATCACATCGAGAGCTGCAAATCACTCTACTGCACTATATCATATATAATATTTACAGCAGCAGTTTGTGAAACAGAAGATGCCAAATTCTGGTGAGTAACAAACTGCAAATACTGCAATTTTGGCTCCGGTACCCTTTCAAGGACTGTTTAGCAAAATGAGAGCTGGTTTGTCAAGCAAGTCAAGAAATCTCAAATCTCTGAGTCTCTCTCCTTCTTTCTTACACACACATACACACACACACACACACACACACACACACACACACACACACACACACACACACACACACACACACACACACACACACACACACACACTCACTCACTGCACTGCTCACTCACTCACTCACTCACACACACACACACACACACACACACACACACACACACACACACACACACACACACACACACACACAGACACTTCAAACTACCAAAGCATCCAACGGTCATTGATTACGTTTTCTTTGCAAATCCTCATTCGTCACCGTAATTAGCCAATGTTGATCAGCAAGGTCTCCCTTAAAATTGATTCCATGTGTGATGAGAGATGTGTTGGGGTTTTTTTCTGTCACCGAGGCGTTGTGGAAAAGATCTAAACGTGTAATTTGAAGTGCCTCTGTTTGAAGCCTTTGATCTCGCCTGTTTTGCAGAGCCTCGGTTCATCATTTGCGACGTGTCGCTGGTGCCCTGTGTATTGCATAAGAAACTACTGTTGAGCGATAGGCCGTGTATGTTTGCTTATGAGAATGTGAAATTGTGTCATCTGCATAATTACCGTCAAAGAGCTCTCTACAAACAGCTCTCAAGTCACTCGTGTATGAGTGCCCTCTTTTTACAGCACCTACAAATTAAATTGGCTCCAGCGCGCTCCAAGCATGCTTCCACAAGAATTAAGAAAACTAAAGTAGGTGTATTACAACAACAACAACAACAACAACAATAATAATAATAATAATAATAATAATAATAATAATAATAATAATAATAATAGGATTTGTCGCATTTTCTGACATTATTTATCTGTGTCTACAGTTCTCGGTGTTTGCTGTGTTGAGTTTTGGCCTAGTAACACATATGTGTGTGTGTGTGTGTGTGTGTGTGTGTGTGTGTGTGTGTGTGTGTGTGTGTGTGTGTGTGTGTGTGTGTGTTTATACGGAAGTCACGCAGAGGTTAGTTTACTGTTTACTGAGACTCTCTTTAGGAGAGAGGGGAGCGGCGTCTTAATGCTTTTATGGCTACGCCAGTTTCCCGGGTCGGTGTGAAAGTGTTAAGATAGTGCGTTGTGCGTTTGATTGGGGCAATAAATCAGACGCAATGCTTGGCGTGGGTGGAGTGGAAGGGGGGAGGGGGGGGTACGAGCGACGTGGTCCCGGGGATGAGACACGTGTCCATCCAGACTCGGAGCGCTGCTTAGCGGACACCAGCAGACAGACACCTCGCTGGACTCTCAGATTTATACTCTCACTTCTAACGTTTATTACGGCCCAGCCAAGTTCTCTCTCTCTCTCTCTCTATAGGCCTATATATATATATATATATATATATATATATATATATATATATATATATATATATATATATATATCTTTCACACACACACACACACACACACACACACACATCTCTCTCTCTCTCTCTCTCTCTCTCTCTCTCTCTTGTCTATCTGCAGTGTGATGTTTGGACGTCATTATTTCCGCCCCTTTTTAAACTTCTCTTTCTTCTTTACACTTATTATGCTGCTGTGTATCTAAATGTCAAATACCATCCACTTATCTTTAACCACCGTTCACTTCACTGTCTGGATCCCCTCAGTTTGCAGGTCGATCTTGCGCGCGCGCGTGTGTGTGTGTGTGTGTGTGTGTGTGTGTGTGTGTGTGTGTGTGTGTGTGTGCGTGGGCGCGCGCGCGCGTGCGTGCGTCCGCGCATAACTGTGTGTGTTAAGTGTGAGCGTGCTATTGACTGAATGTAGTGATTACCATTCCGGTCGGATGGCACCAGCAAGCCGCTGTAATTAATAACCCCATAATCCGGGTTGGGGTGGATGTCGGCAAAGAACACACACAGATTCAGGACAGAGTTTTACAGAAACAAGGCGTATCCTTATGGGTAGCTCTATACAAGAAATTATAGCTGCTATTATCCCTCCCAGACAATGATAACTATGTGCTTCAAAAGAAGATTAAAGGTTTATACAAGTTCAGAATTCTTGGAAACCCGGATCGCATCAAAACTAAACTGAGATTGATGAGATTTCATCTCGCTGTCAATAATACATTAAGACTTATACCATATTCAAATAAAGTGCGTTAAATAATAATTCAGCCTCTGTAGTTGTTTTGCAAACGATTAACAAAACAGATGCTGGTACAAAATCGGGTTGAAATGCGATTAACGTTGTCCCGTACACACTTTTATGTATTGATTCATGGAATTTCAATTCTGACTCCCTTGTTTTGTTTTAATCCGTATTATTTACAAGAAACATCAGGTTGCATTCAAAAATAAAATGGATATTTTAAAGTGCAGTCTGCCCGGATGATCGCGTGGTTTTGTAGTGGATTAAAGAAGAGACTTTATTTCAAATCATTCAATTATTTGTTGACATAAGCTTTTCTTCGAGCGATGTGTTTATTTTGCCTATACTCAGTAGTACCATTACTAGAATTCATATTATGATTAGTACAGTTATTATTTGTGTTATTGTGGTTGTTGTTTATAATAATGATAATGTTGTTTTTATTTTCAAATAAAGTTTTTTTTTTTTTTTTTTACACTTGCTTAGTGAAGTCAGAGTGTTTTTTTCCCCAGAATATACATCTTCCCAGCCCAATACACTAACATGTTTATTACTTATCATCGTTGGTACTTTACACTTAGTCTTCATTAACAGTGTAATGCGCCTATCATCAGCTCTCTCTTTGATGTCAAGTGGCTACATGCGACCCGTTTGATGTCTCAAATTAAAAACTGAATTGACTCCGATTCGCCTGCCACCAACACCTCAAAACCGCTGTAAGAAAACACAGCTTCCACCCAGTGATGTAGCGATGAATAAAAAAATAAATAAAAAAGGTGTGTGTAGCCTGTGATCCGGGGTCATTACAAGGCATGGCCACCGTCAGTCGTTACAAACACATTAATTATAGCCTATTCAGTATTTTCAGCGTTTTTTCCCCCTTGTGATTCACGTGCGTTTGACACTGACCATTTAGATTTATTTATTTTTTATTTAGAAATACTGTGTCAATTAAAAAACAAAATGTGTGTAAACTCTTTCCCAATAATAAAAAAGGGAGGGACACTGGCTTTAAGTGTTCTTAAACGTAACACTTGCCAGTTTGACTTTTTAACCGATGTCCTCTTTAGGCGAGTCTCCACGTTTCAAAGTTTCTTCTGCATCCGTGCATTAAAAGGAAACTGCAGACCAAAAAAAAAAAAAGTTAATCAGTCACTGACACCAAAATGCTTACTGTTGTGCAAATGGCCAAAATTGAGAATTATCACAAAAAAAATGTGGTGGGACAGACGCGAACAATTAACAAATGAAATAGATTGGCGAGCCATAAAATGAGATTTGAAACCCCATTCAAATAAGAGCTGGCGACGTCAGTGCACTTATCCGGGAGAAGAAGAGCTAGAGAGAGAGAGAGAAAGAGAGAGAGAGAGGGAGAGAGAGAGGGGGGGGGGGGAGAGGGAGGGAGGTAGGTGGAGAGAAAGAAAGAGAGAGAGGCTGTTTGGTGTGCGGTGTGTATGAGAGGGATGAGATTTGAGAAATAGGAGGGGCTTCTAAACGACTAGAAATGTCAATCTGAGCAAGGGAGTCCCAATAATCTAAAGCAATCTGTAAGGACCTGACCTTAGTCCATCCAGATCAATAGGGAAGTGAGGGTGGAAAGAAGAAGAAGAAGAAGAAGAAGAAGAAGAAGAAGAAGAAGAAGAAGAAATAAGGGGCGCAACCGGATCGTTTACACTGGCTGTTCCCGAGGAAATATAGACTTCCCTTGCTTGCACCTTTTGTTGCTCACATGCTCACACTGTAAAAGTGGATATCGAGGCAATTCCCTTGCTTTGTGTGATTGCAGCAGACTTTTTCCCCTTTTCCTACCACCATGTCTTTCCCTCAGCTGGGATATCAGTACATCCGACCGATATACCCGCCGGAGCGCCAGGGGATCGCCAGCAATGCCCGGGCCGGGACAGAGCTCAGTCCGTCCGGCGCACTCTCCAACGTCCTCTCCACTATGTATGGATCTCCTTTCGCCGCAGCAGCGCAGGGCTATGGAGCGTTTCTGCCCTACTCAAACGATATATCAATTTTCAATCAATTGGTGAGTCACTCTGCTCTCTCTTAACTCATCCATAACTTTTATGTTTTGAAAATAAAAGAAATAAAGAAGTTTTTAGGAAAGGTTTGCTGGCACGTTTTAAGTGTAAACTTTTGGAGCGCCGTGGTGTAGGCTGTAGCTACTTTGTCGCTGAAGCTTTTGTGAAATTTAGTTAAAAAGTGGCTAAAAAGTAACACATGAACACACTGTGCTTCATATGCTTATTGACAGCACACCATGTCCTGAAACTGAAAGCAAAGAAAGTTAACAAAAACTTGCTGTATATGAGGTTTACATGTAGGTTGGGAAATAAATTCATAAAAAGTAAAGTCTAGTCCGTGCAAGTGTTTCGTTTGAAATAAATGAAAAGTAGGCCTAGTTTAATTTTCCATTCAGTTGCTAAGCTTGTGGTACGTAAATAACGATTGGAGATGTGACAAACATACATTAACAGTATTGTTTGTTTACACTTTAATAATAACTTAAATGTTTGTTTTATTACTGTGAATCCACGTCATACTGTGAGGCGTGGTTATATTTGTCATGATGAAGGATTACAGGCAAAGTTTCCTATATGGCATTACTATTTTATATTAATATAGCCTAATAAATCCCTCTGACTCTTTGGTTCTTTGTCTTTTCAGGGTGCTCAGTATGAACTGAAAGACAGTCCCGGTGTCCAGCACCCAGGGTTTGCCCACCATCACCCTGCTTTTTACCCATATGGCCAATATCAGTTCGGTGACCCGTCCAGACCCAAAAACGCCACCAGGGAGAGCACCAGCACCCTGAAGGCCTGGCTCAGCGAGCACCGCAAGAACCCCTACCCAACCAAGGGAGAGAAGATCATGCTGGCCATCATCACCAAAATGACCCTCACCCAGGTGTCCACCTGGTTCGCCAACGCCAGGAGGAGGCTAAAGAAGGAGAACAAGATGACCTGGGCCCCCCGGAACCGCACCGACGAAGAGGGAAATGTGTACGGCAGCGATCACGAGGGGGAGGAGGGGGACAAGAGGGAGGACGAGGAGGAGATCGACTTGGAGAACATCGACACGGAAAATATTGAGAACAAGGACGACTTGGACGACCAGGACGACCTGCACTCAGATATGAAACTCGACGGGAGGAGTGACTCTGAGATTTCTGACGGCTATGAGGATTTACAAGGGCCCGACCAGAGGTTTCTAAAGGCTGTGGGGAAAGAGGGCAAAGACGTGGAGAGAGGAGGAGAGCACTTCCACAGCCACCACCACCACCACCACCATCACTCTTCTTTGGACACCAAAGCGTCCCAAGCAAACGGCGAACAGCTCAAACTGAACCCCGTGTCCGTTAGTTCACCCCCCTCAGAAAACAGCCCTGCCCCAGCCCAAAAGCCAAAGATCTGGTCTTTGGCAGAGACAGCCACGGCCCCTGACAATCCGCGCAAATCGCCACAAATGAACGGCAGCAATTCCGCAGGACCGGCCGCCCAGACCCTTATCGCCCCTCATAGACTCATCTCTTCTTGTCCCGTTGGGAAAATCCAGAACTGGACGAACCGAGCCTTCTCGGCGCATCAGCTGGCTTTACTGAACTCAAATCATTATCTGGGACTGGCAAACCAGGCCACTGCCACCGGCCTGGCCCTCTACAGCAGCAGGCAAACGGAGGACAGGAGTCATAGTTCAGAGACTTCAGTCACAGGTACATGTCCCCGACACTGAGACGCGCATGTATAAATAACTACAAAAAAAAAAACAAAGACACTAGTCATTGCCCGTCATTCATTTCTATTACTTTCGACCTCCCTTTGCCTTCTTTGCCTCTTCATGGATTTTTTTTTTCTCTCTTTAGGCCACACAGATGAACAGTGTTACAATGTTATAGCTTACAGAATACAGTTGTGCGTGAAGTATGACTGTGTGTGAGTGTGCGAGGTGTGTGTAGCTGCTTTGAAAAATGTCCGAGAGGATTGTGAAAACCTCGTGAGAAAGCATTTAAGAAAAAAGTCAAAAGTTGAATTGGGTGAAAACTGTTCTTGATTTCCGTTCCCCTTCCTTCCTTCCTTCCTTCCTTCCTTTATTTGGCGTTGTTACATGATATTAAGGCCCATGTGCTTGTATTCAATGGTTTACATAAATTCATCAACCAACTCGTTTTCAACAGTAAATTCACTGAGACCCAGGATGGGCTCTGATAAAAGGCAGTCCAATGAATACATTTTTTAATTTTCATTGCCACCATTTCAGAGAGATCTAGTGCCTTGGATGCAGAGAAAAAGTTGTTAAAAACAGCTTTCCACCCAGTTCAAAGATAGCGAGGCTGTCAATTAATGACATGTGGGAATTATAATTTTGTTATGCCATATCACGTTTTCTTTTTTAAACGCCATATTCACCCAAATTAGCTTTTATTCTAAGATGTTTTTTTTTTTTTTATCCTTGTGTGCGCGCTTGTGTTATTTCGTCAAGGCCTATGTTACACTTACTTGTTTGGTCATGCAAATGAGCTCAATGCAAATTCACCACAGGCTCGTTTTTGAAAGGCAATTGTCACTTTTTTGTCACTTTGTTTTTTATTTCTCCCCGAGGCTATTATTAGTAGATTTTTTTTTGGATCACTACAACCACCCCCCCCCCTCCCCCCCCCCCCCCCTCTGTGGGTTTTAGGCCTCAGAACCAACTAGAAGCAGAAGGTTCTTTCGTCTCTCTCTCCTCTCCATAACCTCTCACCCATCCTCTTTATTATTTTATTTTAATTTGAATATGGAATGTAAAATAAGAATAATACATCTCTGTATACTTACATTGTAAGCATGTCCTGTGTAAAACTGCTAATGTAATAATGTATGAACCTGTAGTCTGTGAGTTTTTGTTTTCTTTTTGTAAGTTCTGTGAGGATTTGATGTTCAAATGTTTTGTATATAAAGTTAAGAATATGTACATACTTGTGAACCAAATTGTACAAGAAAGTCTATATTTTGGCTAATAAATGAACTGCTGCAACTTTAAAAAAAAAATATATATATATATATATATATGTTGGTTTTTGGCCGAGGTATTTCGACAGCTGCTTTTTGATGGTGGCTGTTATTGTGCATTGCAGCTTGAATTGCATTGCTTTGGTTTTTGTGTTAGTGGACAGCCTGAGGCACATTCTCAGTGGCAGTGATAAGTAAATATTCGAGAGGGATTTATCACACTTTTGTAGTGGAGGGATTTAGGGCTAATTAGCCAGTATTGCGGCATACATTTGAATATTAATGTTGTGGGATTATCCTTATATAGAGGCGTAGCGGTCGTATTTAAATGAATAATTCTTTCATTAATTTTCGTCTGAAATTGTTTGGTCTATAAAAGAGACTTTAGGAAATGAATGGCTGTTAGATGGTCGTCGGTATTTGGTAAGAGCGCTTTCAGCTGATCCTAAAGATGGATTTGGGCTTTACAGTGCAACTCCCAGATCTCATCATGCTCAATTTGTAATGCTTTTGCTCTTCACATATATCATACATTTTCCTCAACCAACGCTGCTCCTTGGTGTAATTGTAATATATGGTCGCTGTAGAACTAATAATAACATCATCTATTTTGTTTGCCCGTGATGTGATCATTTGCATGTGGGAGCCCTTATCAGAGGAAGTTTATGTAAACTTGGTGTTGGAGCTCCCTCTACAGTCACTCGCAGTCGGCCATGTTCCTGTGCGCTGACACACACATTCTGCTCATGTAGTCTCAGGTTTATTTTTATTTTTTTTAGCCCATTCTTAATCTATCCCTCAGTTGTGATATGAAATTCGATAGTAACATTTTGCTCCTATAAATCTGTCACAATATTATACGTTTTTAACGTGTTTCCAAGCCTTAGTGTTGTGATTTTATGATGTAGTGCATATGTCAAAAATAATCAGCAGACTTGTTTATATTGCGTCGAAAAGGACATGTAAAAAAAAATAATCATCATTTTTAATGTTAATTTTGGCCCTAATGTTTGAAAAAAAGAAAACGAAAACACAGAGCCGTTTTCAGTTGCATGCAACAAACCATTTAGGCAATAATATTATGCAAATATTTACAAAAATGCACAATGTAGCAAAACTGGCAACATATTTCGTAGATAAAATGTAGCTTCTTTTTTTTTAGACTCGCCAATGGCTGAAGTATTAAACAATCTTTTATGGCTGCATGCTTAAGATGCTTAAAATATTACAGGACTTCTCAATTATCCTTAAAAGCGCATTCAGTCGTTTCACTTCCTTTAAAAAGAATCAGGTATGATGAGATAAAAGACGTTGAAAAATAAAGGTAAAAAGGGAAGAAAAAAAAAAAGTAAAAAAAGAAATGCCGTCAGTATTCCTATTATTCAAATTTTGCCGAGATTATAAAAACATATTCAGCCTTTAAAAGACTCAGATGATACATGAAAGTCTTAGTAATGCAAATTATTATGTTTTATCCATCTTATTTATCAGCAGGAAAAAAAAATATATTCATGTCTACAACGTTCAAAAAATGTATTTTGGGAGACAAACTTTGCTTTCCTAATTTACCCTAGATACTCTGAACGAAAACCGTCAGTTTTCGTTGGTATTGTAATTATTTATTGATTTCAGATTTGTATTTATTTTCATAGTTTACATTTTAAAGGACTTGAGTTTATGATTGCATTTATATTTTTGTAAAACCGCACAAACACAGACAGAGACACCCGTCTGTCACACATTCCTCGACTAGACTCAGATGGTCAACGAGGACAATATCTGGTTACGTCTGCCATTCAGGGCAGCGAAGATTCGCTCGAACTGTATCCTCTCTAGGTTTATGATATGCTTTAAACAAACTCAGGCGAGGGAAAGACTCCGGAGTCTTTTGGAGCTCCTCTCACCATGTTGCTTTCCTGTCTAATCAATCATCTTCCTTGAGAGCCCCGACTAACTGCGCAATGCATATCCATAAGTGACACCAGCCAGCTGATTGATGTAATAGTTTTTTTTTCTTGTTCTTTTTGAACATTCTTGCCCACTGCCTTTTTCTAAAGGAAGTAGCTTTGCATGACCAGCATTACACTAACACTGATCAGTTTTTCACAATAAATGAGGTTTTCATATGGAATTTTACAAGGTAAGAAAAATCATTTAAAAAAACGTTATAAACCCTTTATACATTTATAAACAGTTTGATATGACTTGACGTGTATTATGAATCACTGTTCCTTCATAGATTTATGTCAGCTTACTGTAAATAAAAAAATAAATATTTTTTTCACTTTTTCTATAAATAAAAGGTGGGCTGTGAGGGCAGCCAGCTGCATGTGAGCACACTGAACCTTATAAATAACGACGTTTATTTCCTCACTGTTCACAGGACGTTTGCTCCTGAGGGGCCCAGAACAAGCCAACTCTTGATCATGAGGATTCAATTGAAATGCTACTGAAGGGCCAGTGATCGTGTCTAGAGCTCAGGGCCTCTCCTCTGATCAGTGCATGAAATTAGGGATTAAAATGCCTATGCAGAAACAAAGTAATCATGCCTGCTTATGTCGCCATACGTGTCCAACCTGCTCCCGGTTACAAAGAGCAAATGGAATGCATTAGCTAACATCTTGCTCTGAGCTACACAGGGAGCATTTCCAGTGGGGCATGGTGTGTCACTCGTTTCTTCGCACATTAAGTGGATGTTCTCCTGGCTAATGAGCAATAATCAACATTGACTCCTCTTCTTATTTCTGAGGTCCATGCTGCATTAAATGCTCAGAGTCTGCAGGGCACACTGTAGCCCTGTTGTACTCAACTGCCTAAAAAGCACAGGGTAATCTTCTCCACATGAGACGGTAAGAGAAGTAAAGAAGTTAAGATGGAATTTAAAATATTAGGAGGGTACTTGCTGGAGGCTTAAAAACAACTACAAAATAATCAAAATGTGACTTTGTGGATTCTTCAGGTTCAGATATCTCACATTGTAAGGCAAGAGATCCTCAAACCGTCATGCAATTATTCACAAATTAATGGATGCTTCTGCAGTACGAATAGTGTGGGATAGCTTTTGACATACAGTAGTTCAAATTAATTGCACTTCATTTCTAATCACATTGCTTGTGTTGTCCTGAGCGCTGTTGACTGCTGCTGCCTTTTGCCCTCAATACTCTGAGGCAGGACTACATACAGCTATGTGCAGTAGGAGGAAAAAGCAATGTGCTGGTAAACAGCCATTTAAAAGGGGGAAAAATCTGAGAAAGATGGAATCATTAAAAGGAAATCTAATCTGTCTCTCCAAGTGTTCATTGATCTGGGAGAAGGTGGACGGCAGTATCAGGCGGCTGAAAGGGTCTGGCCAATGGAGCCATCAGAGGTTCATGAGTGAATGGGGAGAAACCATGGAGTAAATAAACACTAGAGCAGCCCATTGGAGAGGGCCAGAAGTGCCCTGTGAAAGAGGAGGCCGCTGCAAATAAAGGGGGTCAGTCCTGTGTTTTCACCTCATCCACCCCTTCTGTCATTGTAGCCCCACCACCAGTGCCACCCCCTCCTCCTCCTACCCCCAGGCTGGCCCGTTCTGCCACACCCCCTCCTGCCACCGAGACAGACAAATGTCACCTCCTTTGTGGACCTAGTCGGGCTTAGAAGCGGCCCACTGTCTTTGTGCGGTGGACTAATCCTTTTATGAGCCACTGTCGACTGCGCCCCCCGCCCCCCACCCAGCGCTTGCCCTGGCAAAGAGAAGGCTGCCCTTTTGCGAGCACTCGGCCTGTGTGTTAGCTGACCGCAGGAGGAGCAGAGATCTGCTCTCTGGAACACATGTCCCACACACCACATACCTTCATACACAGGCTTACAGGGCCACGACACTCCACAGCAACTTGTTACAGCAGTCACACTCTAGAGCTGAAAGAAGAGAAGGTGGGAAGCTCAATTTTACCCCTGCCGAAGATATGCGACTTCTGTGTCTCCTGCATGTTTTATGGCACATTCATTATTGAGAATGTGAGTGAAAGTGCAGCGGCAACACGTTAAAGAATAGCCAGGGAGAAGGGAGAGAGGGCTTGTTGTGTTTCCCTGGGCTGAGCAAAGGACAAAAGGCCCAGAAGGAGTGACATTCTCTGGGGCCGAAGCGGGAGAGAGGGAGGGCACTGATTTCATGCCTTTTGTTGATGGAGGTTAGAGAGAGGAATTCTTTCACTGAATCCGAAAGGCAACAAGTGGGGAAGGGGGCGGCAGACCGACAGGCCAGAGGGAGAGGCGTTGGGGCTTTTGCCGTTCACCCAGCTGAAAGATTGTGCTTTTCTCAGCCCCCTTCAGATCCTTCAGACAGGCCAGAGTTACAGGGCAATTATGGAAATGCAGCTTTGAAGCCAAGCATAGCTGTCTTTCCGTTCTTCCTCAGGACAAAGCAAAGGCAATACAGGCTTTTTATGCAGCCTGCTATATAAAACATGTTCAGCCCCATTATGTGTATGTTCCCAACTTTTCCTCTCTTACTCACACACTACTGTAGTTAGTGTTGACATTTGTGAATGAAAAAAAAATATAGTAGCTTTTTTTTTTTTATATATATATATATATATATAGAAATATTACTGGGAAAATTTTTCACATCTTTGTGGTGAAAAGCTGCATTCCTTCACATCTTTACAATGTAAATCTGCCTGTAAAGCATTTACCAAGGAGATGAGCATAGGGCTGGGTTTATAAAAGAACGCCTGGCCTCATAGCTTCTTCCAACAGCTGCACGCTTTTACCAGCCTGATGTCCCCTCTCCACACCCTCTCCACTCACACGTCACTAACAGAGGCCCAGCAAACCATCAGCCCTGCGCTTTCTCAGCTTTGTACATTAGTCAGCGGTGTAGCACAGAATTTCGCCACCTCGTGTGAACTAATAAGACACATTTTCTCCGGCTTTTGAGAGGATCACATGAGAGTGATGTCTCTACATCACCCGACACAGCAGAGGCCTTGTACAACAGTGCCTTTACACTCCGAGCATATCTGACAAATGCCAATATTCCGGCTTTCACTCATCACTGTTAATGAGAGGGCATATTTTGGACGTTTCCAATATTTGTACAGACTTCATATATTGTGAAGGTTCTTTTATTCACAGTACCAGGCGGAGAGGACAAGGGTGGGGTAGGGTGGGGGTGTATTCATGACTCCTCAGGATTGGCTGACTGGTGAAGGGAACTTAATAAATTCTTCCTCCTTGGAACACTGTCAAACAAGTCCTTTCTTACATCTCCCATGAATACATCACCAGCGAGCTTGATTGATTAGAGACCCTCAGAAGAGGGTGAACCGATGAACCAACTCCCCCGGTGTGATTAATAGACTTTATTAAGAGAGTCCTCTCGTTTTTAATAATGGTAATGTAAAGGAAGGCGTTGGGAGTAGGGGGTGCGCAGGAAGTCTAACGATGATCACTGGCGCTGTCCCCCTCTTTGATCCACATCCCCTTTAGTTTAAGTTCATTTTCTCAGCCTCCAACTGGCTATATCCATCACCTCCCTATCAGTGCCACACACTGCAGATATGAGGTTCCTTTTATATACTGTTTTCACTTTTGTGCCTGCATACTGCCAATATGCAACTTTTTAAAAAGTCTCTCGTGGGAGAAGAAGAATTGATTTGGATTCGTACACACAGTTTACAGCCAAATGAAATTTGCTCAGTATCCATGAAACATTTTTAATAGGCCTTAGATCACAAACTGATGATGAAAGGGATGAGTATAACTCTGCACCTGATGCCTATATTGTGGAAAAGCAGTGCATGTGACAGGATTTTTCTAAAAGCATGTGTACCTCTACTTAGGTAGGCAGGTATTTTTTCATGTTCAAAGGGAATGAAAAAAAGAAAGCCCTTCTTATCTAGTTTCTTTAATTTTTCGAGACTGTCCTCCTCTAAAAACGGACCTGAAAGGTCATTTGTACAAGTGCCAATTACGACTCATATTTAAGTGGCAGCGACCTCTAGTGGTCATAGTAATTATGAAGGGAGCAAACGAGGAAGTCAGGTAATGTAACAGAAAGAGCAAGAAAGTCGGGGTGGATGGGTCAAACAAACACAAGACTCTCACCCAAGAGAAAGCTGTTCATGTACTGTGTGAAAACAAAAGTCAACGTTGACTTATTTTAACTCACAAGTTAAGTTACGTTACGTACGTAACGTAGTTATGTCACATTCTATGTCACAGACAAATTAGTCTATAACCGGGAATGTTCAGGTGCCGCTGTAAATTCCGCCAGATGTCTTTACCCTCCGCTTTCTTTGTGTTGGCATTTTGAATATGTGCAATCTGAGTTTTCTGCAAGACTAAAACAACCTTTGAACGTACACATGTTCCACCAAAACAAGTTCCTTCCAGAGACTATTTTGCAGAGGCGCCGTGGCTCTGCCAGGCGCTTAGCAACGCCCAAGACGATTGTGATCGGTTTAAAGAAATGGCAATAAACCACAGCATGTTTTTCTCCCATCTCGGAATGCTGTGTGGACTCGTCAAACCCTCCTCCGCAGCGCTGTGGAGGAAGGTCTGGCAATGCGAGACTACCTACATAATTACTTCATGTACTTAGGTCCATAAGTTAAGTAATATAATAAATTCAATGTGGGCTACTTATTTGAACCCAAACCACAACCTTTTCTTAAAACTATCAAGAAGTTTTGTCGCCTAAAACTAAGTAAACTGTTACCGTTTCACGTTAACCATGTTTTGCTAATTTAGGGAGAACACTCCTGTTTGGTCGTACGTGTTGGAGGACTTGTATTTTTGTCCTCAGAGCATCTCACATCATCATTCTAAATTCTAGGGCTCCTAGGACCCTGGACCTTCTTACACTTGGTTGCTTGTCAAGTTATTGATTTAGTAAATGAGCATTACGTTGTTTTGTACAAATTTTACATTGTAGTGGATGAGACATTTAAAACTAAATGTATGTCAAATATACAAACATATACAACAGATAAATATTCCTGTGTGTTTGGGTACGTAAGTCAAAGCTTCCGTGAGGTAGGTATGTGTGTATCCAAACAGCTTGCTGGCTAATCATTGTTCTTGAGAGCTAGCGTGGTGTTGGGTAGGGGGTAAACCATGTACAGGAAATTGTTTAGCCACACATAGCTAAACCTGCTTATCAGCACAACACAGGAACAGCATAGACGTTACTAGCACTGGACACAGCAGCTTCAACTTATCATCATGCTGTATTTTGCAATACGCCACCACAAGTGATTTATTCAAACACGGATACCACAGATAGGGCTATTCACGTACCGGCGCATTACTGCATGACCCAGACAGGTTGTGTTTGCTTTGCTGCTACAAACCAGACTTGCACACACAACCATATATGACATCACCAGACAAGCCAAGTGTTGCTCACTGCTGCTGTAAACCGGAGAGGGAGGTCGATAACAGCAGGTGAGAGGGCTTCGCTGTGTAATAATGATGCCTACCAGTGTCTAAGTTGTAAACCCTGCTATTGATTCTATTCAGTTCAGCCAATAGCCTCCACAATCTTCCATGCCTGAAAGTCTGCAGTAATGTGTCTACATTGAATCCAATATCCGCCACTATTAATGAATACTGACAAGCAGCTCAACCTTTGTATTTTTATTTTGAGTTAACCAAGTTAGTCCCACTGAGAGCTCAGATCCTGTTTCCAAAGAAGACCTGGCCAAGACCGCAGTAGCACATTTGGTTGCAGTAACTTACAGTTAATGTAATAAAAATAAACACATTTTATATTAAGAAAAAAAGAAAAAAGAAAGTAGAGGAACATGAGAGAGAACCATAAGACAGACTAAGAAAGGCACAGTACTAAAACAGTCAATATATGTCTATACACAGTGTCTACTATAGGTTTTACCAGGGGTATAAATAATGGATTTGCCAGTCTATCATGCAGGATGAGGATGGGTGACATCCTTCCTCGTATTTCCATGGGGAGTTTAAAAGTATATATACTAAAGCCAGAGGAAAAGAGGAGGCAGAGAAAGTACTCTATTCTTCTCGACTTTTCTTTGTGCTTAGATAAACTTGTTGTCAGGCACATTGTCAGCCACTACAGCGTGACACCTCACAGCCAGATAATGGCTATAATAATGGCCATGCAAATGAGAGATGGTGAGAGCTATACCACCAGTGTGTGTGTGTGTGTGTGTGTGTGTGTGTGTGTGTGTGTGTGTGTGTGTGTGTGTGTGTGTGTGTGTGTGTGTGTGTGTGTGTGTGTGTGCATTCATGCATGCATCTGTTTTGTTAGTGTTTATTAAAGAACGAAATGGTGGGCGACAGAGTGATTCAGTAGTGGCATGAGGATAGATTGGTGCCTTGTCTATAATAAGGAAACTAAATGCATGCTGAAGGAGGATTGTTGAGCCAAATTCTGGTCTGTTGCAACTCTCTCTCATCTACTCCTGGGAAATCTCCCTCATCTAGTCAAGACAAGTTGCCTAAGACATCACAGAGACAAATTAAAGATGACAGTTTTTAGAACCAGAGTCACCCAAATTGCCAAGTAGAATAAATGTGTAATAATATGTCCTGATGTGACTGCAAGAGCTTATATTATAGAATCAAGCAAAACAAGTCACACCTTTACAAGATAACAGGACTTCACATACAGTGTAAAGGAACTGTGACAACATGCTCTAGACACCAAACAATATTTGATCATTTTAAAACATACCACGCAATTACAGCAAGTCCTTTTTCATGTGTGGTCAGGGAGGAATAACTCTTAGTATCTTGTGTTAATAATTATCAATTACATGGCATCCTGTAGCAATATTTCCAACATCCAGAAAAGACTTAATCGAGACAATATAAAGTAAAACTGTCAGAGACAGGATGGGAAGTAGGAAGTGGATTCTTGTGAGACACAGAGCAGAAAAGTGCCTGAACAAGCCAAGTATTCAGCATTAATGCTCCCTGCCATCTCCAGCTGTGTCGTTTCTCTAGGTTTTGTCCCTTAGTGGCGACTGGGCACAATGAAGTGGCGCTCTCACAAACAGACAGGGGTGGGCACTGTGTCAGAAGGGCCAGTACAGCCCGCCCCCTCCTGTTGTCATGCTAAGACAGCAGCACTCACTGGAACTGTACCTCTATTCACACATCAACCTCAAATCCACGCCAACCCAGGGGCAACCGCGTTCAGATTCTTCCCACTAACGCCCATGCATCCTCTTAAAGACAAAACCCATGTGATTCTTGAAGAAATAAACTTTTCTTCCTCGGATCTGTTAATATGTTCTATTAGCTGATGACTTTAAGTGCAAGGAGTGTGGACCCCGAGCTCCCATGGGCCTCATCACTGAGAAGCACAGCCTTAATCTGTAAAAGACCATGAGAACAGGCATGTCTAATATCATTTTACAGGTAGATAGAGCGGGAGATTGGGGAGTAATTGGAAGTAATAACAGATAGCTCTCTTTCAATCCCACAGGACTTCTCTCCTCCTACGCCCCGATATTCCCAGAAGACTCCTCGGTATATTTGCTGTCGCTCGAAATAAATATACTGTGGATGAACTGTGACCTTTGCTCTCCTTCCCTATAGGTCACCTGTCCACTTTACATACACAGATGAGGTCCTCTTTGCCGGAAATCATAAGACAAACAGAAGAGGAGAGGTAAGGTCAGCAAGTTAAACCAACAGCTAGAATGACAGTTAATTGGCCGGAGGCTAGTGTAACTGTCAGCCATTTCCCCTGGGCTGACTTGGGAAGACTCCCCCCGGCTGCCTCCACTCGCTCTCCAGAGACTCCGCACAAGAACGCTCACTTACCAGTTGTCTCCCACAGGTTCAACCAGTGGACATTGGCGCATGGGAAAACAAAATGATTATATTGCCTCCGATTTGATTATTACTTCATCATTATTGTTTATATTGTGGTAATTCACAATAAAGACTGTGACAAGTGAGGAGATGAAATGTCAAAGTGAATTACAGGCATATGCAGAAACTGGCCGCAAATCAGCTGGCAGAGCTAAAAGGTCTTTCTTGCTAATTGCTCATATCCTACCAGCAGTGAGAGGCGTCCAGCCGCTGTGCAATAGGCTGGCTGACTGAGAGCAGACAGATAAGACTATGTGTATGGATGATTCGACCCATGCTCTAATGACTTGTTTAGTTCTGTGTGTCAGAAGCAGTGACACATGGATGGCATGGAAGCTCTTGGGCCTTCTGTGTGTGTGTGTGTGTGTGTGTGTGTGTGTGTGTGTGTGTGTGTGTGTGTGTGTGTGTGTGTGTGTGTGTGTGCGCGCACATGTGCGCGTGTGTGCGTGTGTGCGTGTGTGTGTGTGTGTGTGTGCAAAGACAGACAGGAAAGGGAAAAATAACTCACTGCACACCACTTAGAATAAGTGTGTGTAGATGTGAGTGGGTGTATGCAGGAGGAGACCACATGCATGTATAAGGAGGAGTGATGGTTTTAGCAGAATCTGTCTGCCTGATTTCACAGGGCCAAGGTTTGGGGTGTGAAAGGCGAGAGAGAGAGAGTGTGCATGTGGGAGATAATAGGCCTTTATCCACGCCACTCAGTGTTCCGCTGGCACACAGCTGGCACACAGCTGGCCATCCAACTAAACTGTCCCAGCCTCTTATTCCTCTTCTGCACCCTCCTGCTGCAGCACCACCCAGCCCCCTACAGAATGCCAGACATGCAGGGTAAGGGAATAGGGGGGCAGAGGGTTAAGACAGAAAGAAAAAAAAAACATTAGTGTTAATGGGGAGAAGGAAGAAGGAAGTTATTACGGGGCCCATCGCTCCTAAGATCCATCTGGGGCCTGGCAGGAGGGGATCCGTCAGTGACAGACAGGTGTTCCTCAGCAGTCACACTAATCCCTGTCCAAGCCCTCTGCTCCGAGCCCCGCAGGGCTCAACTCCATGCTTCCACTGCTCCTGCTGATATAGCAGCTACACTTTCTGTCCCTGCTCATAGTCACTTTAACTGTCAGGTACAAAAAAACAAAAAAACGATAGATCAACAAACAGGGGTATACTCCCTGATCTTGTTGTAAGGGCCAACTGAACACAATTCACTGTTGAGCACCAGCGTTGAGCTGGGAGGAAATTTGGAAAATTGGGGGCGTTAAAAAGTCTTTGCCTTTCACTTTTTTCATTTTATTTATTTGCTTGGTCTTACAATTGGATACCAGTTATTTAAAAACTACATCAAAACGATATTAACAAAGAAGGCCCACAGAAGAATCCACACTGTAACACAAAATGAGTTATAAATCATGTATCTGCTGCCATTGTCAAAGAAATTAATTGATGACATATTCACATCAATAACTGCACACCATTGTGCACCTCTCTATTGCCAACTCATATTATGCAACTGGTTCAGCTTATTACATTATGAGTCATTAAGGTTTTTACATCAGTCTTTGTCAACACCTGGTGATGGGTGCAGCTTTCCTGGGAAACATCCTCAGGTGTGCAGGAAGAAATGGCTTTAAAATTCCCAGCATTGAAAACAAGGATTTACATTTAAGTCTCAGCCACATTTTTGCTATTAAGTCCGTTCTAATGTTGGCAAATGGTAGTCATGAATAAGAAATAGGACATTGATTAAAAACAGCATCATTTTCCTTTGTAAATGTTACAATTTAAAGAGAAAGAAGGAGTAAACTGTGAAAAAGAGAAGTTGCTCCCATGCCTTACATGTGTGAGGCCTTCCAAAGTCTCGAGTATAGTTACATCTATCCATAAATCACAGTAACTGATACAGGATGGTTTAGATGTCTGGTGCCCTTTGTCTACCTCAGCAGCTACCAACAAAATAAAAGTTTGCAAAATTTTGCATGTAACATATCCTGTGACCAATACATAGAACCAGCTACTTCTCAGCTTTAATATCAATTACATAATATTTTTCATTGTATTATACATAAACAAAAGGTTAGGAGACTTTAAAGGAATGGGAGAAAAAAAAACTTACTAACGATAGGACGAGACATTGTTTTTATCCAAAATGTGGAGGTGTTACTTATCTATTACCTGTCAAACTTTCCATTCAGTTTCCACTCTACCTGTATACAGGTGGAAACAGGTTGGAGTGTGTGAAAAAGGGAAACTCAGACATTATTAGATGTCATTCTCTCATCACTGAACTAAATATGGTGCAAGCAAGAAGCACAACATGCCAGTTTGTTCACGTAGTGCCTTCAGCTAATACAAAGGTAAAATGCAAAGCAGCAAATTAATCTGTCACTAAAAAGTACAAGGGTAGATTAACACTCAATATTTAACAAAGAGTTACATAATGTCAGTGTTCATGGATTCATATATTTACATGTGGGTGTGCACTTGTTAGCTGTAATGAACACTAATGCTCTAGACACTTTGTACTAATAATACACTAAGTCATGCCTATTAGCATCTATTTTGATTACAGGTTATCAGACAACTGACGAATTGAAAGCTATCAAAGAGCTTTGCATAGATGTACTTCCACCTGTGCTATAAATAGTATGCAAACGATAGAGAGCTCCAAATTACATATCTCTGCATACAAATGGCCCACTTTGCTGTTTTTGTCATTGGGCAAAGCAGATGAACCACATGATCGTGAGGTTGTGGGTTGGGAGGGATGTAGATAAGGAGTGTGCTCTGTTGAGGACAGCAAAGCACATCCAGATGACTGGGACACAAAACTGTTACACAATATAACCCTTGTAGACACAAGCAGCACGGTTTACACAGGGCTATAATCTAAAATGAGATGACTCCATGCAGAGCTACAAATTAAATAAAGCCCAAATCTGGATTCCATTATCATGTCTCCCAATGCCTACATTTTTGTAACATTTAAATGGCAAAATAAATATGAGCGTTGCCGTATCAAACAAAGCTCTAACCAGTATTTGTTTTGTGGGAACGCTCTGAGAAATGAAAAGCTAGCACAGTAAACACAGCCTTTTCTGCCTAAAATTTGTGAGTGGCACCAAATGTTTCTGGGTGTAGTAATTGCTGGCAGATTTGTAGATGTGTGTTTTAATTAGCCTCGACAGGCTGCTGATGGCATTACACAAGTTGTTCCCGTCAAACAGGCCCCAGAGATGGAAAACCAACAGAGATCAACCATGTGGACACGGTACAGTGAATCAGAATAAGCCCCAAGTTAATGCTTATAACCAACACCTATAGATGAATGACCGCATAATGGTTGAGGTCATTCTTAAAGGTTCTGCTTAATCAGTTCTTAAGAAAAGAAATAAAAGTTGACGTAAAAGCTACACTTAAGTTAAAAGATCAAAACGTTCAACAACTTTTTTTACATTTTACTTTTCTTTATGAGAAGTGACTTCGGACTCTTTTCTTCCCTGAAATGAGCAAACCTAGTTTACATATGCCTTTGAAATTGTAGATTTTAATAGAACTCAGCTATCTCAACACAAATCTCAAGAGCTTCGCGACTTGCACACACACATTCAACATTCAAGTTATCACTCCCTATAATCCGCAAGCACTTTTAGGTCTTGTATCCAGCCGCTGTCTCCCCTTGCACCTCATCTACCCCGTGCTAACACAAACCTCCTCTTATGTGGCTTCCCCTTTCCCCCCAGCGCGGGATCCACATCACTGAGACTGCAGCCGCCACAGAGGGCCTTTTTCCACTTCTCCAGCCACGTTCGGCCAAGATTTATTCAACTCTTCAACCAAAATGTAATTTTCACCATGTTGGTTTTTGAGAGTGAGGGGAGTGGGGAAGATTTTTTTTTTTTGGTGCTTTGAGAGTCATGTCTACTCAGCTGGGACAGTGGGACAGCTCGCTCCAACACCAATACCCCAAACCCACAGAGACAACTAAGTGATTTATTGGCCTCTTTTTATTGAGAGGGCCAGAGAGAGAATGAGTGAGAAACATAAGTAAGAATAACAGTGTAATTGAGCCCGTCTACAATGTTTCACGGCACAAAGGTAACACAGGTGGAGGCATTTAAACGGGTTTAGGTTTTATGGCAAATTAAAGAACTTTTGTTGTCTAACAGGATTTCCTGTAGCTTATCAAAACATGTCCTTAAATTTCCTTCATAGAGTTACTTGCTTGGTTGTTATGAATTAATTAAACCATGTTTAAACCATTTATTATAAATATATAAGAGAATGGCAGTTTATGATGGATTTTTCTTCAACTTTGTGCTACTTTCATACTCGACATCCGAAATCTCCTGGAAAAAGCCAGTATGATACTTTTGTCTTATCGTGATATTATAATTCAAACAACTCTGGGAAGGATTTTGACTTTAACATGAATCCAAGTTTCAAAATGTTACCCAGAGACAAACGTTGCTGCCTAATCTTGGCACATTCCCACACCAGATAATGGTTTCCATGAACAGGGCCGTGGCGTAAGAGACAGATACTCTGAACTCGGCTGTAGAAAAGAACAGTCTTCACTATTGTAGAGCGAGTAAATGTACCTTATAAAACCCAGGAAATTACATATAATAGAAGTGATGTACTATTCCGTGGTTGTCCTCAGGAGACACACAGACTTTCAGGAGACAGCTCACACAGATCACAGCCAGTGAATCATAACATTTCAAAGAGAGGAAAGATAGACGGATGCAGAAAGGAAGAAAAAGATGGAAAGAGACAGAATGGGACAGACAGAGTGAATGACGTGAGAGATAAAGGCAAATTAGATAGAGAGACAGGAGA
Organism: Sander vitreus; assembly: GCF_031162955.1. Classification (NCBI taxonomy): domain Eukaryota; kingdom Metazoa; phylum Chordata; class Actinopteri; order Perciformes; family Percidae; genus Sander; species Sander vitreus. The sequence continues at coordinate 32,854,874 of NC_135855.1, forward strand.
AAGAGGTAGGACAGAAGCAAAGGGAAGGCGAGAGGGCAGAGATAAAAAATCACACACTAAATCCCATTCCCTTTGCCAAGACAGATGTCTATAGTGAATAAATAATGAAGGGTAACAGTTTCACAACATTGTGTTATTGCCAGCTCTAAACCTGGACTCTGACTACTCCTGCCTGTTCTCTGGTTATGACTCAGGTCGCCCTCTGCCCCAGGGGAACCTTCCAGACCCGTCACTTCACGTCTCCATGAAAATCAAGCCCAAAGGATAGGCCTGGCGAACACATGGGGATGTGTGACTCTTGGTGGCTGAGTTACGTGTGTCACACTACTCTGCAAAGTTGTGTCCCTCCCTCATGACTGACCGGGCTAAATATATACACTTCAGCAAGCACTTGCACACTGTTTCCTCTTTTGGCAAGCATCAGTGTTATGTTACTGGATTCGTGGTAATAGCGAGGACTTCGTAGCTTAGCTTAGCTTAGCAAAGTTTAGCTCAGCTTTGATTTAGCATGGCCATGTGTAGGAGGGCAAGAGCCCTGGCAATTCAAAGTGAAACACCCTTTAAATTCTGTTTCATTCTTGTGTTCATAGTGTAATTTCACAACAGAAATAAAATGCATTATGAACATGTTATACTGAAAACAGTGATACCATCGATATATACAGTATGTCTATTTTGTATCTTGCCATTTATTCATTGATTATGAAAGCTAATCCACTATTGGCCACAATTCAATATATGACAAGCCAAGCTAATATTGCTACAATTATTACTGTCCAATCAAATTGCCATAACAAATAAAGGTAGATGTAAAAGAAGTTCTCGTATTTTGCCAGTTCTGAAAGGCCTAATCCAAAGAGGAATGAAGTAGAAAAGCTTTGGCCTAACATCCCAGTTCTGCTGTCAACACCACTTTGCCAAACTTCAGCAGTGTTATGTTGAGAGGGAGCATTTAAGTAACTGTAAATGCACTGTACATCCCTTCAAAGTTAGTGGAATGACTCAGAAACTTGCTCCTGTGCAGTATACCTCTAAAAAGGGTAAAGGGACTTGAAAGCTTACACACAAGTGCACACACAAACACAATTACATTCAAACACACAAACATACATATACACTCCTACACACTGCTCTCTGTCTTCTTATTTGTGCAAACTCAATCAAATGATTTTCTGAATAGCAATAAAGCAGGCTTTATTTTGCTTGGCTGGGCGTCCATCCCGTACCCCCCTTCACCCCCACTCCCAGCCCTCCAACCGCACGACAGCAGGATCAGTTTTCTCCCCAGAATCCCACTGAAGCGCTGCCATGTCGGCTGGAGACAATCAGCTGAAATGCTCCTTAGATATTCCTGCTCCTTTTCAAAAGCCCCAAATTCAATTTATGGACACATTTATTACCATGTCTGTCAGTGACTAAAAGGGAGTTTCATAATCAGGAGCACACATCTGATCTGGTCACAGCAGGCTGCCTCGCTTGGCCAATATGCGCTCTATTACACGGTCAGAGCCAGCCGATCCACAGAGGAAAAGGAAAACATGAGCAAACAAAAGACTAGGTAGTTAGACATGGGATGGGGGCCCTTAGATGTAGCATTTTTTTTTTTTTAAAGCTGATCTGATTTAGGAGTGGGGCCGTGGGGAGAAAATCCTTTAACTCAGTACCAGAGCAGGGGCCTTGACCTTGTGATGAGAGATCACATAGCACCCTCCCAAAACTACACAATATTCCCATTGCACACTTATCCTCTCTGATGTTATTGAAAGCATAAATGGGATATTTTTGTTATCTAATGATGTTTCTGACAGTCTCTAAGTAGCAGAGGGCTTAAAAACCTTAAGGGCTTCTTTGAAAGATTGAACATGTTTTCATCATGTTGCGGTCTTGTCTCTTACACCAATAGTTTCCATTGTTTGTCATATTTTTTCAAAGTTGCCAAGAACTACATGAAATCCACTTTTAAACTCCAATAAAGTAGACAGAGAGTGGCTTGTTAGGGCCAGCTATAACAACATTGAGGCCTGAACGATTTACTATCCCTGCTCTGCTTGTGAAACATAGATTCTAATGAGTGCTCTGCAGGCAGCGCGTCACTCAACTCTGGGACACGGGGGCATGGACTGGACCAAGACTCAGTGATTGAGGGCTTTAGTCTGCTGTGGTGTGTGTATGAGACACACACACCACAGACCGCAGACTCCAATCAGTGGTTCTTGGTCCAGTAGTTGGACAGAGTGTCAGTGATGTCTGAGAGCCACTGTTCACACATGCTTGTGTCCAGGCAGGCTGAATACCCCTGGAGAGATGCACACCTCAGGCCCAGGCCATAAATCAGTTTACTCACAAAGGTCCAGCTAAACTCTTGCCAGTGCCCACTGCAGTAAAAACAAGAAAAAAGAAGGCTAAGCTCCCCCTAGAGGCCGAAACTAGAGGGTGATTCAGTCAAGGAAACGAAGCGTGTCCTTCATTGCTGAAAGATCACATTTTACCACAGGAGCAACACATTTACTGGTGCAAAGGGCTCTGTGAAATCTCAACGAAAAAGATTCTCTGTTTGCCTTCCAGGGTAATTAGGGAGGCTATCACCTGACACTCACACAGGTAATGTCCTGGATTTGAGCCAGAACCAGATTTCATCATGGTCAGCCTGACTGCAGCCCCCTTGGAAAATATGTGCAGAAACTGAAAACCACATTTCCAAAATTGCCTGCTTGTCCCCTGTGTTGGTTTTGGATGAGGACTCTGGGCTGGAGCTTAGGGGTTCCTGGAGCCCGTGCCAGGATCCTTAAAAACTAGTAACTGATATTGCCTTTTTTTCTCTTCCCCACACAGCCTGAAATGCTCTGTTATTAAAATGGGAGCAAATCCCACCGGAATGTTTTACACGTTTACTAGGTGTATGTCAAGGTGAGAGACAACACAAGTGAATTATGGGTTGGATTTTGACCTAGGGAATTGGGGCTAGGGACAGCCTGAAAGAAAGAGAGACTGGGGAGGTATTACTGAGGGTGACAGTTCTGACTGCCAGGATATAAACCTAACACCCCCCCTCACCAGCATGTTGCACAGAAACCACAGTGCCCCCTACAGTTATAAACCCACACATGTCAAACTTTATTGGCCTTAATAGCAAATGCCAGAATGATAAATAAAACAGTATCAAGAGTCCTGCTGGGGGGAGTTTAGTATGAAAGATCAATGAGTGGCTGTCTACAGGGAGTAGGCTAAAAGCATCCGTGCCATCTGCGGAAGCAGTGGGTTGACATGGCACACTAATCTCTTCTGGTTTGTGTGTTTGGGGTCCAGGACGTCCAACAGGCTCAGTGACAGCTGCGCGTAGAAGCAAATCTGAACCATGCTTGCGAACAGAGCAACTGCAAACTGATGACAAACGCTTTGTTTGTTGAAGAGATTTTTTTTCTTCTCTTGCCTGTTTTAGTGGGATCACAAGTCTGGGTGTACTAATGGGAGAAAAAGAGCACCAATTAGGGATGCAGACCACGCTGGCCTCAGTTATTTCCAAACCACTTAAAATGTGTAATAAATGATCAAATGAGACAACTCCTTTTTAAGCTCACAGTCAGATTTTCTTTTCCTCAAAAGCACATTGGCTTTAATAACAGAGTGGGCCTTTGATTTTGCTCTCAGAAACAGGCAAATGGGATGCAGACACAAAACTTTCTGCTGCTTGTGGTGGTTAATCAGAGAGTTGGAGGCATGTGGGTGGATCCCCCTGCATGTCTTAAGGCTGCTGGTTGGTGTGAGGTGGGTTGTAGCTGGTAGACGGATCACCTTGATCCCTGAAACTGTTTACTTTTATTACGTTTGTCCCAAACTGGGACACTAGAATTTGCTCAGCCTGTGACTGTGATAAATGAAGTAGAGATCACTTAACGGATGGTATGAAAAACGCACTCATCCATCACTGCACTAGGGCTGTATGCATGTGGTTATGGCAAATTCCCAGAATCCACAGCAGCTACTGAGGGTGCCTCCTGCAGAAATGTGCAGAGAGAAGAAGGGATAAGAAAACATGTGTCCTATGTCAAGGCTTGAGCCAAATCTCTGTGTATTAGCAACAACAAAAAAGTGTCTACTTCTTTCCCTATGTCTTAACATAATTTTGGTACGCTGATCAGAGCCAAACATGGAAAGTGGACCACTTTGATTATCCATTGGCTACCTTCTCCCAACACTCCCATTCCCACAAGAAATCACCATCAGTTCCACGCCTGACTTCCAAATGCTATGACCGAGTTCTACAAACAGTACAGCATATGCAGGACGGTCTGGGAAGCAGAAAGGATTGGAGGTAAAATGGGATAAAAGGTAAAAGTGGAAAGGCTTAAGAAAGTATTGAAGAAAAACCTAAGGTCTCTCACCATAGCTCTTATCCTATTTATTTGTTCCTAAAATGTAGCTTTTATCCAATGGTTCTATGGTGAAGTCCACCAAGGGCTTCTGCATGGTTCTTGAGCCAGTCATGGCACGCTCACATGCTCACCCGCAAGCCTCCGCATTTATGTAATTGCGGCTGGTGTGCATACCCGGCGCGTGCCTCTTGAAATCTGAAACATTGGGGTCCGTGGTTGCTGCTCCTTTTTTGACGATTGACTTCTGCTTTTTGTGACCAACAGTTGTAATCAGTTGGTGGTCACACAGAACAGTGTTCTTTTGTCCAGGGTAAAAAAAAAGTATTTGTTTTATATAAATGGCATCAAAGTAGCATTGTGTGTTTTTAAACACTGTCTCCTTGATCAGCATCCCAGTCTGCTTGCTGTAGATCTGACCATAGCGCAATTTTGAGTGTCAAACTGCAATGCTGCCTTCAGCAGATATGAAAGCACGACACATCATTGATTGCAAACTGTGCGAAACGTCCCAGATGATTGGAGTCTAGATTGCGCTTTTTTTCTGCGCTTTTTGCCCCTACAACCACATCCACCACTAATATCAAATTATTACCACTATAGTTTTACACTCATTTTTGGAATTCATAATCAATAAACCTAATTTATATGAAATTATACCTATTTGTTTTGTTAAAAAAACTGACATTTTTGATTGAAATTTTGACAAACAGTTTAGATGGAGTGGATTATCACAGACTGTCAAAGTTTAGTCAGGAAACTGTTTAGAAACCATTTCATAGTTTTTTCAAATGCTATATAATTGAATAAAACACCCAAAATGCAATGAAAGTAGTGAACTGATCCTAAATTCTACTCTCGAAGAGCGTTATACGGAACCATCCATGTTATTTTTGGGCGATTTAGTTAAAAGAAACCCAACTTTCTGATGTAGAAACTTTGAAAACGGGTCAAATTCACCCGAGGACAACAAGAGGGTTAAGATGTGTTCTGTAGTCAAGTCTGATACTAACACTATTCTAACCAGCAAAAAGTATGTGTTAATAATGCTAATGGTTTTTTGGAATGGTAGTATTCACCAAAAGACATGTTTTTTTTCTAATCTCTTTACAAGCTCGCAGTGAGATTCCTCATATCCTTAATGCCCACCCCTCTTAAGTCAACCTCGACGCACCACACCCCCACTCCTCAGTCCTCATGGCATCCATTCTGAGGACAAGCACATGGTTCTACTTTTTCCCGTCTAGATCAGCCAATTCATGTATGTGTTTCCAAACAGAGGACGTCACCACCGCAGATCACTTTACAGGGATCACAGAGACATCTGTTAGGAAAATGGAATAACAAAACTGAACCAGGTTTTTACATGTTCGCCGGAATTCAATTAAAATCTGATTAGTGGGAGAATTAGAGGGACAGCTTGGTCCACCATTGCACATTTGGTTGCCACTATCCCCTGGCCTGGTCGGGTTACGGTGGGGATTACCCCTAACAGGATGACCTCTCACCTCTAGACAGGTGCCAGTGGGAAGGATGGGACAGCGTTGATGTCACCATACCAAGTGGGATTCACAGGCCCAGTGGCAGACAGGGGTCTCCCCATGCCATTCCAGAGGACATTCCCGCTTTGTAATCAAACATGCAAGCATGCTCATACTCCAAATACTCAATAATAATGGATAGCATGCAGTGAGATCACAATAACCTGATTAGAAAAATGAGTTATTGCAGTGTATTTTAAATTTTTAGTCGCTGTTTGCAAATGCTAAAACATTTAAAAATATCTTAAAAACCCTTTCAGTAAAAAAAAAGATTGTAAATACACAGGCAGTTAGCAAACTTTGTTTTTGCTTTACTCCGTGCACTGAGCACCAGGATACCAAAATTAAATATAATGAACATTTCAACGTCACACTTTAACAACTAGATGATGTGTATGACTTCAATTTTACGCATGTCAACACTAATCAGGACCAGATTACGATGTGAAAACAAGCGTTCCAACCTGTATGACATAAAGGGCACAGAAGGCGCAAACAACACATCAATGTCCTAATCCTGTAAAAAAGAAATATACTGTATAAATCCTGTAACAGAAATGTAATTTATTGATCCTTAACATGTTGAAATCATCATGCTTGGAAACTTGTGTGTACTAACTATAACCATTTACTGTACATATTGGAATTCCGGCAAAGTGGAGTCCAACAGAGTTTACACATGTGGTAAAGCTCAAGATCAAACTACAATTCTGTCATTATACGTTGTGGTGAACACAAAACAGTATAAAAAAAAGTGCTTTCATTTCTCCATCACCAGAATAAAAAGAGTCTGGTCTGCCCTTACTTGTTCATCACAGAAAATCCATTATATTTCCTAACCCACAGACATGGTGTAGAAACAGGAGCATTAAAATTAAAAACGAGAGGGAAAAAAACATGAAAACAAAAATCCCCAGCTGCTTCCATTCTGCACTGTTTACCATGGTTTTCCCCACCAGACTAAATAGGTTTGTGTTTGTCTTCACCATGCGCTACACAGCCGCTCCAACCTCAAGACCTCTACTTAGGCAGTGTGTGGAATAAACAGCTTTCCTCCGAGGGCCTGAGAGTGGAACCGGTGGTGGATTTGTGAGGCGATGGGAGAGGTGAGTGGAGGTCTTACTGGATGAGCCGTTATCACCATCCAACACAGCACAGATGCTGGAACACTTCTTGTTTTTAGTTATTTATATATTTTTCTTCTGTTGCGACATTATTGGATACTCGCAGCGGTCTACTTTCCATGCCTGGCTGAGCTCACATTACAAAATTATGTAAAGACATAGGAAAAGAAGTAGACACTGTTTTTGATCCTAATACACAGAGATTTAGTTCAAGCCTTGAGGTAGGACATTCGTGGAAGCGTTTCCAAACAGCATCATCACCTCCAGCTCTTAGCTGAGGCCATTTGCTGCCGACCATAGCATCTCTGAGTGCCGTGGTGAGAGAGGGAGCTGCCGAAATGTAGAAAAACAAAGACAATCTGTACTTTCCAGCAGTTTGGAAATACTTCTGAAGGACGGTAGATACGCCGTGTCAAATACACCAAAGTGAAATTCCCTCATTTAGGGATCATGACCTGTTCTCACAAGTGCATTATCTCTGGAAGAAAGCCTCCGTGCTGCCGAATCAATTAAAAACAACGAGACAGAATGGAAGGATTAAAAAAACAACTGCAAGTGCACAGCTGATAAGAGTGTTTGAAATCCTCATTTATCAGATAAAATGATTATCCTTGAACGTAGTTGATGTGGCCATTAAAAACAATGGAGCCAGATTATGAGTGTCTTTTAAAGTTTACAATCAAATGCCAAACCTCATCGATTGCCACAGTTAAAGCCATATTCCTTATGCTAAGTGAAAACTGACTGAGAAGTGTAGTATTGCTAGAGTTCACTTTTTGTTGTCTAACAAACTTAACATTTGTGTGTGTGTGTGTGTGTGTGTGTGTGTGTGTGTGTGTGTGTGTGTGTGTGTGTGTGTGTGTGTGTGTGTGTGTGTGTGTGTGTGTGTGTGTGTGTGTGTGTGTCTTGTTTTTTTGTCCCTTTTGTTCCATGCATTGGCGGCTCAAAGCTGTGCAGCATCAAGGACAATTGTAGATTATTTGAATGAGTGAAAAAAACTGTGAAGCAATCATCCATAGCCTTCTTCAAGTTTGTGAAATATCCATATAATAAGAAGCAGATTATGTTTTAGTCTTTATCAACACAAACAGACACACTCAGGCTCAGCAGAAAATCTATTCTCTCTGTACAGTACACAGTTTGATATCCCAGCCATCATGTCCTTTTGAATCCATTAATCACTAACTGACAAGGCGGCGAATGTAACTCCCCTCTAAAAGAGGCATCACAGATAAAGTCTCATCAGTCAGACTTTTGCTGTGTGACAGCAGATCACAGCTGAAAAGCATCACACTTACAGCCTTGATGCATGAGCAGGTTCTGTAATGTGTTGTGGAGATCGACATGTCACATTATGCTTTCATTTTGGAAAAAGAATATATCATCAGTGTTCAGTGAGAGAATTAAGTCAAATTGGATCGTTCTCCCTAGTTGTGCAGCGTCACAGTGACCCTTCAGCTTGCATTAGAGAAAAACAGGCTGACTAATATGACTGTGTTCTCCAGCTGGGATTTTCCAACATGAGATTGGCTTGTATGAAGATGACTGTAGATCTTGTGATTTTAGTGCATCCATAGTAGAGCCCTGACCAAAGAGATGTGATTGTAAAATATGCTTACCAGACTCACATTAGTCTGATGAAAACAATTCCATTCAAATAGATCAGAGACATGTTACTTGATACCTGCATCATACTTATCATATGATACCCTACAGTTCCTGAAGTGAAAGATGGAAGGAAGCTATGCTACATAACAGCCAACTTTGAACACTCTGGTGGATTCTCACGATATCCCGAGATCACGTAAGAGTCACAGGATCACAGGACCACACGAAAATTCATCTGATCAGGGTTTTCAACGTCATATGGTTTCGTTGATCTGATTGGTTAAAGTTGGCCTGTGATAGACGGTGATAGACAGATGCTTCATCCAATCACCTGCCAAGTCTTTCTTTGAAAGTGCCTGCCGTTTTCCAAACAGTTTCCAATGACAGTTTTCAGATGGTTCTGTGTAACAAACCATCTGGCGCGTCAGGTTAACCCTATTCAGCAGTGTGGTCACCAACAGGCCACTGCAACAGAAAACACTGAAGGGCTGCAAAAGCCAAGTCTCCTTTCTCCACACTACAGGCTGGCCAGACCTGTGACTTCACATAGATGTAAGTGTGTGACTTGCTATTCTCCAGGTGAGCTACTGCAGGACCTCCCTCACACATAAACCCCTTTGGTTTAACAGTAGAAAGTTTGAAGTAGTTTAAAAGCTCTTTGGTGTTTGATGGTTAAAAAAAACAAAATAAATAAATGACATTTAAAAAACTCACCACCACAAGTGTCCTTTTAAATGAGGATAATCTACAAACCACACTGTCAACAGTTTAGATTGGGACTATTACTGCTAAAAAACTTGTTGTTCATTTTGCACAATGACAATAAATCTGATTCTGATTCTGATTTCCTCTGTAGAAAGCAATACTAATACAACTGATGAGAGCGATGTCTGTGGATTATCTGTGGATTACTGTTGCAGCTTTATTAGACAGATGGTAGATATACTGTAGAGTACGTTTTTAGTTATAACAATGTATTCTTTTTTTTTAATTATTTCTATAAAAAAGGGAAAAGGGACCTAAAAGAATTACCTAAAAGGAATTGAGTTTTACTCCCAGAAAAATATGCCAACTAAGTGTCTCTCCCAACACCCATTTGCAATATATGTCATTTAAAAGTTGTTTGAGCATTACACATTATATCAACACCTGTCTTCTAAACTTGATACCTTTTGGCAGCCCCCAGAAAACTTGCATGGACTTGCTGCACCCAGCAGGCAGTTACACATGCACATGGAGAGAGGCATTGTCATACGTAGCAACATCAAAAGAGGAACGGTTGGTTATATTAAAATGTATTGCTGCAATTGAATATTGCAATTTAATGTGATGACACCTGACGTTTGCCATTTTTGCATATTCAATAATAAAACATCAAATAATAATAGACTTGGAAATACACTTGCATGCATAATATTCAGGCCACTGTTTAATAAATAGCTTATTATTACTAGGTAACAACATTTCTTCCAAAATGGCTATACAGTACATTGGAACAAAACCATAAACCCATAAACTGTACATTTTTTATAATGGTGGAGTTTGGCATTGTGATCATCTTTTGACGTTCATCTTAGTTTACCCACCTTTTGATTTACCACTGCATCACTGGCCCTCAGGGAGCTGATGTGGGCCAGAGAGGTGAGGGGCTGCTTTGTTGTGAAGCGAGGCTGACAGCCTCTTTATCTCCTCCTGTCAGACAGAATACTGTTTGATCTGCAGCTTCTCCATGTCTTCTATCTCTGGTCAAATGACCTCAGCCCACTAGCAGAGGCTCCTTTAAGAGCCCTAACACTCCCATGCTTGCTGAAAGTGTGAGGAAAGTGTGATAGTGTTCAAATCCATGTGGTTGTCTTGGCTTGTAGAGTGTATGATTAATGCATGGACCAACACACATACACACACATACAGTTTATTTGCCTTTGTTTGTGCTTGAAGTTTGGCCCTGGCCCTTGCTATAGAACTAGCCAGTGCTGAATTGAATGTATTTCACAGCCTCACTCTGTCTCCGTCTTCTGCTCTTTTACAGGATGGGTGTCTTTTAGCAGCTCACATCATAGAGCCCTACAAATGGCAATTAAAACGGATGTGCTACACTGGCTCTGTATAGGGAGAGAGAGTGGATAGAGAAATGAGAGGGGGCATGAGCAAGGGAGACAGAAAGAAAGAAAGAAAGAGAGGAAGTATGCAAGGGAAAATGTTCAGCACCACCTCTCCTTCAAAACCATGACTGATACCGTGTCTATTGATCTTTATTACAATAGCAGCAAGCTGTAAAATGTTTGATGGTTTTGTACAGATCTTAGTCCCCCTCATTCATAATTACTGCTACACATGTAGAACCAAGGGCAACTTCAGAAGGGGCGCTGTTTGAAAAGCTGCTGCCAGACTGTAGGGATGATGGGAAATCTCGGCGGGGCCTCGCGGTAGCTCCAAGCCCTAAGGCTATCATTCCTCCTGCCGAACACCTGCAGCAACTTAAGTTTTACAAAGATCAAATTATGGAGCTGATTTCAAATACGAAATGAGACCAACCTCGAGACAACCTTTACCTACAAGGAAACTGCTTTATTTGGATTTCCGGCTTTATAGTGCTAAGGGTTTCGGAGAAAAGTCAGTAGCGCTCATTTTGCAGAAATTCAACACCTGATATTTTGTGACCTAAACTCTTACAAGTTTAAGTTAGGCATTAGCATTTAATGTTGATAAATGAAGATCTGAGTTTGTTTGCATGACCGTTATATACATATGTGAACATTCTCTCCTCACCTTTGCCTTCTTTTGTCAATTGTGTCTCCCTGCACTCAAAACTACACTAAGAAAAAGTTTGAGCTGAATGCTATATCAATAACTCTAACTCATAATGTTTGCTTGGAGAAACAGGCTCACTCTAGCCTCAACAAACAAGCAGCCCAGAGTCTTCACAACTTATCATCCCATGCTCTGTTTTCTGGGACAAAAGTGTGCAGCAGTATGCCAGGACCCCTAGGTTGGCCCTGGCTCTCCCTCTCCCCTTTCTGCTCAAATTTTAATGTCTTCTCTGAGTGGGAGCCAGGGCAGATACAGAACAGAGAGTGAGAAGACAACAGACCCAGGATACAAGTAAATATATTTAGATCTGTGCCTCCATCCCAGTGACAGTTCACATCAACAAGAAACAAAAGCTAAGAGGCTAGATTAAGAGACAGCGGTTTGAGTCTAAAGAGATGACAAGAGAAAGATGTGTGTGGAGAGGTAGAGAGATGCAGCAGCAGAGTGCAAAACGGTGGCCAAGGTCAACAATGAAAACATATTTTCAAATTTTCAAAGTGAAATACATAATTTTTGAACACTAGTGCAGGCCATTGGATGAACATGTTTCTAGCTAAATGTACCGTAAAGAGAGAGATGAAATTATGCATGTACTGTATAGGACAGAGAGATGAAGATGCCACCATGATGCAACAGAGATTAAGGGAGGCACAGACAGACAGAGACAACAGGGAAAGGAGAGACAGAGACTTCAGCCAGGGAAAGGAGAAGATAGAGAGCTTGAAGACAAAGAACAGTGTCCTAGCCAGATGATTGTTGCTTACAGCAGTCGAGAACAGGGAGAACACTCTAGCCTGGCACACCCTGAATAATGCATCACCCTCTCTGTAACTGGGCAGATATAGGGGTGAGGGGTAAGCACTGATCTTTGCCCCATGGCATTGTTAGAGATATGAATAATGGATAGGTTAAATGCTTGTGTGAAGAATGAATTAGTATAGGAGCTGTTCAGTAGCTGTATTTATGTAATCATTTGGTTTGGGCTCAAAAGGGAACAATGACAGCATCATATTAGATAAGATGCAGCGTATATTCTAGCAAGCACTGATCTCATTGTGGTCCATGTACATCTACATCAGCCCAGTATCATCACAGATAAGATCCGGCTGAGCAGCCATATACCAACAGAAGCTGTCACCATGCTGCCTGCCACTGATTAACATTTTACAACCAGGGAATACTTTGTCACTGAAAAGAAAAGCAAACTTTGAGCTCTTGAAAGCAATGGTAGAGAGAAAGAGGGAGGTAGGAAGGGGGTTAAAGAAAAAAAAGGGGAAAAAAAGAAAGAAAAGAGCATGATATGCACAGTACACAGGAAGCATTTTCACATAGCATGTCATGTATACTTCATGAAGTCCTGACAGAGCAGCGCACACATTCTCCATTCCCTTTGGCTGTCCCCGGCCAGCAGTCCGCACTAGCCAGGATGAACAAGTTGTTCCGGCCTTTCTTTCTGTCCTTCTTTCTCTTTCCCTTTTTCTGTCTCTCCAGGCTATGGCACTGCTCCCTAGAGGTTATGGTGATGGAAACAGGGGAGCTGGATAGAAGGCAGGCAGCCCGGGCTGCGGCCACGACCAGCGCTGGAGCCGAGCTGGGCCGCCCTGCTGATTGTGCTGGTGAAGCTGGCTGCCTGCTCGGTGCCCACTGCTCCAGAGCGGTGCATTACAGCGGGCCTTGTGTTTAGACAGTCTGACAGATCTCAACCTGAACACCCCGAGAATCCGGGAATCAGCACTCCACGCATACATCACCCAGCCAACATCTACATCCTCTCTCTCTCTCTCTCTCTCTCTCTCTCTCTCTACTTGTCTGTTTTGCGAAGCTATCTTGGTTTGTGTCTCTTCATCCATCCCCGCTTGGAATCTCTTTTCTGTCTTTTCCCTCTGTTTCACCCTCTCTCTCTCGCCTCCCTCTTTCTCCCCCAGTCCCCCTTCAACTCTGCTCTCTCTTATTCTCTCATGTTTCTCTCTCTGTCTCTCCCTCCCTCTCCTTTTGAGATTCAATAAGAGCCCTGGAGGCAGGAGAGAGAAAACAGGGGGTGTAAAAACATCTATGGCTTTATTTACAAAGGGCCCAGGTATTGCCTGGCGTTAAATCCGGGGGAAATGATTTATTTTCCGCCCATGTGTGGCACTGATCCCCGAGGCGTAACTCAACAGTGGACCGGCTTCATGCTTGCAATTTACGGTGGCTGCAGAGGCTCATAAAGGAAGAATGGATTAATCTGGAACACGACATAAACAATATGACTCTGACAGCCCTATTAAAACCTGTGCTACTCAGCATCAATTCTCTTTTGCTCTCCCTCTCTATCTTTCTCTCTCTTGGTCTCCGCAGCCAGTGCCTGTTGATGGGAAGCCGACTGGTAACTCTGGAAAACTGACCAGAGCTCACAGCCTTGTTATTGTGATTCCCAGAGTATCGGATTCAGAACAGGGGGGCGTTGCGCATCTACATATAGCAACCGGACCTTTTAACTGTTTAGCCTTTGGACATCATCGGGGGTATCGGATGTACCGGGTCCAGAGTGGAGACTCCCACAGTGCTTGTTAGGGCCGAGCTCAGAAGACTTCCTGTCCCAGCACCGGTGGCCTCTCATTTTCCATGAGCTGAGCTTCTTTTGGGAATGTGCTGCGCTCACTTCTGCTGGCATGGGCCTCTGTCTTTGGATGTGTGCACAAATTTGTGGGGAAAACATGCTGTGCATATGATACATGATATGGATTAGTAGTGGACGCACATGTACTCACGGACACACACACACACATGCATGCACACACAGACATACACAAACAGTTGTCAGCTGCTCTCTAACTCACAGGTCACTCAGCATCTTCAACTATCCCGAATGGCCGCTGACACACACACATACACACACACACACACAAACACATAAATGTTTGTTTCACTATCTTTGTGGGGACCCGTCATTGACATAATGCATTCCCAAGCCCCTTACCCTAACCTCAACCATCACAACTAAATGCCTAACCTTAACCCTTACCCTCACCCTAACCATAACCTAATTCTAACCCTAATCCTAAAACCAAAACTTAACCCTCAAACAGCCCTTTAACCTTGTGGGGTCCAGCATTTTGGGCCCCACAAGGCTGTGCAGACCCCACAAGTATACTGTATTCCCTGTTTTTTGGACCCCATGAATATAGTAAAACAAGCACACACACACACACACACACACACACACACACACACACGCACACACACACAGCTTGTCATTTCGTTAGCTCCATCTCTGTCAGGGACAGGTGTATGCTAAGCCACACAGAAAACACCCACACAGAGACAGCATCCATCTAACCACAGAGATGCTTTTAACACATTTAAAAATTTCAAGATAGCAACCTGTCTCCAAGAGACAGACAGCGTAAGCGTGATAGATGAGCAAAAAAAGAAAAAGTCCCCGAATAAGAGACGGAGTTACTAATTAATGTCCAGAAATGGATGAAAGCTTTAGAAGCGTCGGGCGGGGAGAGAACAGCCCTGAAATTGAAATCAATAACTTCATTAGACTGCAGAGCCTGTTCGTGCTGCACCCTCCACTTCCCCTGCAGACAAACACAACAACACATGAAAAAAACTGGGGCGAAACAAGGCTTGACCTATGTCCACTAGCCAAGCATTCCATTTATTTAGCCCTTATCACAGGCCTGATCTGAAGAGGCAGCTACACACTGATAACGCCCCAGGATAATAGCAAGACCAGACAGGGTCTGACCAAAGAGAGACAGCCAAAAGAAAAGGGAAAGCGAAATAAAGAAAAATGCATTTGGGATCTTCTTGACATTCGTTCTCTTTTTTCTTTGTGTAGACACACAATGCTGAAATGTGAGGGGCTCGTAGGAAACTTTTACAAGGGTTGTTTTTTGCAGCTGCTGCTCTTGTTTGAGCCTGTAATTTAGTGGATCCCCATCAATAAGTGAGAGAATAGCTTTGTGGATGCTTGGCCTGACAGCTAACAAGACCCAGGCCCTATCTGCAACAAACAGACAGAATAACAAACGCTGTTGTCTGCGTGCGCACATTGAACAAACCGTGAATGCAGCTCATCGTTCATGCAGCTGTACAGTATTGTGAAGAGTATTGTGAGCGTACTGTACGGACGCGATTGTGTGTGGTACAGGCATGCCGAAGAAAAAGTTTCTACCATCTGAGTGACCTGAATAGTGTTTCTTCTTGTATAGTACTAATCTCCAGAGCCCTGCAGGGTTGTAAAGATCCGTGCAGCTGATGTCTTCCTCCACCTGAAACAGGGCCTATTATAACTCCAGTCCATATCAGCAGGGCCTGCAGCCTGTGTCACACCACTTCCTGTTGCTGATTTATGGCTACAAGGTTCATGGGTGTTAGCATACTGCATATTCTCACAGTTACACATGAACACACACACTTAGGCACACACAAAATCAACGAGGCACAAATTGTTCGTGACCTGAGATCCACTTGCTGCACCAGAGGAAGCTAAACCTGTCTTCAAGGGTGCCTTTATCACACAGTCCCCATTTTCACCTGCAGATTAGCGCATAAGGCTAAATGGTCTGGCTAAACCAAGACCATATCTCCATTCACACAAATGAAATACAAATGGACTTCTATGTATCTACAAAAGAAAATCTTTATTTCAATCCCTCTTATCCTAATACCTATGCAACTCTGTATGACATTTATTTCGCCTTTTGCCTTTTTTCAATCAAAGAGAGAAAGTGTTCGTCCTCCATCCGGAAGCTCAGGGAGTCACCATCCCAGGGGGTTTCTGGGAACCCAAACACACTGCTACTGTTGGCAAGCCGCTGTTCGCTAAAGAGTTCAACAGAAGCCAAAACATTTGTTACGGACTCATTTCATTTCCTGGTAGAAATGTCCAACACTGCAAGGCAAATGTGAGAACACGCGTTTACATAGGAAAGCTCAAAGGAAACCAAGCGTCAAGCGTTTCCCTTAACAGAAACAAGAGCAGCCTTAGAGCTTTTGGTGGAAAAGGGAATTGGGGGGGGTGGTTGAAAAGAAGAGGGGAGGGGTAAATGGTCAGCTAACATTGTTGGAATGCAAAGGAGAGCACAACAAATGGCAACAGGGTTAACTAGTGGTTAGGCTGAGTGCAAACATATGTTCCCAGGTTTAATTCTCTTGATGAGTCAGTGTGTCCATCAACAACCATTTTAGCAGTGGAAATGATAGAAGCTAAACACTGAATCCCTGCCTGCTGGCTCTTGATAAAGGCATACAATGTGAATGTAAAGCACATCTAAACTAATATTCCTCGTTGCACACCCACCTTTCAACTAATGACCTTGCATTCCCCAAGATGGCATAAAGATTTTACAATTTCTATTTGAGGTCTGTCACCATGTGTACAGCTGAGCTTTATCCAACGTTATACTGACTACATAGGAATGTGTCCAGAGGCGTTTCACAGCTTATCCATATTTAAGGCCTGGAACTTACTGGCAGGGCTTAGCCCCGGGCACACGGACAACTCAGCCATATATATACAGGAGACAGAGCAGTCGAAGAGACCACTGTTGACCATTTATTTATGAAGTCAAAGCTCTGTGGCAACAAGCTATCCACTCTGAAACAACTTAAAGCGCTTATATCCAAACTGAATATTTCATCTCTGGAGCGCTACTCCTTTTGAGTCCTTTTCGAGGTAGGAAGTGAGGGGAATGACACAGGGCGAGCAAGAGCATATAAAGAAAGAGAGGACACTGCAGGTGATGCAAGACCCCTCTCTAACCCAGTCAAAGTAAACAGGTGGGGCTGGTAAAGCTAGAGGAGGAGGATGGGAGGGGAGGGAGAGTGGGTGCTGCTTACAGTCCTCTTCAAGGGCAGAAGAAGGAGAAGCTTAGTATTCGCTCATTGTTTCGTCTCTTGTTCTTTTAAAAAAAAAAAGGGGGCTCAGAAAACAAAACGTTGTTGGGCACAGATTTGACAACATCCAGGGAATCTTTCCATCTTTTGAAAGGACTGAGTCTGTTATGAAGCCAGGATACAGAGCAGAGGGCCCTGGCTCACTGAAAATGTAAATGTACACTAGGCAGGTAGTGAGAGCAGTCTCCCTCTCCCTTTCTCTCATTCCACCTCCTCCTCTGCCTTCACTTTGCTCTCTTTCATTTTGATCTGTCTATCCCTGGTCTGTGTGCGAAAGGAGAGGCGGCTGGCAGGTGGCTGTGTGCAAAGGTATTGAGGCCTATGAAATATTTACCAAAGCAATAATGACTCCCTGGACAGGAGTGGAGGAAGAAGGCGAGGAGAGGGGGAAGAAAGAGTAAGAAGAGAGAAATAGAAGAGTGAAGAGTGCCTTCTTTTTTGTCAGAAGCAAGGATGAACAAAGATAAAAGAAGCAGAACTGAGACTTTCAAACTTTAGTTGTTCTCTGAATGAAGAATAAAGATTAGAAGTGTCACACTATAGTGCTTACAATTTCAAAGTGCAGGCAGCAGTGATGACAAAACTGCAATGGTAATATGTGTCCATTTCTATTACCTTTGACAACAACAAAATAAAATAAAATATCCTGCAAAACAGTCATTCTGTAGTAATCTAGTAAATCTAGTAAAGCAATGCCTACCAAGCCTTCGGATTCATATAAAGTGAATAATTTAAAGTGGTAATCATTGGTTGTATTTACATTATTGCCAATTAGCTTTGTCAATAATGTACCTTGAACATTCATGCCAATAAGGCTTATTTGAATTGAACTGAGGGAAACAATCATGTTAATAAGCAATCATTGCTGTGGTGTTTTTATAGTTTTCCCAAAGATCACCTGTAAATGAAACGTGTGCCAAGTGCTGTTACATCTTTTCCCTTAGGTTTTCTGCTGGTGAAGTTTCACTTTCTAACCAGCTCTCTTTTGCTAACTGTCCAGTTCTTCTTCTGCGCTCCTGATGGAAACAAGCACACCATTTCATGTGTGTCAGATGATTTCTTCCCTCAAATATCTACCCAGCACCCTGTGTGATGAGGGAAAGTGCTTCTGTGACTTAGGTGTAACATCTGAGAGTAGCATATTGGACAAATAAATGAAAAAAGTTTTTTTTTTTTTTTTTTTTTAAAAGCTATTTTGTAAAGGGAATTAGAAGAGCTTTAAACATGAACACTCAGGTGCGCAAACACACACACACACACACACACACACACACACACACACACACACACACACACACACACAAACTCTCCTTGGTAATATTACCTTCTCCAAGGCTGTTGGAAAGTAGAACTTCTAGGACAGGGGCCCCCGTGGCGAGTCTTTAATGCATGGGCCTCCTCTTGTTTTCAGACAGGACTCAGCACCACACTGTGGGCCAGTTTGATCCGGACAGCCAGCAGAGCCTGCTTCAGATGAGACAGGGGAAGGAAACTCCACTGAGGTGCTGCGGTTTTCCCTTCATAGCACTACCAGGATGCTGGGGTGGCTCAGAACAACAGTGAGTTCTTTAACCCAAGACTCTGGGTTAAGGATGGGAGGAAGGACTGCCTCAGTGTGGCGGTAGGGAATCCTTTTGGATGTGTCTACAATGGGAGTGAACCGCAGACATCATGCAGAGGTTTGACTCTGCATGATAATGCCACAGATGGTAGAAATGAAATACCATATTATATATGATATTGTTTTTATCTAAAAACAATAAATATAGAATTATTTATTAAAATTAGACAAAAGAAAGTAAGATTAGCCTGTTAAAAAATATATTAAATTGACCAAAATCAAGAAATAGTAGAAGATGTGGCGGTTTCTGTTTTTAAATCAAATCAAAGATCATATAAGTTGTCTTACTGTAGTTGCAATTAAACCATTAATACCTGCAGTAATATTTCAGTCTTCCCACCACTTTCCTGCAGCACACTGTACTTTGCAGGGAGCTCCACTGCATGTAAGCATGGAAGATTTATGTCAGGCTGCAAGTATGTGTCCAAAACATGACACTCCCTGTGTACTCCCTGAAGCGAGAGGCTACACTTCCTGATCAGCAAGCCTGACACACTGGACAGCTGACCTTTGACCCCTCATTTCACCTGAGTCACACAGCGCCCTTGCAGCCCATTCTCTGGCTCCTGCAGGGTCACTGGGGTCACAGTTGACACAGCAGTACTGTGTTGTGCTGAGCTATGAGAGCCTCCACACATCAGCACCACCCCTTCACTCAGGAAATCAGTGTCAAACCAAAATGGACTTTACGGCTGTGTGTGTGTGTGTGTGTGTGTGTGTGTGTGTGTGTGTGTGTGTGTGTGTGTGTGTGTGTGTGTGTGTGTGTGTGTGTGTGTGTGTGAGACTTCTTTTTCTTCCTCTTCTAAATTCTTCAAATGCTAATAGTTCTTTTTCTTCTTATTATTATGATGTTAATGATGACTGTGCACTTGTGTATGAGTCAGTGTGTGCTTCAATCTTTTCTCTCCTTCACCTGAGGAATTTCCTTTAATCTAAATATCGAGTGTTTCTTCCTCCACATATCTTTATTATCACAAGCATTCATTTCTCCCTATGCAGATATTGCAAACCTAAGAGGAATGGGAGGAGGGAGGTGGATAAAAAAAGATTAAGCACCTTTTAGAACAAATGCATCACAGGGACCATTCCAAACAAGCCCATCTGTATGATCCATAATTGATCAGCGTGACGGAGTGTTGCGCAGCAGCGCTCATGGGCCACATCTGACAAACGACTAGACACGACCTTAAGAGCTGACCTACACACAACTAGGAGAAGGGGGGAAAAAAACAGAATGAACATACACAAAAGCCTAGGAGAAAAAATCTATGCAGCTGAAGTGAAACCGCATTTCGTCTGATGAGCGATGTTAAACAACAACTGGACCGGCGGGCAATTACCATGATTGGAGTGCTGTGCCTTGTGAGAGCCATCGAGACAGAGACAGAGTTAGTGGAGAGGTAGAGTATCCCCACCTTCTCCCTCCTCCATTGGCCGCAGAGGCCCAGTGCTCATTAGCATGCATGCTTTTACAGGCCTGGCCAAAGCAGTCAATGCTCACCACTTTATTTATTAGTAAATAGAGACAGATGGCGGTGAGGAGGTGGTATCGACTACCCATAGCCTTTTAAACAAGAATCAATGGCAGGGGTGGAGCTCTGAGATGGGGGGCATTAACTCACTAATATAGGCTTATGAAATGAGCCAGGGTTGTATTGGGGCTTCTGAGGCTGTCTTCTCTCTGTCTAAAAAAGCCAATATACAGTACAGTATACAGCTTTTTGTTTGTTTGTCAAGGCAGGAGAAAAAAAAGATTACTTTACCAGTGTGACTTACAGGACCTGACAGCTGTCAACATATTTTATAAGCGGATGCATACAATGTTGATCCCATTGATTGGCTGAGCAGTCGTGTTGCGGTCTTTTAGTCTTTTAGTGGCAGAAAAGCATTAGATTGTAGCGGGGCATAGCCGAGTGGTAGCTCGGATCTTGGATCAAAGCAGGGTGGTTGTGGTTGTATATGACAGGGTGAGAGGGTCTTGTTGCCGTCAGACTGACTGATGCACATACACACACACTTTTGCAATTTGTCCAGATACGGGGGAGTCAGGACAGCAGACAGACACTGCAGATGTCCACATTTACATTAACAGCATGTACAGTTTACGTTCATCCCACTAGTGGGTATTGATTGTGGGCGTGTGGATGCAGTAAATGTATCAGTGTTTTAAGGAATGAAGCGAGAAGGTGCAGAACAAGGACGGAAAAAGAAATGATGGAGAGGCGGTAGTGTTAGATGTATAGGAAGTGTGAGACAGAGAAATGGGGAAGCAACATGTTAATAGACAGATAGAGAGAGAGGTGTGTAGCAAACAGAGATCATGTCTCGTCTCCAACATGCTGCGGAGGCTCGCGGTAGAGCTTCTGTCAGAGGTCATCTCCATCATCTATATTAATAAGTCTTTATCATCTCCCAGCACTGTCAGCCAGCACGCACCAGCCACAATCCAACACAGAACAACTCACCATGCCCAATAACCCCGCAGCCCCCTGCACAGGGACCAGCTGAGCTGCAGTGAGCCAGCGTCTTACACCACCCACCGCCGAGGCAATTAAGAGTTTAACCTGGATGCAGCCTGGGGAATCCAGAGAGAGACTCCAGTCAAATAGAGCAAGGTTTTGCAGAAAGAGAGGCAGAAGGGAGGGAGGGAAGCAGAGGAAAGTCAGGTGAGGGATGTATGGAGAAGAGAAGAGAAGAGAAGAGAAGAGAAGAGAAGAGAAGAGAAGCTGCAAGAAAGTAAAGAATGGATAGGAAGTGACAGGAGAGCAGGGAAAAAGAGGGAAGGAAACATGTCTGAGAACATAAATAGACTGAAGAATGGCAGAGACTGGTGGAGGCAGAGAGAGTGAATCTCAGCACAGTGTACACAACCCTCTCCTCCATGAGAAGGTCACCAGCTCTCTCTGAGGATTCCCTTAAATAAAGTCCTCTAACCTGCACTTCTCTGGGCAAACAACCTCATCTGCTCTTTATTAACTAAATATGAGGGGACTTTGACCGGGGGACAAAAATTCAATATTTTTCCCCCACCAAATATTTAAACCAAGCAAATAAACAGACAAATAAATAGATCTCCTTTGCCGGGGGAGAGGGGCCAGTCGGTCCCCTGGATGTAATTTGACGGACCACTTATTTGGAGGGCCAGAGCCCAGTGCTACTCAGACACACATTTAAAGAGCTGTCAATCAAGGGGCAGCAGAGTTGGCGCTGGGGATATGTCTCTGTGTGTGTGTGTGTGTGTGTGTGTGTGTGTGTGTGTGTGTGTGTGTGTGTTTGTGCGTGTGTGTTTGTGCGTGTGTGTGTGCGTTTGTGTATGTGTGTGTGTGTGTGTGTGTGTGTGTGTGTGTGTGTTTGTTTCTGTGTGTGTGTGTGTATTTGTGTATGTGTGTGTGTATTTGTTTCTGTGTGTGTGTGTGTGTGTGTGTGTGTGTGTGTGTGTGTGTGTTTGTGTATGTGTGTGTGTGTGTGTGTGTATCTGTGTGTGTCTGTGTGTGTTTGGAAGGGCTGGCAATTCATCCTCAAGGTTGGAGCAGATAAGGTGAGCGTTTCTCCTGATGAATACATCACGTCTTCCTGCTCTCCTTACTACCTCTTTTAAACTGTCCCTCCGCCCTCCTCATATCCATCCCTTACCACTTCTACCCTTCCCATCAATTCACTTAACATTCACCATTTTAACTTGTCTGTCTCATGGTCTCACTGTCTTCTCAAACATGGCGTCGGTGTAGGAGTAGAAATATGCAGTTGCTTATTTCCTGCTAATACCGTGCAACTTATTAAGATTTAAAATGCTGTGTGAAGGCCTGTGTGGCTTCTAAGTCTTAATTTGACTCTCCTTATATTTTCTTTTGTAATATTGTTTTTGTTCCACAACACTTTTTTTTGTTTCATCTTGATATTATATATATTGACAGGCAGATCTAAAGATTAGACCTTGTGTCTCTGTTTGTTATTCTGTCCATTTGTTACATCCAATATATCAAATAGATTTTGCCCAAAGAAAATGCATGACACCAGTACACTCCAGTATTAAAGGAAGACAAGTTGACATATTTGTCCATTACTGCCTCAGGGTGGAATGCATCACTGGTGGGGTATTTACTGCCACTTTGTTCTCCCTCTTCTCATCTTGTGCTAGCCTGGTCCTAGCAGACTCTCGTACATTTCATTTGTACAGAGAGTCTGGCCACTCTCCATTGACAAGTGTTAACTTCCTTGAAGTTCCACTCTGGATCTGCCATAACCAATCGCTAACGTTTGGTCATGACGTCGGCTTAGCATTGCTAGTGTTCGCCTTAGCTAACTCCTTCACCACTAACGGAGCGAGCTGGAAAATCTAACTTTTCCCGAATCCCGTTGGTAGGAGGGCCACAACATCATGGCCACCAACAAAACTCAGCAAAGATTGTTCTTGCTCGGGCTTTAACTTCTGGATATTTCTGCAGCGTTGCCACAACGGACCGAATGGCTTCGCTCGCATCTTTCTCCGCCGCCATTACGGAACTACAACTCAAACTAGCGCACAACCTCAACGTCATCGTTCTCAGCCACTCCCTCTGTTTACTGATCGGACCGGTAAAAATTTGGCCGGAGAAAACCCAAGAATATACCGCAAACCCAGACGGTGTACTGAAGGAAAATGAAAATTGAACAGAAGTACGTAGGAGGGCGGAACCAGGCTAATCTTGCACTACCATGCAAAAACCAGAGAAAGAACAGCATTGATCGTTTGTGCAAACATTCTAAAATGACGCCTATTAATGGTCAGTGCCAAAGCAGGAAATAATGTGATGTTCTTTGTAGCTCAGAGTAAAGTTACAGGGAATAAGTTTAGCAGGTCAAGTGTCTGACCTTGAAACTTGACCGTCAGTTAACATTGGTAACTGTTAACCATGGTCATAATCTTTCCGTAACCAGGTAGTTTTACTTGCTTGAACTAAAGTACCTGTACTGATCTGTTTTCCTTTGTTCCTACTGGTTTATTGTGTTGTCATTCCTCAAATAGTAATGGCTTAAGGTGTCTTTCTGTTTTTATAAAATGTATAGTAAAGTAATGCTAGCAAAGTAATGCTATCCTTAGCCTTTTCTCCCTCCTGCTGGGTAGTGTGTGTGTGTGTGTGTATGTGGGGAGGGAAGGGAGGTGTTGGCAATATCAAAAGTCCTTTCATCCATTTTAGATGAGATGCAGATGACTCAATTATGCCTGGCCTGACATCAAGACCACTTGGCGGAGAAGCTGCTAACGCTGGAAAACGATCCATTTAATCCCAATGGTATGAATGGCAGGGTGCTAATAGGGCTTGTGACAGTAAGACAGTGAAACAGGTATGAGCGGAGATGCATCAGCGCCATTCTGGAGAAACAACGCTGAGTGTATGTAAAGATTGGGTAAATAAGGGCCTTCGGAGAGAGACAGACAGAATGATGTGCAGAATTGTAGTTTCACAAAATTGAGACCATGACGTTTAAACTGATTTTTGTCACTTTTTGTTACAGCAGACAGAACTGAAATTATGCTAGACTAATGGAAGGAACATAAAGGTGAGCATTACCTGACAAGCAAAACTGGCTCTCGTTTGATGCCTGAAAGCATCCCAGTTTATTTCTGCGATCAAATCCCAACAGACAAATCAACAGTTTAGCCTTTAGGCTCCCAATCTTCTTGCTAGCAGTCTTCTATGTTTACAGCAATTATAATGATGTGTCTAAATCAATCCAGAAATTATATAATTATCTATATTTATAGATAAAATGCTACAAATATGACTTTTTTATAATATGCTCCTTTAGATTGTTGAAGATGGAGTGGAAAATTTGACCAAAGGTGTACAAAAATGGGTCAGCCACTTCAAAGTGGAAATGAGAGAGGGAGAGATAAAAAATGGTCCTGCAGGACAAATGATATCGGGGCCGCTGGTCACTAGAGCCAGGGCCACAGCAACGACCCACAAACATGCTCTACATTTCATCAGACAGCTGTTTGAACTGCAAAGCCTCTCTCCCGCAAGCCTCTGCTCTCTTCAACCACACATAAAGACACACACACACACACACACACACACTTATCATGCCATACCCTGTACTCATCAAGGCTGCTCAGCTGCCAGGCTCCTGACAGCCTCAACATCAGCATCAAGACTTCACCATCACTTCACTTTCACTCTAATACTAAGTGAACTGGGGGCGGTGAGGATGTCAGTGGTGATCAGCCTGCTAACAGAGAGGACAGTTGGTTTGCAGGAAGAGATGCTTTAGATTTTGGAAATCTAGCAGCTCCAATGACCCTGGGTTTGGTCTGGCAAGGCCTGAGGAGAGAGGAGAGGAGAGGAGAGGAGAGGAGAGGAGAGGAGGAGACTCATATTGCACTAATGATTATTGATTGATTATCGACTAATTTTGTTTTTGAGTAACCTGCATTAAAGAAGGTATTTTAAAAAGTTTAAAATCTTAATACATATACATCAGATATATTGAGATATAACTGCACACTTTGTACACTACTATAGTATCTTGATTTTGACTAAATTACATTTTATTTAAGACACATTTCATCAAAATATCTTCATCAATAATTCTAAATTAAACATGGATTAACACTTTTAAATTATTATTATTATTATTATTATTATTATTAATATTATTATTATATAGTATTACTAAATAAAGCGGAGTGATAAAGTTAGTATCCAATAAACATGATTATATGATTTTTATATTCTGTATGTAAGTCAGATACGAGGCAAATATTTTAGCATTAAAGAAAAATGCTATCTTAACATTGTTCATAACCGCAATGTCTGTGTGACATTAGTGTCAGCCACTGTACATGCTGCCTTATACAGTATTTTCTCTGACATGAACCTCCTGCGGTCTGCCTTTTTTATGACCTTTAGTGCAATCAACAGTTGGAAGACATTAGGGCTGGTGTTTCTTCACATGTAGTCAATCAAGTCAGTGTTTTGCCAGTGCTGAATGGTGTTTGTCTGTGTTGGTGACAAATGAGTGCGGCCCGTCCCAGTGCTGACAGCCGCCCCAGAGCTGCGATGCTATCTTCAGCTCTTCAGCCTGCTTCTACAATTACTACTGCCTCTCTGGCCCCAGGGCCTTCAACAACAGCCTGCACTCTGGAACGTGGGATACACACACACACACACACACACACACACACACACACACACACACACACACACACACACACACAGACTGAGATACATTACACACATCTATTCATTTGTACAAACCAGCTCACAGAGAACTTTACACATGTATTAATTCTCGTAGACACAAAACAGTAAAATGGACCAAGTCTGGTCCAAAAAAACAAGTACAGTTATACAGTCTTAATATATAACATTATTTAACATTAGGGTTGAGATTTTATTCTCAACATAAAATAAAATTCTCCCTCACTGACATTGATAGTCCTTATTCACCAAAATAACATCATAAATCTGTTGTTTCTTCACCCTTAGTATTTACAAATTGGATATAAAAACAATTTGGATTCAGATTCATGACTTGATTTCATTAAACTGCATTACAATCAACCCCGGCTTTATAGCCACACACCGAAACATTTGACTGGGATGTGACCCCAAACCGATACCTTTCCCCACTACACACCTGGTTATTTTATCTCTCCCTGCACCTATTGTTGGCCTAATTGAGGGTGGCTTGGCTGGTTGGCTGGCGGCTGACCCCGGTCAGAACAATGCATACCTGTGGCTCTCACCAACGCTGTGTAATTGTCTCTTCAAGTGGGACCCTTTTTCAGTCGGCCCCTGAGGCGAGAGCGCTCCGCGCTCATCCATCACTCAGTCACTCAGCCACTACAGGAAGTGGTTAACATGGGCGACCTCTGGGATGGCGGTCCACTGTTGGTAAAGGGTGTGGGGTTGAGGTTTTGGAGACACATACAGAACATTAGCCATCACTTCATCACTGGGATGACATCACTCAATCAACCAATCCATCAATCAATCTGTCATTGAAGCTGTTTGCTCTGCTAATCCAGCCGGTTCCTTTGAAGTTTAGAGAAAACAGAAAGCTAGCAGCTGGCCAAAAAAAACAAGTCCTGATGCAAAGGCTTCCTTATTGTGTATATAGAGCAGATGTATGCATGTAAAGTCTTTTGTCTTTAACGTTCACTTATTCAAGTATCAGAAATGAAAACTCCAAATCAACAATTCATTCAACACGTTTTTTTTGCTTTCATGCAGACATCAGCTTTGCCTCTAGATGTTAACATGACGAAGTCTACAGCCATGCTAGCAGCTCTGTGAGGCTGTACTTAGGTACAGCAGTGCTTTGATCGAAATGCTAACGTCAGCATGCTAACATACTCAAATAGCAATGCTACCATTGCTGTTGCTAAGCAGGTACAACGTTCACCTTGTTTCATTTAGCTTTTTAGCATGCTAACATTTGCTAAGTAGCATCCAACACAAAGGGAATGTCATTAGTTTAGCAAATATTATTTTACAATAAGTATACATCATGTGGAAACAATTAACGTCTGTACACAATTTTGTGTAGACCAAAGTGGTGGAACGACCAACCGAACCCCCCTATAGCCATGCAGCTAAATGGCTAAAAATACAACAGAAAAAACGCTAACAGAACCAGCCCCAATAAAAAGTCTTGAATGATGCAGCACTGTTCATTATTACTATAGCTGGTCCATATTACATTGGTGATGGATTTGACATGGTTGCATTCAAACTAGATTTGAATCGGATAAAAGTAATTTGTAGTAAGTAGTTTGAGGTCAATAGTGGTGGAAAACCTGTTTCACTACTTGAAGATTTGATAATTGTGGAAAAAAAGCAGCATGTTGATAAGTATTTTTAACAAGTATTTGCTTTTGTTTTAACCTTCTTGTAAACCAAATTAACATGAATGTATTTATATTTACAAATTCTGGACTCGTAAATGTCTCACAGCAACTTCATTCAAATATTAGGAATTATGTATAGGCCTACTCTGCATGTAAGCACTATTTAATCTTGGTCTGGTTTGAATATACTTGAGCTAATTTTCCTGCCAGTGAGTTATACCACCAAATAAGGGTTCTTTGTCCATTTATCTTGAGGAAGACAGATTGTAGGGAGAGGCTACTTCAGAGCACAGTAACTCACCTTCACCACAGTGGGAGAGTACTGAGACACATGATTGCATGGGTTGTCTAAGTTTAAGGTCAGGTCAAAACTATTTGGAGAAATACAACCAATCAACATCCAAACTGAAACACATACATGTATGAAGAAACTCATTTAATAAAAAAAATAAAATAAAAATAATGGACAAAATCACACAAAGAACAGAAGGATGCAGGTTGTTGGATAAAACACAGTTTTTTTTTTATTTACTGCCATTCCTATTGCTTCAGACAGACAAGCTGTGGCGCAGGGAGCAGAGTAATTCAAACAAGTCAACGCTACTGCCAATCTACAAACAAATCTCTCTGACAACAAACAAGAGAGGCGCAGCAAAAGAAGAAGCAAGAAGAACAGCGTTTGGCAACCATTAACATCTTGGAAAAAACTTCAAAAGTAAAGAAACGAGTCCATTCTGCATTTTTAATAGTAAACAGAGTCTGTATTTTATCATGAACTAGATAGAGAAAGGAATCAAACGAGGAGGGCTGCTACACTGCTTTGACGTCGGCCCCCTTTTCCACCCTTTTTTAGCTGTTTTGAAAGTGGATTTTGTCAGAAGCGCCGGATCTTTCTCTCACTCTCTCGGATGGCCTGCAGCTTTTAGGGGAATGTGGTGCACTACACACTTTAAGAGCAATTAAAAGCGATAGAACAGCCGTAATTATGAGAAACGGCGGTTGTGTTCCGGGTCATTCTATCAGTGCTGCCTTTCATCAGAGCAGAAGCAGAGGGGCCCCGCTGCTAGTTTCTGTTTCTCCATATGCATATCTTCAAGAACAAACAACTGGCAGGCTGCCTACAGGCTCACACACACTATCACATTCATACACGCGCGCCTTCATGTAGACGTGTGGGAGATTGAGCGTGCACAGACAGACAGGCCAACGACTGATCACATGTATATTCACATGGCTCAATGCACACATACAAACACACACACCTCTATATGGCACAAGTACACTATCGCAGCGTAAACACTAAAAAACACATTCTTCATGTTCTCCGTTGAGTGACATTCATAACTTTCTTATAACAATCTTTCTTTGGTCTCTTCAGGCTCATTCCATTTCTGAACACAATAAAAGGGATTACACTAAACACAAGTGAAAAATGCAATATCATTTGAGCGAAGTACTTTTTTTTTTTTTTACCATTCTATACTGTATTATAACACTGTGTGACAAATAGAAAGCATATATGTATGTACTGTACTGTGACTACTGTGAATTAGTTAATCTACTGATAAAAGCATGTCTGGGTTACATGAGATTAAGTAACAGAATACACTGAAATAAATAGTTTCACAATGTATGCTAACACTGAAATGCAGGTTCCACTTATGTTTTGTTAGACCGTTGTGACACTAGTAGCTTGTCGCTAAGCTTGCGTTGTTAGCATGTTACTGAAGCACTATACTGGTTTTATTGTGGTGTTCTCGATTCCTTCCAGCCAACTCCAAACTGGGGTGACTGAGATATCAGGGTCAGCTGGGGTAGTGGAGGGTGGAGAAGGGGGAAGGGGGGGATGTAGATGATCCAATCAAAAGGAAATCAGTCTTGGTGGGATCACAACGAAGGTGTCTTCAGTGGTCTGTCCCCACAGTTGTTGTGGGGGCCATTCAGAAAAGCTGGTGGTTTGTTTTCTCACTTCCTCTATCTATCCTTCACATCCTGTTGGAAAAAAAGAAATAGGCAATGGTCAAAATGTATTTTTGTCATTTTTATCAACTGTTATGATTGGACATAAGGCCTCCTGTGAAGTGAACTTCATGTTAAGATGTAATTGTAAGTTTAATATAGATATAAAAGCCAATTTGAGTTTGTATATTGACCATTATAAAAGCTTGCTATGTGACAACAGGTGGTTGAAATGCAGCGTAGAGGGGCCCAGGATACATGCTGTAATTATGATTGACCAATAGAAAGACAGACATTGTCTAACTTCAGTAAGGCCTAGTGCAATCTATTGGCCTTTTTAAATAACAACAGTACTGAATTACTATACATCTACTAAAGTATGTGATAGTCAGTTTGGTCGAGTGTGTATTTATAGTACGTGTGACAGCAGGTGTGTGTGTTCTGTGTATCTGTGCATGAAGTTGAAGGCCAGGACAAACTTTTTCGGAGCAGCTCCCAAAGGTGAAAAAGTGATAATGAGTGGTTGACAAAGTCATTTAGAGTAATTCATTTATTTTTTATATTCCTTTTGGGGCCCCACAGTGGCCCTGAGTGGCCATTTAGTTTGCTCATATGTTCCCTGCCATGCACAACATGCAAACCACTACCTACACTTCTTATTTGACTCCTCATCTACTTTTGAATCATACGTTGGGTCTGTAAATAATACCATCAGTATCCATGTGTCTGTGAATTTATTTGAGAATAAAGACATAATTCAATAATAATGCAATGCCCATAAATCATGCGTGAGTAATGAATAAACCACCAGCATTGATTCATTTACAGGTTTCCACCTGTGAATGAATGCATGCTCCATGAGCTATGTATGCATTCAAAGTGTACATAAGCAAATTTCCACACTTCAACATCTCAGGCCCACCTCCACAGCAGTGACTCCACTCTGTTGATGATGTCAGCCAGATCAAAGGGCAGCGGCATGCTGGGGTCATCCACACCCCAGAAGGGCCGGTCCACTGGGGCCTCCTCAGGGGGTAATGTCTGGGCCAGACTTGAATGGCACCTGAGGCAACAGGACACAGGAAACAAGCACACCCATTAACTCCTCCCTCCCATCAAAACCAACTCGTAGACACTGATCAGCATTAGTGCACGCGTCTCAGGTCGCTCACTAAACTTTCAACCAGTGCTTTTATTTTTTGAGATGTCTGGTCTAACTGTCCTCGTAAGATTTGAGAACAACTGGTGTATTACGTCAAATCCATATGAAGCTAATATTTTCAAAACTATGCTAAAATCATTTCAAAGAGTCGTGTTCCTTCACCTTTCTAGAACTGCAACTTTAAATACAATTTAAAAATCTAGTATATTCTTATTCTGTAATGCTCAGGAACTAGTGCTAGTTGACAACAGAGGGATTGTAGTAGGCGAAGATAAACAGAAATCTTTCTGGTCTTTCTGTATTGACTGATGGGGGCTTTAAAGGGGTCAGTCCCAGAAATGTCAAGTGAAGTCAGAGATGTGTGTGTGTGTCTGTGGGTGTGTGTGCGTGTTAACTCGGCCCTAAACACACAGTGGATAATGGATGTTTGACCAGGAGGCAAGTCGACTTGTGTGTTTCCTCTCCTTTTTATGACTCCTAATAATAGTGGGCTCAATTAGAACCTCCAGGATATGAGAGAGTAAGTGTGTCTGTGTGATCCAAAGGAGACTGGAAGATATTTAAATTTCTCTGTTTCTCAAATGGAGATCAGATTGAGTGTCTTTCCCCTACATCTTGCTAATGATATTGAAATTATTGATTTTTCTGCGACTTGTACCTCCTTTTTGTTGGGCATTTACGTTTTAAAACCTTCAAGCCAGTGAGCTAAATGGCGCTAAGAGAGTGGGGGAAAGTGATACGTCAGGGAAGTGTCTCTAAAGCCATAAATGGCAGCAACAGTATCAAGCTGATGAGAAAGCATGATATCATGTAACATGATTAATGCCCCATTCATCTTACACACATGCAGGCACACCACACTAACACAGCAGGACGCTTTCACAAGAACATCACTCTCTGTTGAAGCAATCATGACAGAGCTGTGAGAAATCCAGGCTCTTCATGTCACTGCGTGATTTTCATATGATTAATAATCTGGGGTTAGTTGTAATTTCTGCAGTGTTTGGAACCCCCACAGACCTTAGCCACATCTTTTGTCAGACCAGTGTAAATATTTACTGCAGTGACTTGGTGTTGCTCTCCGCTGTCATTGTAAATCTGCCCTCCCTCTGCCTCTTGACAGATGAGAGTGACCCCTGACCTGGAGGTGCAAGAGGGAGAGGAGAAGGATGGCATTTGTGTGTTGTGTGTGTGTGTGTGTGTGTGTGTTGTGTGTGTGTGCTTTTGAGTGGTGGCCTTAGATTTCCTTCTAGAGCCACATAGCCAGTTATACTCCCCACTCAGTCATTATGCCAGGGTCTGTCCTATCATATCCCTTTACCCTATCCACACCCTAAAAAACTACACACAACCCCGACATATACACACATACACATAGAACGACCACCACCACCTTGTGGCCAACAACTAAAGAAGGGGATGGAGAGGACATAGAGAGCTGAAGAAAAGGATATGAGGGCCGGTTATGGATGAGATGAGAGGATGTTAAAGTTGTCAGGGGACAGCCGGGGGCTGCCACAATTTGTGGTTATATATTTTTACCGGAGCCACTTAATGTTCGACTGGCTCTCGGCCTAAGTGCTGCATTTTGGTGCGGTTAGCCCGGTTAAAGAGCTGCTGCATTACGGTGGTGAGGAGCAGCATTAACATCCACTGTTCCAATATATCTTCTGCGCTCTGGATCAGGGCCTGATAATAGCATCTGTTAACATGCACTAAGTACCATTATGTAGCACATCACTTCATAAATAATACGATTAAGCGACCTTGGGGCTTTGCGACGAGCCGTGTGTTTAAATGTTCTCATCATTTATTTAGGGTGCGAATTAAAGGAAGCGCCACTTCAGAGAAGGAGGAGGAGGACATGGCTGGCATACATATCTACAGAGTGTGCAAGAGAGAGAGAGAGAGGGAGATAGAGTGCAAACTGACCCAGACAGCACACAATTACACACACTGTGTGGTTCTGCTGACATCAGCTTGAGGACACCACAGGCCAAGGGAACCCAGGCCTTTGATTCGGTCTGATTAAGTATTCATGTAGTAGAGCTATGAGAGAAAACACTCGCCTCTTTTCTGCTGCCTTGACTCATTCTGAAAGGCTACATACCGTAAAAACCTGACCAGTCGCCTTCAACAGAGCTGCTCCATTTATCTGACAAGGGATCTTGCAACATTAGCTTGCAAATAGAAGGCTCCTGGGTTACCAGAGATATAAAAGATATCAAGACTGGAAGACTATCAAAGATAATATAGTGTAGGTAATTCAGCACACACTTTTACACAATCTACCACTGTTCACAGAGTAGCGTCCCTTGACTGCTAAAATGGAACCAAACAAAAAGTCAATATCAAGCGAGGTGTCTTAAGCTCTCCAGGGCTCTTGCTAGAAATTCAGTGTAAGCCACAGTGGCGTACAAACAAGGCTCACCAAAAGACTTTCCCATGGCAGAGCAGCCCACCTTAAAGTTAAGGTCAAAGACAAAGAGGTGTGTGTGTGGGGGTGTTGGAGGAGCGGAGAATGTGTTTGTGAGTCCAGACTGTTCCAATGGATTAACCCCAGACAGATATGGGCCTAACTATCCCATCTGGCGCTCGGTCAAGAGAGATTGGCAACACAATCACTCATTTCAATTTGCCCTGAAACCTTATAGCCCGGCAGGCCCCTGCTCAAATGGTATGCTAATGTGAAAGGTATCTAGGATTCTATCGCCTCTATTCCACAGAGGCCTTTCCCTCCATGCAGCACAGTGCACTTGAATTGGAGCTGGGGCGGGAGCTCCACGGCCCTCGCTGTAAGGTCCGGAGCCCCCCTTTGCGCTCAAACTAACCACTTTAGCTAAAGTGAGTGTTAATTATGGACAGGCAAAGCAGTCAATAAAAGGTTAATGTAAAAGTCAAAGGATAAATTCCTTTAAGCATTGCATCATTCCACCATCTCCGCGACCAACACACTGCTCGCAGGTCTCCTAATCAATACGTTTTACTGTAATGCGCTCCCCATCGATTTCCATCCAACCCCCCCCGCCCACTCCACGATCCGGGCTCCATCACTTGGTTAAAGAAAAGAAAGGGAGAGGAAGAGTGAGGTGGGGGAAAGACAGAGAGCGAAAAACAAGTAAATAAAATGATTAAAAACCTTGGTTTCACTTTGTCGTTTCACTCTTAGTCTCTCTCTAAAAGGCTTGTTAGAAGAGTGCAGGGTGGTCCAATATCATCATTGCCATCACCACCATCACAATCATCAGTATCATCAGCCCACTCAATCTCTGGTTGGTGTGTAATTGTGTAGCAGTTCACTTAAGCAGGGCCATACATTAAAAGGCCCTCTGCTCTTAACAGGATGGAAATCCGCCTAATAGACAACATCAGTGCTCCAACTCTTGCAATTACACTGATAAATGCACAATTGTGACAGGCCAAGTGAAAAACAACCCAGAGAACATAGATAGGAGACTACGCTTATTGCATTATTGCTGTAGGAGGTCATTTGTAACCACCTGGGACTAGACAGCTTGGGCTGCTAGGACATCATTTTAGGACGAGGGTGGAGTCACGCCACGCTGATGGAAAGCTTTTTGGAAGGAATTTACAGAGGCTCAGATATATTTTCTAAACTTGATGTGGTTCAATCATTTTACGTGAGAGCAATGCTAATGACCTTTCTGTTGGTGCGTCAATGTTTAATATGTGTTGTTTAAAGTTCTGTATGAAACAATAGTATTGTGAGGTTTTGGGTTGAGGTTTAATAGCAGTTTATTAAATCCAGTACAGTAAAACAATCCACTCAATCCACCTTACAAATTGACCTTATGTGTTTATACTTCAATAGTGTTAAGAAATAAAACTTATGGACGCTCAGATAGCTCAGTTGGTAGAGTGGGCGCCCATATATGGAGGTTTACTCTTCGACACAGTGGGCCCGGATCCGAAGAAAGAAATGAAACTTAGAAATGAACATAATATTTAAGAACTCCCATTAAACTACAAGATAGATAACATAACATGTTTTGTACATTGTTTATTGTTAATAAAAAAGAGAGAAAATAAAAGATTTGATTAAATATCTGCATGTCATTCCCCTCTCTCTCCCCTTTCATGTCTTCAGCTGTCCTGTCAAAATAAAGGCCGAAAATGCCCCCAAAAAAACTTTAAGAAAAAAATGAAACTTATAAATGAACATAATATTTAAGAACTCCCATTAAACTACAAGATAGATAACATAAAATGTTTTGTACATTGTTTTTTGTTAATAAAAAAGAGAGAAAATAAAAGATTTGATTAAATATTCATTGCAACAGTGCATTGAAAATCATCTCCAAAATATGTGCCATGCCCTATGCATTAGCTACACCGAACCAAAAAACTAAGCCTGTGTTAAAGTGAAATGAAACAGAACGTCAATCAATCAATCACCCATGACTATTTTGAGCTGTACTAAACGCCTCAGATCACCTGCTTCCTCATGCTGTGCCTTCGCTTCATCTGACTCTCAATCCTGTGCAGGTGTGAATTTTTATGGTCTTGGCACTCTGAGTGCCCGATAGATGCAATCAAACAAGTCATGAAAAAACAGGCATGTCTCTCATAAATCAGCCTGACGCTGAAGGTAAGGCATGTTGCAAGAAGAGCGAAGAAAGAAAGAAGTATATTATCCATTTACATTCTGTATCTATGCAATGTTGAGTAAGAAATGAGCGACTGAGCACATCTGTCTTTGTATGTCATGCAGTTGTATATGGGCGAGAGAGAACAGACAGATAGCATTTATCTACATACTTATCTTTCTACGGTGTTGTGCAAGATATTAGTGATGTCATGCAGAGGGCAGTTTAACAGAGAGACATTAAGAACATGGCCCAACCTGTGAAGTGTCGAGCTCAACCTACACCACCCAAGACTCCAAGGGTCCTGTGATCTCTCAGGGCTGTCCTCATTAGAGCCTGAACAGATCCTCAGATCCCCACCCACCATCCACAACTCCCATTATCCCAATCACTGCCACATTCAGCGTTACATGTAAAGTGGTGCAGAATGTGAGCCAGCCAGCCAGAAAGCGTAGGCAGGGCTGCGTCTTAACTGTTTCCTCAGGATCAATCAAATGCTATTGTGTCTGCAGACAGCTGCTGACTGTACACTTTGTGAGTATGTGAGGTGGGCAATTGTGGAGAGAGAAACAGAGAGTGGGGGGGAGGGCTTCATCAAATGCATGACATATGTTCCTTTCATTTTGATTCTTTCTAAGGAGCCTAAGCTAATAAAACTAACATCTGATGCACTCTTTTTCCCTTTAATTAATGGTTGTGGAAACCACGCAAAAATGCATTAGCAAGAAGGGGGTTGGGTAGGAGAAGAGGTGGGTGCTGCGTGGTGCTTTCAACACTCTCCCCCATGTGCCACCATGGCTCTGCTGCTGCTGGGAACAATGATTCAGCCAGGGAGCATGGATACCTTTGGGTGGGCCTGTGAGGTGTCCTTCTTGCCAGCTGCAGTCTAGGCTGCTCATTAAACCACATGAAACAAATAAGGCTCATTAATGCCATCTCAAGCCAGTTGGGAACGCAAGGTCCTGAGTTTGCATCGGGTGCATGTACTGTACGCAAAGTTAGTTGGAGTCTAAGGCAGAAACAGAGAAGGTCCTTCGTACCTGCACAGCCCCTGCCTGCTTCACACCCACACAGTGTTTGATGTGGCCTGGCTGGCTGCCCCGTCTAGAGCAGGGTGAACCAGATGTAACAGAAAAACACACACAAAGCTAGGTAGCCTCTAAATAGCCTTCATAATTGGAGGCAATAAAACACTATTGCAGTCTGGAAGTGCAAAGGAGGCAAGCCCCTGAACTACAGTTACAGTGTGCGTGTGTGTGTGTGTGTGTGTGTGTGTGTGTGTGTGTGTGTGTGTGTGTGTGTGTGAATGCTCCAGGCAGACTGGGGAGGAATACGGGTGGCTGTGGCTTTTGGCCTACTAGCCACCTGTGTCAGGCTACAGGCTAGCTCAACAGAAGCAGCTAAAGAAAAGTGGAAAGAAAACAAAAAAAAAAGTTAACTCTGGGCCCTGCCAGGAACAACCCAGGCAGGGACCTTAGCAGGGACGGACGCCTAGCTCAACAAAACATCTCCATCACTGCCCCAAATGAGCCACACGTGGCAAATCACCATAGTGAAACATTTTGATTTATACAGGCTAAACTAATTAGAGCTGGTTCTAAAGAGAAACTAGTCTTTCCTGATGACGCTGTTTATCTATAAAGCCCAGGAAAGAATATGGAGCAATCAGACGACTTGATGGCGAGGGTGAAGAGGTTACGAGCCTGCGAGCGATTGCACTTTTTCACAGCTCGGCATTCACAGGCTGTAAATCTGCTGTTAGGAAATCAGGAAGAGGGTTACGGTGGCGTTGGGAGCACTAACTCTTAGTTTTCCAGGGCAATGGCACACAGTTGCTGTGAAAACTTGTTCTTAGAGCGTTCTTGTAAAACGATCATTTTTAACCCTCATCCCTTCCCTCCATCACATGCACCCTCCCTCCTCGCTAAGCGATAGTGCCTTGTGGGCATCAACTGAATGGTGCAATAAAGCTGGTGATGGATGAGGCCTGCATCGACGGCTATACAGCCGAGCCATTGGACGACACCTGACCCCAGTCACGTGATAAGGTCGATCCAACGTGGGCATAATTCCCACCTGTCTTCAGGTGACAATAGCGGGGTCAAACTGGCCCAGCTAATTATAGCCTGTCGTAACTTCAATTGCCTGGTAACAAGTCATCCTTCTAGCTCCAGGGGATGTGGTGTTAAGTTCTGAAGCCTTTGTGTAAAGTGAAACTGTGAGATAGAAGCTTTAAACTGTTGCACATTAGATATTAGGTTTCAGAAACATGTCTATTAAACTGCTTTACAAAAAATGAGACACACTGTATTTACCGTTCCCTTTAAACAAAGCATGAAAACAAACAATGAACTCTTTGTGAGCAAGTGCTATTCTTTGAATAAATATGAGATTTTGTTCATACAAAAAGTCACCTCATTGTTGACACCACTTGAGATCAGATAATAGGCTCAGCAAACCAGTGATTGTAAACACGTCCTACTGAAAAAGTCATAAATCTATAACCCTATAAATTAGACAGGTCTAGGCGTAGGTTATAATATGACCATCAACACAGACGAGACATTCTTGTAAAAACCAATAGCAAAATAAATGAAACATTTGATCACATGCTGTATTAATCAAGTGCATTTTGTCATTTTTATATCACTGAATCATATAACAAAAAACAAAAGATGTCATTAAAAAAATGCATGACTTAAAGTTTTAAAGAGACACCCATGTGTATGCTAGACAAAAGACAGAGTATAATCTTTTGACAGGTCACTGGTCTAATCACTAAGGTTTTACTGACCCCCTTGTCCTTTCCTCTATTGCTGCTATCGGACAAACCTTTGCACCTTTACACATGAAATATAAAGTAAAATCTAATGTGCAGATTGCCATCATTTTTTGTTTTGTTTTTGGTAGGACGTTGGACTTTTAGTCCAATTTCAGCTGTTTTCTTTTATTAGTTAACCTTTGAATGGACAAACAAATGACTGGCACACAGTAGAAGTTGTTCACATTCCCACATGGGCATTCGCAATAAGTCAACAACTAAAACTACCAATCTATTTACAGTAGAGGATGAACTCATTCTGAAAATGTCAGGCTGGGTATACAATAACTTATGAGTCACACTTTCCCGGATGCATTTGTTTTTTGTTTTTCTTCCAGTAAACAAACAAAAAAGAAAAAGTCCCAAACTCAGTAAAGCTTCTCATCCAAGCCTGAGAGAGGCCTATAGTATGTGTACCACACCAATGTGAGTGTGTGTGCATTCATGCATGCACACGTGTATGCTGTGCGTCCATGCCAGAGGAGTGCTTTCCGCCAGGTGTTTGAACTTCTGCATCACCTGGTGCTCCTGCTGCGTGAACACGAGTTTTGTTTCACCCTATTAAGTAAATAGTGTAATTAAAGGGCCTCGGCATTTAAAACGCTGTGAACAGCCAGCAATTTGTTTGGAAGAGCAGCCAGGCTAGGCCCTGAGGCGCTGCACCAAACAGGATGCAAATAGTGCACACAGCAAGTCAGGGAATGCAGTATAATGGTGTGTGTGGGTGTGTGTATGAGTACATATGTACCTGCCTATGTAGATGTGTTGGTGAGTCTGTTTGTGTAGGTGTGTGTGCAAATCACTCATTGAAATATGTTGTGGGTGTTGAAAGAGAAGCTGTTTGTGGTTTAACAGGTAACTCGCAGTGTTCTGTTTGTAGTGTCACTACAAACAGAACACTGCGAGTTACCTGTTAAACCACAAACAGCTTATATCAGGACTTGATGTAACAACCGTAACATCAGCATAACCGAGGGCTTAGTTTCGTAAAACCCAACCCTTTGTCTATAGTGGCCCAGGCGTTGTTCATATTGATACCGAGTGAAAAAAATAGCTTAGCTTGTCTGCCACAGAGGACAACAGTACACAACAAGTCACAAGCAGAGCTCGGCACAATAAGAACAGAGGGATTACAAAAGTTGTAATAGAGATCAACTCTCTTCATTAGTTTCCTCTCCAAATGATTTTTCCACTGCACAAACAACCCCACTCTGCACTACCTATCCCAGCGAGGATGCTTCTTACTAAAGTCTCTGCTGTTACTGCTGATCCAGGGTCAGCTGTGGGGAGTAGGAGAGGGATAACCTTTGTCTGAGCCCCATAGAAGCCCAGATGGCTGTGCAGAAGCGTTGATCCAAAAACTAGCTTACAACTCAATCACTATGGCCACATCTCCAAGTCCACAGTTTAACCCCCACTGAAGTCAGCCAAGGTCACAGATGCACACTTGAGAGGCAAAAAAAAAGAAGCCAGAAGTGAAGTGCTGCCAGAGTCGAAGGAATTAGATCCGGGCTGAGTGGCCCTCATCTGGCTAAGCCTGGTAAGTAGCAAGACTAACAGGCTGAGACACGGTGGTTTGGGTTTGCAGACAAACATATACACACACACACACACACACACACACATACACACACACACACACACACACACACATGCTTGTAAGCCTGCACGAAAACGGACACACACATAAATAAGGAGGTAAACACACGCTTACATAGTCACACACACATGCACACACGGAAGGACTCGGAGGGCTACAGATGGTGTGCCCTGGGCCTTGGTGACTGGGGCTCTGAATGAGCTAGTTTTAGATCCAGTGTGGAAGCTGTCACGACCCACAGGGCTCAGGGGTTGGGGGGGAAGACAAAGAACGGCGGAAGGAGTGCATGAGGGGAAGAGAGGCACAGGCGGGGCCTAACTCCTTTCCCTGCATGGGGGCTCTGAACATTTTTAGTACAACATCAACATGTCACTGTCCATTCGTCCCCCTTGCCCTCTTGCCCATGTCCTACCCCCGTGTCTCCCTACACCAACACGTCTAAAAGTGCAAAGCACACCCCCCGAAAATACACAAACACTGATAAACATACACACACACTCTGGAAGCCAGCGGCCACTTCAGCCGTAATTCCGCCTGACTTCCGCTGTCTGACTGGCAGGAGACAGGGAGGGTGAGGACAACAAGCTGTGAATAAGGGAAGAGACAGAAAATCATTGAGAACCTTGCCTTTATGAATCTTTGATGAGAGAGAGCGGGGGTTGGCGGGGGCTTTGCCTCTGGTTAAATCAGAGCATAGCGTGTGTGGTGTGTGCATGACTGCCAACAGAGGTTGAGATAAACAGGGCCTGGACCAGGCCCAGACAACTGCACACCCTGCAGTCGGGAACATTTGTCCCTGCAATTAGTCCCTGTCCTCCCTGTTCATGTTGCAGGTAAATAGTATTGGTAGCTAGCAAAACAAGCTATAGCTATGAGTGCCTAGGAGCCCGGCGAGGGGTGGAAGGTTGAAATGTACCAGGAGTTATATGTGTGCAAGTCGAAGATGCAGCTGGCAACCTCTTGGTTTACCACAGATTGATCAATCAATCAATCAATCAATCTCTGTATAGCAGGAAGACACAATAACATAAACACTTGCATGCCATTTCACAATATCCTTTAATATGTTTATCATATCCCTGTTGGTTAGTTTTAACTTGTAGCTGCTGTTATTCTTTCTGTTTTACTCTGTTTTTCATGACTGTACCTTAGACATATTAATCATTTCGTTGATACACCTGCACTTTGGGCACAGTTGATGTTGCCTATATTACTTCAGTCAGATAAACTTATGTCAAGGAATTGACCATTTATAGCAAATGGGTATACAGTTGGATTTGGCGTAAAAGGCCCTGCTGTTTGAAGAATCTCTGAAAGAATCCAAGCAGCAACGATGATTGTGCTGCATGTTTATCCCCCTTAATACAGATACATGAACATTAAATCATAGTTAAATCAACAAAGTGTAAGATTCTACTGGGCTGTATGAATGTGTTGTTTTGAAACATAATATGGCTCCACTTACATTTTTATAACATTCTACTAAATATAAGAGGTACTGCATTTTCCAAACAGTACACTATACTCAGAAAGTTAGTAAAAAAACAAAATGATGAGCTGGTATTATGTTGTCCTACACTGCAGTTTCCTAATTAACAATGATATAGCATATTGCAATGTCTTGTAAGGACATTCCTACTTGCAATTAAAGTTTTTTTTTTACAAATTACACCCACAGCCTTGCGGTGTTCTTTCTTTCACTGTTCATTGTTTTACCTTCACACCTGTTCTGACGTTGGGCACATGAAAAGCTGATGATGATTCAGAGGAGGTTGTTTTAATTAATAATACACATGTTAAAACAACCCTCTTTCAAATGTCAGAAACAACTTTTTAATAAGTGTCAAGCAGGTGCCAATTTTCTTCTCAACATGAGTTGGGTTATGTTACAAAACAAGCAGAGCAGCATAGTAGCTTTATTTCATCTGCCACCTGTGACAGCTCAGAATTCAGAGTCCTCCAGGAAGGTCTACTAAGTTTAATGTGTCACCAATGAGGCCTTTTGAAGACTTGATTCATCCACCTTTCAGCAAGAATAGAGGTACTGCTGACTGACTTCCGATCACATAAGAGCTTGGCAATGAGATGAACTGTCTGAAGCTGAT
This sequence comes from Sander vitreus, assembly GCF_031162955.1. Lineage (NCBI taxonomy): Eukaryota > Metazoa > Chordata > Actinopteri > Perciformes > Percidae > Sander > Sander vitreus. The sequence continues at coordinate 32,896,928 of NC_135855.1, forward strand.
CAAGAGTTGCTTTGGCTTCCATCTACATCTGTCAGGTTCAAACTTTACACTTCGCTACACATGTTGATCACATATGGCAAAGTACAGGCACAATTTCAAGCTGCTGTTTGGACTAATCCACTTTAGGCTTGATTTAACACAAAACTTCTACTCTCTAGGATCCTGAGATGAAGGCTGAGAATTGATTGACACTTAAAGTGGCTTTTTCTCACAGTTTGTAGACCTGCCATAGCTGTGAACTCATGGCTTCCTAGAGCAGCAGGAGAAGACAATGGGGAACTATGCCAGGTTTGGGTTGGGTCATTTATAGGGAAAGAATGAGTCTAACAGTGCCCCCTGATGGTTCATACATGCTCTGTGCCAGGGAGGGAAGATATACAGTGGGGAGAAAAAGTATTTGATACACTGCCGATTTTGAAGGTTTTCCCACTTACAAAGCATGTAGAAGTCTGCAATTTTTAATCATAGTTACTCTTCAACTGTGAGTGACGGAATCTAAAACAAAAATCCAGAAAATCACATTGTATGATTTTTAAGTAATTCATTTGCATTTTATTGCATGACATAAGTATTTGATACATCAGAAAAGCAGAACTTAATATTTGGTACAGAAACCTTTGTTTGCAATTACAGAGATCATACGTTTCCTGTAGTTCTTGACCAGGTTTGCACACACTGCAGCAGGGGTTTTGGCCCACTCCTCCATACAGACCTTCTCCAGATCCTTCAGGTTTCGGGGCTGTCGCTGGTCAATACGGACTTTCAGCTCCCTCCAAAGATTTTCTATTGGGTTCAGGTCTGGAGACTGGCTAGGCCACTCCAGGACCTTGAGATGCTTCTTACGGAGCCACTCCTAATTGCCCTGGCTGTGTGTTTTGGGTCGTTGTCATGCTGGAAGACCCAGCCACGACCCATCTTCAATGCTCTTACTGAGGGAAGGAGGTTGTTGGCCAAGATCTCGCGATACATGGCCCCATCCATCCTCCCCTCAATACGGTGCAGTTGTCCTGTCCCCTTTGCAGAAAAGCATCCCCAAAGAATGATGTTTCCACCTCCATGGTTCACGGTTGGGATGGTGTTCTTGGGGTTGTACTCATCCCTCTTATTCCTCCAAACACAGTGAGTGGAGTTTAGACCAAAAAGCTCTATTTTTGTCTCATCAGACCACATGACCTTCTCCCATTCCTCCTCTGGATCATCCAGATGGTCATTGGCAAACTTCAGACGGGCCTGGACATGCGCTGGTTTAAGCAGGGGGACCTTGCGTGCACTGCAGGATTTTAATCCATAATGGCGTAGTGTGTTACTAATGGTTTTCTTTGAGACTGTGGTCCCAGCTCTCTTCAGGTCATTGACCAGGTCCTGCCGTGAAGTTCTGGGCTGATCCCTACCTTCCTCATGATCATTGATGCCCCACGAGGTGAGATCTTGCATGGAGCCCCAGACCGAGGGAGATTGACCGTCATCTTGAACTTCTTCCATTTTCTAATAATTGCGCCAACAGTTGTTGCCTTCTCACCAAGCTGCTTGCCTATTGTCCTGTAGCCCATCCCAGCCTTGTGCAGGTCTACAATTTTCCCCTGATGTCCTTACACAGCTCTCTGGTCTTGGCCATTGTGGAGAGGTTGGAGTCTGTTTGATTGAGTGTGTGGACAGGTGTCTTTTATACAGGTAACAAGTTCAAACAGGTGCAGTTAATACAGGTAATGAGTGGAGAACAGGAGGGCTTCTTAAAGAAAAACTAACAGGTCTGTGAGAGCTGGCATTCTTACTGGCTGGTAGGTGATCAAATACTTATGTCATGCAATAAAATACAAATTATTTAAAAATCATACAATATGGTTTTCTGGACTTTTGTTATAGATTCCGTCTCTCACAGTTGAAAAATACCTATGATAAAAATTACAGACCTCTACATGCTTTGTAAGTAGGAAAACCTGCAAAATCGGCAGTGTATCAAATACTTATTCTCCCCACTGTAGGTGGCGGATAGTGTGGCTTGAAAAAGCAATGCCAAGGAAACAACATCACTTAACATCAAATGCAGCCTGTGTCCAGCCTTTGTTTGCAGGAAAAGGGAGGTGAAAAGAGCAGTACTTAGCAAAGCAGCTAACCTGTGGTCATATCTGCTGGACAAATCAATAGAAGTGTCTGAGAGCAGAGCAGAGTGTGCTGGGGGGGAGCTGGAGGGGCTACCCCTGGCCTGCTGCCCCCCGGGCCCCTCCTGGGGGGCACCTGCCTGTCTCTTCGCCCTCCATCTCTTCTGCCTCAGTGCACCCATCCTGCAACCACTCGGTCATACACACACATGCGTGCAACAAGCCCACATATACTCTGATACAGGCCTCCTGTGACATCTTGTAGCACCATCTATACTATGAAGTGCACCAGGGGAGCCATATTGTCTAAAATGTTACACTGCAAATGCAGACTTGTAAAAGGTATATATACGAGCATATTCAAACCTGCGCGCACGCATACACACACACACACACACACACACACACACAGGCACATATTGATAAATGTGCATACGTTGTTTGTCCCCTGACACCCTATAGTACGTGAACGACAATATGGACAAGCTTCAAATGGCTTCCCATTGTATTTGTCTTTCACACAAGAGGGCAGAGGAAGCTGTACCTAATGCACAACAGAACACCTCCCCCACCTGATCCTAAAGCCCTGGAGAACAGCCAGGCCCTAAGCAACAGTAACAACAGTACTTCTCCAAACTGCAGGAATCCAGGTCTCTAAAAAGCAGAGACCCTTTCCGTCATCTCCCCCACCACTTGCTGCTGCCTACTTACTTTCAATCACAGTTAACATCACAGAACAAGAAGTGGAGGGATGGGAGGAGGCGAAACACAAGCCTGCTGCACAATGCACTTGTCTGGCAGCTGCTTGCTCTGACATTTGAGGCCATGGGGACCTTGTTGAAAGAGCAGATGCTCACTGATGTACAGGCACAGGAACATGGCAACTACACTAGTGGCTGAAGCAGAAAAAAAAATCTGCACAAACATATGACAGCAAAGAACAAGGGGAAAGAGCTGAAGATGGCAGGCTCACGCAGAGATGTGTTGAGTGTAGAAACACGACCACAAATACACAGCAGAGTGGACATGGCACACTGACATGCACATAGATGGAAGAAGACACCATGCAAAAAGTGAAACGGATGAGGTGCCTCACGACAACAATCCAATACATATTTGCCCACTAACGAGCAGAAAAAACATATATGCAAACGATACATAATTTGCATAAAGATATATGCACACAATTAAATGCACACTTTGTCACAAGATGTGCATTTAGGACAATATAAAAAGAAACAAACTCTCACTATCTCAATGGACAGGTAGAGAACACACTGTCCTGTCTACATTCATTAAAATAGAAACACACAAACCAACTCACAATCTACTTTTGTACTGACCTATATGTTGAGTACACCTGGTAAGCACCACCATGGGATATTTTGTTAGTATGCCAACAATATAATTGCTAACTTGCTACACCTTAAGTGACAACATGTTCCTGGAATACTTTCAGCAATCATTGATATGAATTTACAGGAGAAGACAGAATTCAATGGTTAGGGCTGAAAGGAAGCCAAGAAAATATAAGTGTAGAGGGATATAAAGAAACAAACTAGAGACACAGCAAATAAGGAGTGATGGAAAGATGAGATGGGAGGGAAACAGATGGAAACAAAAGAGAGAAACACAAGACAGAGAATGCAAAGTGAGATGGGTACAGAGCAGGCAGCATCATGGTGCATCTCCGGCAAAGAGAAATTAGTTTCCGCAGAGTACCGCAGGCAGCGTTATGGAAATGGGTGGCTGGCAGCTTCTTTGGCTGACTGTAAACAGGATCTTGGTAAGGCATATAGCCTCTGGTGAGCCCTACGGAGCCTGGCATCATTGCAGTGTTGTGTCGAGCAGCAACACTCCCACGGTCCCTCCTTCTATCTGTCTGGTTCCTTTGCTCCAACCTGCCCGAACTCCACTCGTGAGTAATTTATGAAGCGGGGTGGGGGTGGTTGCGGAAGCGGTACGCGCACATCCTGACACCAAATACATGACATGTTCCACATGTCTTCCCACGAAACTACAAAGAGCCCTTTTGTCTCTACAAAGAAAAAGAACCACCAAAAAGTAGTTGAGGCGTTTGGGGTGCTTGCATCACTTTGTGAACTGCTGTGAACCAGGTAGTTAATGGCAACCCCAGTTAAGAGGCTAAACCAGAATTAAAGTAGCTCTCTGTGGTAATGGTTAGCTCAAGCCCTAATTAAGCTGTTTATTCAAGAAATATGACATTCTCTGGCAGCATTGTCTTGGTTATCTGGCAAAATTGTCGTCTAGTTATGCCAGGGTACAGATGTGATACGCTGTTAAGTGATTAGAAGAAAAGCAGGCCAAAACACTATCCACAATCAGAGCACTCAGAAATCACATTCTGTGAGTGTGTAAGTATGTCTACATGTCTGCCTCTTGACAGTAGCTGACGCAGGCCTCTCTCTTTCCTCCTTCTAACAGCTTTAGCTAGCACAATTACAGTAGGCCAGCATTATCTTTGCCATGCTGCAAAACAAAGTGCAGTGGCGTAATGCGAGGTCTTACACAAAAGTAAACAACTTCATCTTGTGTCTGAAATATGTGTCACTGTGATTGTGCAAAGCTGCCCATCGACACAGCCGTGTCGAGTTGAAGGAGCGTCTCCTAATTAATGAGAGAGAGAGAGAGAGTGAGAGAGAGTGTCAAAGAGAGAGAAACTCTCTCTTCCACAGTTCTCCTTCAAACAAACACTTCCTACGGGACCCCATTGTTTGGACTGAGGCATCATGGGTAGCCTTATTTACAGATTTTAATTGCTCTGGTGATCTGTGGGTAAAACACCCTGTCGTAATCACCCCACAATAGAATTGCTACTCTTTCTGACAATTGTAATAAAATGCTCTACAGCGTCCGGGGGAAAACGTTGAGGAGGAAGCAGGGAAGAGCAGAGAAAAAGAGACACAGATGGTAGATGATGTAAAGAAAAGAAAACAAGGACAAATAGAGAAAAAATAAATAAAGAGAAAGTATTTTGGATGCAAATCTTCTCAGCGAGAGGAACTAATCCGAGCGAGCGGGGAGCAGGGATGAGGATGGGACTGTTGTCCTAGGAAATGATTGCTCTCCCACCTCAAAGTGACAACCATGAGCAGCTCACCGTTCCTGGACCTCCGAAGCGGAACCGCAGAGGAGACATGCGCCGCAACCATCACACAACACACACACACACACAGATAGATTGGGAAGGAGAAGGTAGGTCACCTAAAGGAAGAGATTTGTGTCACCAGGCAGAGGTATGAACATGGGACTGTCAACTGCAGCTGTCCCTGATCTGGGAGGAGCTGGCACAACTAGCTCTCATGAACTTTCATACTGCTTTCAAAGAGATGGTAAAACACAGTGTATGCAAGAGTTGAGACCAGAGGATTAAAAATCAAATATAATGTGCAGGGATACAATCAATTCATTTAAAATAGCCAGATACCTTTTGCATAAAATGACTCACCAGAAAAATAGAAACACCTGTGCAATGTAATGCAATGGAATACAACCATGGCAGCCATGCAATAAACACTACCTCACTTGAAACGCTCAGTTTTTGCAAACAGTTTGTTTGTTCACTAAATGGCTTTTTGAGGCTGTACTTTGTGATAGTGTTGTATTAGACTACACTGAATACACTGAATGGTATTTCTGATATGTTCTTCACTTCATTTACATATAAAGAATAACAGAAATATTAGAAACACCATCAACTAAAATCCAATTCAATAAAATCAAAAACTTTATATACAGTTTACAGTAACTGTCTAAAATACTGTAAAAACATAAGAAAATGTATTTCAGTTTGTATTTATTGCGTTTAAATTACAATATTATGTGTGAATTAATGTGTATTTTTCTGATCAATCTGTCTGTGGCACCTACATATGGATATACTGCCCTTTTCTTTAATTATAATTCATTAGCTGCACAGAAGAACATTTAAAAATGATGTGCACAATTTTGTACAGCACTGAAAAGATACTGCACCCCACTGCAGTCTGTCGGTTTCTGCTGAGAAGAAGAGTAGCAGCTCCTCTACTCTGTGAGGTAGCCTGTTTTACTTAAGTGTGTCAAACTCTATCCCATTATTATGCCTGCTGATAAAGGTAATACAAACACCCTGTGCATCAAAGGTCCATGAAAAATTAAACAGCCAATCAGCTGGCAATTATTCTCTTTAATCTCCTGGAGGCAGCCAATGGGGATGTGCCTCTGGTGGTGGTGGTGGCCTGGAAGGGATTCATGCCTTCTGCACATTCCACAATCCAAACACTTACTTTGCATTATGCTCAGCTCATGCTAAAATAAAGTACGGGCAAACTTTCTAAACTGCCTTACTTTTCCTTATTTGTGAAAATACACCATCTTGAGTATTGATATATTAAAGCGAGATAAGTCAATTTTCTCCTAGACTATTGATCATTTAAAGACATTTCCAATGGACATGAAGGCACACTGTTCATGTTCCAAAAAAGCTGATCAATTGCTCATTTAAAGCAGCAGGATGTGGTGCCACGGTGTTTAGAGGAGGTGTTTATTGTATTACCATCAGAGCTTAAGCTGTGCCGTTGAACTCTGGTTGTCAATGCCCTCTGTTAAAATGTATTACAAAGTATTGTAAAGTACTTTGTTATGAATTACAATAGATGCAAATCAGCAGCTACAAAAGTTGCTTATTACAGCTGCAACATGAAAATAAGAAATGATTCATCTTAACAGCCTGGTGCTGCCAGAAATGATGCTATAATTGAAAGGTCACAGGCGCTTTATTTACAAAATACAACAATGTCTCTGCTGTTCTTTGGCAAGTCACCTGCTCCACAAACACAATGTCTGACTCCAGAGGTTATACGGACCATCTTACTTGGTCAGGTGTCGCTGTGGCTCGACCCACCAGTTTGATTCCTGTCACTCCTGTCCACACTATCCTCACAAACACTGACTCCATCTCGTCCAATCGATGGGAGTGTGGAGCTGCTCAATGCCAATGATTCTCCCCTGATCTTAATTAGAGAAACACATCAGATACAAACAGCATCTCAAATCAATCGACAAGTACTGGGTGAGGGGACTGGGGTCATATACAGAGACAACTATAAGTCTATTTTTCCACAGCACGAAAGAAAGAATCTAGGTACTGAATCTTACATTTTAACTAAACAACTTTGAGGCCTCATATGAAATGTAAGCACCTCCATGCCAAGGATATCTCTGAATTGCTGATTAGTCAGAATCTTGCACAACATAATTACCAAAAAGAGTTCCTTAATGTGCCAACAAAACTTGGATGAAGAGAGATGCTATCCAGTCCATCTCTGACTCCTTCACTTCCTTTACTCTTCATCTCCATTTTCCACTCCATCTCTTCCCCACTCTGTCATGGTAGATGGATGAATGGTGGCGAAAAGGCAGAAACAGGGTGACAGGCTCCTTAGCTGCATGGCTGAGTGTATAACTAGCAACATTAGTGAACACCTACACCCAAGGAGCCCATCAAAGACTAGGCTATTTAGTGTGGCGTCTAGGGACACACACACACACACACACACACACACACACACACACACACACACACACACACACACACACACACACACACACACACACACACCTGTGTGCCAAATGCTGGTACACACATACTCATTTTATTGCACATCTGTGCAGATTGACATTGACATACTCAAATATGTAAGCATGTATGTTGACACACTGATATGTTGGAAAGATACATACACACATGCACACGCACGCACGCACGCACACACACACACACACACACACACACACACACACACACACACACACACACAACTAAGGAAGTCAATAGTGCTGATTTTCCTTGTCAGCTCCTCGGCAGGCACTGGTTTAAAGAGACATCAATCTGTGATGTCAGCACTTACCTAATGAACCCTCTCAGATCGATGGAAGCACTGGTCCGCTACACAGCCTGCCCTCACTTCCTGGCCTGCTTTTATGTATACTCTGACTCTTTTGGGATCTATGCTGGGCCACAACATGTCCAGGTGTGTGTGTGTCCATGTGTGCAAGAAGCTGCCTGGATGAATGTGCGCTGATGTACCGATTTCTTTTGCATGTGTCCAATCATGTGCTGAAATGTGTGTGCCTATGTGTGTATTAATGCACATGTATTTACCTACATGCGTGAGTGTTTGGATATGTACAGTGCATTGTAGGCCTAAATGTGTTTGTGAATACCACTTGTGTATATGCAGCGTATTTATGGTAAGCATAATTATGTGTTTGTATACGCGTAGTGTCTATTTCTGTAAGTGAAATGAAGGTTTTAAAGTGCACACATGTGAACACCTGAGCATGTTTGTGCGTGTGTGTGCGAAGTGAATACATTTTTTAACAATGTGGTTTTATTCACATGTGCCAGTCAAACAAAACAGCACCTGGCCATCTCTGTACCTGTAAACCTGTACTGATGTTCCTTCTTTTCAGTCTATAGCCTGACTGGGGATAGTGATGGCAATGGCTATGGAGCCAGCAGCAGCGTGAGATGCTGTGCAATTAGATTAGTTCCATTTCCTTTGATAGGCCTCACCCCGTCCTATCTTGCATGTGACACTTCAAATGCAGGAGCCTTCCTGCACCACTTAATTGACCAGAATAAACATATTATATTGTGATAAGTGTCGCGATTGTAACAAATTGTACGGCGTGACTGACACAAATCATGGCATTAGCCTTGCCTCTCTTATCGGCGGCCTCCTTGTGCCTTTTCAATAAACAATCTAGTAGATGGAAAGGGAGAGGAAGGCACAGCGAGGGAGAGAGGGAGGGATTGATGGTGGGTGAGGCGAACGGGAGCGCTGTGGCCGTGATCTAACGTTTACCCACTTAACCATTCAAAAAGTAATCTTCTTCCATCAGCGCCGAGTGAGGCGCTGCATGAGAAACATTATCTTTCCACAGGAGCTATCATTCACAGATGGCTTCCCCCTTCTCAGCAACCTGCCACCATGCATTTCCAGCACTAGATAGTGTGTGTGTGTGTGTGTGTGTGTGTGTGTGTGTGTGTGTGTGTATCTTTTAGTGTGTATATGTCTATTATTATGGGCATGTGAATGGTCTGGGAAGTTCGGAGAAGAAAGGGAAGAAAACAAGAGGAAGAGGATATGTTTGCATATATGATTTTGTGTGTGTTAATTTTTATTTGTGTAGAGTGTAGAGGTTTGAAGGGAGAGAGGGAAAGGATGAAGAGAACTGCTGGAGGCATGGGGGGAGGGTGTGTGTGAGAGAGGCTGACGTGTTAATCAGTGAATCAGCGTCCATCCACTAATGTCTGCCAGTGTAAATAAGGCCCTCATCTCCTGCCGTCACATACGCTGCCTTTCCAGCCCATTAGGCCCGAGCTGGCTGGCTGAGGCGGCCCACCGCTCGCTGGAGACTCATTTACGTGTCTATAGGCATCTGTGGCTGGTGATAGGGAGCCCACGTGAAATTAATGGGACTATGGGTGCTGCCAGCCAGCCAGCCAGCCAGCCAGCCAGCCAGCTCTCCTGCGCCCACACACACACACTCTTTACCCACACCAATCACCAGTATGTACGCTTGAACGCATGAGCTCACACACCTACATGTGCACGCACGCACGCACGCACGCACGCACACACACACACACACACACACACACACAAACACACCCACACACACACACAGAAAGTGGCACAGATGCACACACATGCAGTGTTTTTTATGCATGCTGGGTAAACTAACCTTTGCAGTAAAGATTTAGCTGCTTTATTAGTTTAGGAAATGGCTGTAATTAAGGATAATTCATAATGGCTGCTTCTCCCCTCTCTGTGGTATTACTAAAAGGGGACTGGCCGAATTTAGACTGCTTGCGTTTGTGCACTAAGGCAGTAAAATGGGTGGGTTGGGGGAAATACATAAGCATGGAGAGCGAGAGGGAGACCTATGCAAGGTTGAGATATACTGTATGGTCAAAAGGCCAGCTGAGGGTTAATGCCTAATGGTCTTTACACATCCTTTATAAAATTATACAATTTACACAGCAACATTTTATGTTTCTGACAGTTTCATAAATTACCTTCATTCATGGGGGGGGGGGGACATATGACGAATCTGAATATAAAATAGTAAAGGCAGGGCATTTCACCATCTCCAATAGGACGGTGTAATTTTCACAGTGACAGTTATCTGTACGGTTATGGACTTTAAACTACAATGCACTGTGTGATACAAGAATTCACCTCAATTGATTTTTTAGCAATACAGAACAGATCTTGTGTAATCACAGATGTTACGACACTTCAGTCAGTCTCTAAACCCTGGCAAGATAGGGCCCTCCAATCCAAAACAATGAAAGACTAATGTCTCAGTGCCAGGTGGCCGGGCAGCCAGGGCAGAGAAATGGGGGGCTGGGCATGTTCCCTCGGCTCCAGAGAAGAGGTGTGTGTCCGGGTTGAGCCCACCTCCTTTTCTCCTCCCCCACCGAAGGTGAGGCACGAAACCACAGGATAGGATCAATAAGTCCACAGATGCTGCCAGCTCCTTTCACTCATTAACACTGATGAATAATAGAGGACAGCCCCCAACCTCTTCAAAATTCTTGTCCTCTCTGAATGTGAACACATACAGTACAGAGACACAGATGAGAACACACAGGAAAAGAAGCTAACGCAGGAATATGAGGAGAGGAGTAAGACCATGCTCAATCTCAGGTGTTTTAAATGCATTTTATCACAGACCTCCATCGGTCAAGGAACAAGTAATGTTAGTGTTGCATCTAACAGAAGAGATAACATGTTGAAGCATCTTGTACAACATGCTGAACTCACAGCCCACAGAAAAGGAAATGAGTCTTCTCACTCTCTCAATGTAAAAGAAAACAACAAGCACCACAGTTCTGTAAGGCAGAAAATCCCACTTCTCAGTTTTGGTTTAACACCATCTTCTACAGTACACCTTTTGCCTTCTTCAGTGCTAGAGGTATGAGTAACAGTAAAGCACTGACCATCAGCCCTCAAGTTAAAGAAAAAAACAACAACAGCAGCTTAAAGCTACAACCAATCAATTATGGAGTAGCAACCTGTCCAAAATGTGATTTCCACACTGTCCGCCGCATCTTTCACACCATTATCGATTACCTTCGCTTGTAACGTTTTCTGTTAATTCTGTTCACCCACACAAAATCTATATGTGTGCATTTCAAAGCAGGCATCTGAGCAGAGCACAGGCTGCCTCAGCTCTGCAGGCCAGACAATCACTGTCAATCTACCTAATGACCAAGTGTCTGCTGATGCATGCTAGTGAAGTAGGGAGAGTCCCCGGGTGCAACTTGAAGCAGAATGGAGAGCATCCCAAGCTTCTCAAAGTGTTGAAAGGGCATAAACCCCTCTGCTGGAGCTTTCCCAATGCTTCACACTTTCCTCTGTAACTTTAGTTTGATCAAAGAGAATGGGGCCCTTAAGTAGAAGTAGTACAGATCAACTAGGGTTGGGGTGAGTCACATAAGGATGCAGAGGGCAAGTTGAATGATAGAGTATTCTGTCAGAGCGGGATTCCTTGGCTGACGAAAGTGTGTTTTAACAATGTTAATCCTCACTGAAGGTCTAGGTTCAGTGAGGAAAGAGCAAAGGATGAGTGGAGAGCAGAAAGTTGCAAGACAAGGGGGCCTGATGTTCCTGTTGTAAAACCCTGCCCCCTCTTCATTCCTGTGAGCTTTATCGCAGAAGGCGATAGCTCTGTCCGGTACATCAGCCAAAGGATGTAGGAGATTGAATCAGACCTGCCGGTTCACTGGCTGTTTTACCAGCAAAATAAATGGCAAGGCAAGCGCTGGGGGAAAGAGAGCGAGGGCAGCCCAAAGGTGTGACCCCACTGATGAGATGAGAGGCAGTCCAGACCTGCCAGACGCACTATTATGATCTGAGGCAGAGATGGGAGATGGAGAGAGAGAGAGAGAGAGAGAGAGAGAGAGAGAGAGAGAGAGAGAGAGAGAGAGAGTGGGACCCAGTGTCACTTTATCAAATTCCTCTCTGGCACATGGTAACGGAGGTCAGGAGAAGAAAAGCATGGGGGCAGAGTGTAAAGCTGAGTGAAAACACAGTGCTGCTCTAATACCTTTCATAAAGAGAAAAGCCTCCTCATCCGCCAGCCATGATTAAATATAACCTGAGTGCTGAGAAACTAACCCCCCTTACCCCACCCAGGCCTAACTTTGTGTGTGCATGTGAGTGCGTATGTACACTCATGGGGTGAGGAGGGTAAAAGCAATTTGTGGAGAACTTGCTGGGTGAGCGGAGTGTGTTTTTCGTGGCACCGGGGATGGAGTGGAGGGAGAAGTGGGTGCTGGATGTGCACATCCTGGCCTGCAGCTCTCGGTGACACGCTCCGGGCAACAGTTAATGTGTTAGACTGCTGGTCGCCTGAAATTAATGCTGTCATCAGCAGCTGGTAGGAGGAGAGTTAGAGTGAGACTATGTAACTTCTGCTGAACAGTGGCCATTGTGGTCAGAAGCGGCAAATAAAAAGGAAAATGGCGTGCACTTACCCTTCATTTTCAGGATTCTCTTGAGTCTGTTGCTTTAAGACTACATTAGCTGACCTGAGGCCCGTTTCACCAATTGTTTAACATGAAAGCTGCGATTTGCAACATGATATAATTTCCTCTCCTGTTCATTTTGACATGTTTCTTTAATCAAAACAAATTTGCCACCTTTGCAAGAGCACGCAAGTGCCCTGCACAATTGCAACTGAAATTTGTGAACAACAATCATTTGAGAAACGTTACATTGCCACCATTTCTGTATGTAAATATAGCCCCTGGATGAGAGCAAGTAGAAGGCCCACAAGCAGGAAACAAGAAACACGTCTCTTGTGAGGTCGGGTATGTTTACCTTGTGCTTTACTTTTGTCATAAAATGATTGAAATGTTTATCTGTCACACGCTAAAACATAGTGTAACAGTAGCACAGGTATTAAAAAAAGAAAAGCTAGCATAACCCACCACGAGCTACTGGTCATACCAGACCAAGTAAGTCTGTAGCAGAGTGTTTTAATTCAGTATGGGTGCATATATTTGCTTATGAATTCAACAAAAGCAATATTGTGTTATTTCTGCTGGGAGCAAAATGACACAGGGCACAGTGTTTAGATAGGGACTGTCTCAAAAAAACTACACATTTTCCACAAAGCCAATATGTACATCCATTCAAACCTTACTTGCTCCTGAATGCCACATGTCATCAGACCCCACCACTAAAATACATGTTTGTACATGAATATTTATGAATGTTGTTCTTTGTGCAATGCAGCAAAAGAAGAGCTTGCAAATATACAAAAGGAAGACTACACTATTGACACTCGGATGTGAGGAGCCAATATAAACAATAACCTTATTTTATATATGCCTATGTGGTCCTCAGAGATAGAGAGAAATTGGGGCCATCAGTGTCACTCAGAGCCCCAGTGTGGAGGCTTGTTTTCTTGATCTAATAGACGGTAATGATCCAGAGAGCAGGGCTAGGCTTCCTCTACCACGGAGCAGGCCTCCGGGGGCTACTCCACCCCTGACAGCAGCAGTGGTCGTGGCAGTGCAATAAGAATAAACACATGCAGGCGAGGAGTCTATTTGGCTGAGAGTGATGGCTAGCTTGTTGCTTATCCCAGCCCAATAAATCTCCATACAGGGCCAAGAGATGAGCGGCGCTTATCTCATCAGCCTCGCGAATGATGCCTCTGACCGAGTGCCGCCGCTCAGACCCCTGATTTATCATGAACTGGGGAGGTGAGAAGTTCTTCACCGTAGTAACGCTAAAATAGAGAGAGAGAGCGGATGGGAGAGGGATACAGCGGGAGATGCAAAGAAAAGGAGGGAGGGAGAAAATGAAATAAGAAGGGGGAGAAAAGTAGACATATTGAAAAGCAGAGGGCAAAGGCAGATAATGCAGAAATATAGAGAGCAAACTGAAAGGTTTTCAAAGGAAAACATGGAGGCTTTGGCGTGAGGCGACGCAATAAACTAAAAATAAAAACTCCCAAACCTGAGGAGGAGGAGAGTAGGGTGTGGGGGTAAATGTCACCATCTCCATGTCAGGGGGTGGTGGTGAGGGGAATTGCACTTGACGGCTGGATTCTGTGGGATTCAGCAGTTTTTAGAAAGGGACACTGTACTGTTATATTTGAAGGGAACCAAATGCTCTCGTCTTATAGGAAAACATGCCCTTTTCCTGACTGGGCTGGCCCGTAGCACACATACTGTACCGTCTTCTCAAGGGCTGCTCATTACAAGAAAATGTCTTGTGTAAAGTGAAGCTGGTTTGTTAACGATAACTGTGTAACTTATATAACCATTAAATGCTGCTATACATGCTGCATGAAGCAAAATTCATTTTTGGTATTTGGGATTTAAGATCATGGAGGCCATCTGACAATAACACACTGATGGAGTATCAGCATTGTAGCCTCCTTAATATCTTAATGCAGCCTCCACAAACATGAGTTTCAGTTCAGTGACAAAACTTTAACACTAGAGACCACACTGTGCCCCCATCTGCCCCCTAGCTCCCCAATGTGATGAATACTTTGGCCCGGTAACATCAGCAGATGAACCCAATAAGTGGGTTTTTAGCAGTGTGATAGCCGAGGGCCAGACGATAAAGAAGAGCGTGCATGTGTCAGTGGTAGGAGCTGGCAGTGGTGGCAGAGTTGTTGGTTTAGGGTAGGAGGAACAATAAAGAGGAGCGAGAGGGACTGGGTGATTTATGTCAGTGTGATTGTCAATCATGGGTGGCGGGGAGAAGGCGAAAGTCAAAGACGGCAAACCAGAGGGGCGGCCTGTGTACTGCACGCTCCCTCTCTCTCCATCTTGTGGCCATATGAATTAGTGTGGTGAGAGGATAAAATGAAGAAGGTGGGAGGGGAGGATGGGGAGTGACGGGAAACAGACGGGTATAATATTCTCATCACTCTTCACTCTGCAGTCGTTGGTGAGGAGCGTGGCCCAGGGCACTCGGCGGCCCAGCCAGCCGCCTCGCAGACCCTGCAAATATTCCTGAACCTCAATTTTTCACATTTCCCTGTATGCATAAGGAGATGAAAAATCATCCGATCATTTGTATTGTCTGACTGAGGTTATACACAAATATTAGTTTATCTACCGCACCTAAGATTGCCTCCCTAAGCAAGACGGATTGGTCTTTTTGAGAGGGCAATATTCCCCGGGAACATATTCAGTCCATCTTTTATGTGCTACAATTCACAGAGCAGCAGGTATGAGTTCCATCTCCAGACAGGCTTGATAAAGCTAAACTCCCAGTAGAGACACCGCTTATTATACACAATACGCTTTAATTGCTCGACAATTTGCAGCAGGGTAAAATTTATAGGTTTCAAAAACTGATCACCGCAAAGAGGCTTGACACCTCATATTCATTCTCTTCACATTTACTGAACACCTACTTAAAATGATTATTAAAGCAAAACAAGCAAAAGAATCAATTTGACTTGAGAAGGGGGGGGAAAGAAAAACTCTTCAAATCACGGTCTCAATTGATTCCCATTACCTCTTCTGTGAACTACCAAGTGTCTGGTCCTCTGCTACAAGAGAGTGAGAAATGGGAGAAAGTAAGAAAAATGAGAGGAGAACGGGGTGTTAAGAAGAGTTCTGGGTCAGAAATCACTGGGTGATTATTTACCACTCAGCCATGTGTAAAACTCATTAGACAATGCGTAATGCCTTTAATCAAATCAATGGCACAAGCAACTCCAAACTGATAGCTCCCATCAAAACTTCCATAAAGCATTGCAAATTTCTCATTGACTACAAATTAAGTGAAGACAGGGGAATTATCCCCAAAATGGGCCTTATCGTTCTCTGTCTTCAAATCAATGCTGTAGTGGGAAAAAAATAAACAGATAAATAACAAAAGTTAAGTGCGAGAACAATGTGAAAAGAGGGCTAAGGAGGCGAGAGAGAGAGAGAGAGAGAGAGAGAGAGAGAGAGAGAGAGCGTCTCCTTTAATATAAAAGGTTTTCTGATCAGTAAGATATAGAACATTGCAGGTAAAATTGATAGAACTGCTGTGTAAAATCAATTACGATGTAAAAAAAAAAAAAAGTTGTGTTGTGCTGTACTACAATATGTAGTACAGCCAAACATTGTCATTGTCATTTCTGTAGCAGAAAAAATTAAACTGGGTAAAAATACAATACTGTACGGTGAAACTGTATGATGAAGACGGGCAACGGGTAACACTCTTCTCACCTTCTCTTTTCGCTGCTCTTCTCCAGCGAGCTTTGAGGTGGTGACAGACTAGGAAGTGGTTGGGCAGGGGAGTTGTGGGTAATTAGGCGGCTGGAGGTACAGATGTTGAGCTGTGGAGGGACACTGAGAAGCACTGGAGCATAAATAACCCTGCATCTGCCTCCCTCTGCCAGCTCTAAGTACCTTTCTTTGTTAGGGTATGGGTCTTCATTTTTTTTTTTTTTACTGTTGACAGGCAATGTTATTTCAGTTATTTGGTGGCATCTGGTTAGGCTGGGTGTGAGAGAAAGGGAGAAAGAAAAAAAACCTGCTAACACACACACACACACACACACACACACACACACACACACACAGGACGCACTTTAATTAATTGCGGGGAGATTACATGGTCTTCCAACCGTGTAGTTTGTCATCAGAGCCCATTACACACTTCTATTAGATGTTTCTTCACAGTGTCAAGTGTAATTTGAAGGAGAGTCTTGGTGGAGGATCTCTAAGTACAGTGAGAGGCCTAATCGGGGCGACTAAGGTTCATCTCGACTGAGGCAAAAATAAACTCTGCCACACCTCAATTAGCAGGAAGCAATGTGTAAACAAATAAGTCTTATTGGAGCGGTCCCTATTTCATGGTGTGTCACTCACACATGCTGGTGATACGGGACTGCGGTTGTCTCCAGGCCTGGCGCTGGTCTGTCTCTGTTGCCCTAGTGCCATTGCTCTTCATTTCAGTGGGAGAAGCTTTATTTTCATTGCCAAGCAATGAAGTGTCTTTGTATGACTGCGGAGCACACCACAATCAATCTTACACCAGCGGAGTTAACAGGACAGAAACCAATGCAGCCGTTACTCGGCACAGAACATTACCAGTGTATGGAATCATTATTCATCAGAGGCTCCATTAGACACCGCTCACTACGTGGCCACACTGGATATGAGACCGACAGACAGTAAGTCAATGCTGTGTCACACACAACACTGCTCAAAGTGGAACAACACAGTAGAGAAATCATGCACAGTGATGGGAATAACGGCGTTATAAATAACGGCGTTACTTTTTTCAGTAATGAGTAATCTAATTGATTACTCTTCCCATCTTAATAACGCCGTTACTGTTACTGCCAAAAAATGCGGCGTGTTACTATAATTGAAGCTGTCTTTTTCATCAGACCAACTACATCTCTGAGCCGAGAGGGAAATACTGTTTTTTACTGTTCTTCCTTGGTTAGTGGGCAGTGCACAAGACAAGCGCATAAATGCTAACGATTGGCTGAGGTTGAGTAAAATTTCACGGTAAGCCAATCAGAGGTAGAGTTGGGCGGGTGTTCGAAAGCCCGCACAGTTGGACACACGACGAACAACACAAGCGAGTCAGTCAACGAGAGACAGGTATGGCGAGCCCACATAATCCAAAAGTAGCCTTCTCTAAATGGAAGTATAGCCATTACTTTTCCCTCCAAGAAATTAAAGGAACGAATGTAATCATGAAATGCACATTATGCCCTGGGCATATCCCAGGTGCATATCCACGTCGGTGTCAAGTAAATCAAACGTCCTCAAACATCTTTCAATTCCTTAGTTTTGCTATACATTGCACTTTTCAGTTACATTGAAAGCACCTCATATTGTTACACTGTTACATTGAAGAAAATACTTGAAGTACAGTATATCTACCAATTGCCTGAAGTTTTGTTTTATTTGCACTACAAAGAGTGTATATATTTGTTATTTATTTGTGTGGCCTGTTGAGGGTCAATAAATATCAAAAGTTCCAAAACATCTATTGTGTTATTTGTATCGATCCACTATATAAACATAATATCTACAGGCATGGAATTTGATTGGAGGCTAGTCTCACTTTGTCCCACAGCAACATTACAATAGTTTAGATTTGTGTACATTGTTTCTGTTAATAATGTATTGTATTAAGTGTCCATTTCATTATAATATTCAGATTTATCATAAATAATTGAACATGCACATGTATTTTATGTTCCGTTAAAGAGGGGTGGAGGCGGGGCCACATTTGAGCATTTAAAAATGTACTTGAAAGTAACTTAATAGTTACTTTCTGAACTAGTTACTTTGATAATTTGTAACTGAGTAACTAATTTTTTTACTTTTTGGAAGAAGTAACTAGTAACTGTAATTAATTACTTTTTAAAAGTAACTTGCCCAACACTGATCATGCACAGGGCCCCGTTTCAGGAAGGAGGTTTAACAAACTCTGAGTCTAACCCTGATCTCTGAGTTGATTTACCCTGAGATGGGAAACTCTGAGTTTTCGGTTCCAGAACAGCTGATTTGAGTTGGTTCAATCAACTCAGAGTAGGTTCACGCGTGTGCAGCACCACAATAAAAAAGGCAGCATGAATGGAGCCATGATACTGCGATTCACCATGGTAACAACCACAAACAAACGGGTCGGCGGAAATACTCATGCGCACATACAGCGAGTTAAAAAAACAACACAGTGGCTGCTGCAAAAGAGAGAGAATTTGCGTGGGAGAAAATCGCTGCTTGAGTAAATATTCCAATATGGTGTATTATATTTAATCATAAGTATAGCCTAATATTACTGGTGAAATGGTATTGAACCTATAATCTATTTCATTTAGGTGCAATACTGCGGGCAAAAAAGTACTACGCCTACTAATCCCACTGAGGCTGCAGCACCATCATTAACAGAATTATAATTCATAATGTTTTATTTCAAAGGGTTTACATCATTCACCTGCAATACTGTGGAACTCCTTTTTAATGGCTCTGACTGGTTTGTGTCCAGGAAACACGAAAAAAACGTTTAAAACACGTTTCAGAGCGAGTCACACTCTTCTGTTGGCGCTACAGTGGCTTTACTAAAATGCTCCGCTTCACCAATGTTGTAAAGAAAACTGCCGTTTTCAAAAGAAATTAATGTGACACAAATAATCTGCTGGGATGTAGAACATGTCCACGATGGGTGACATTAGTGATATGAGGACGGATAAGGTTATGTAGCCTATAGGCTGCATAACAGACTGGGAAGAAAAACGATACCGCTCAAATAGGAAGTTATCTGAAAATTAGAATGTCGGGGCTTCAATATCATCTCCTGACAACACCCTGCGAAGTAAAGCAGCTTCTTCATCAACGGGATCGTCGACACAAGGAAATTCCATGTTTTTTGAAAAAAAAATTTATAATCTGCCTAACACGGTTAATAAACCAACACAATTTTTTTTATTCATGCCAATAACAAACTGCGCTAAAATGCGCCTGATACAGACTGAATGACTGAATGAGGAAATGGAAGAGTGCTGTGTCAGAGGGAGGAGACTGAGAGAAGAGAACCTGCTCCCGACCAGGTTAGGTTCACAGGCTCAGTTACCATAGTAACTGACTCTGAGGTGAAGTTACCTCTCTTTCTGAAACAGAAAACTCAGAGTTTCCCTCATCTCAGGGTTAACAAACTGAGTTTTCGCTAAACCTTCTTTCTGAAATGGGGCCCAGGATACTACTGTATACACTGCAGTGGCAACACCAGAAAACTCACAGTTCATGTTTGTTTCTCTTGCTAAATCAAGGGTTTGTACAATTCCTAAGCAAATTTCAGGACTCTATGCTATACTTGTTGAAGAAGTCCCAAACACTGTCCATTATGCATGCAAATACTTCATTTCACAACGTTTCGGTCACACAGACCTTCCTCAGGTGAATTTTCAGGACTCTATGCTATAACAAACCATTTAACAATGTATATTTTTAAAATGCATGAAGCCAATTTAAAAGCAAAATTGATGTCCTTGCTATTTTCTTTTAATTAGATGGCAACCATATCATGTGGTTCCTGGTTTACTCTACTAAAATTCCCCAGAGTACTGTCACCGTTTTGCAGTCGCATTCCTGTGTCCCATGCCTTGTACCCACAAAGAAATGTGTACTCTATGACAGACTGTGTGCCTTCCTGTGCTGCCACCACAGTTGGTAAAGTAACTAATGACACAGCAGTTAATGGTCAACATTAGGGAAGAAGGAATAATAGACTATAATACATACATCAGCCTCATAACCCCAGCTCTAATTGGCCACACATACTCTGTAAACCGGGAGGAACGCACATGACTTCAGCCGCAGCGTCACATACAAGATTTTACAACATCAGACAGTTAAAAGTGGTGCGGAGACAGAAAGGGAGAGCTGGCTGCTGAGCAGAACCAAGGTGGCAGCACACAACACACGAGAAGTCCCTTATACGCCTGTCTGCTTCTTCTTCCTCCTCCTCGCTGTCACCGCCGCAACCATAACCATCCCCTGCCATCACTGCCAGCGGGGCCTGGGACAGCTGCTCACCAGAACAAACCCGACACACACACACACACACACACACACACACAGTCCAACCTACAACTACAACCAGGCACTGGGACCCATGGTAATTGGGCTTTCTTACTCCAGCAGCCAACAACAAGCAATGGCACATTCCTGTCTTGCCACAATGGCAGTTAAAAAAAATGGCATAATAAAAGACAGCACAAACAAACATCCCAGAGGACCCCGGCTGCATCATTCAGATGATTGCAAACCGGGCAATAAACACCATCTCGGGAACAGACCACCAGAACATGGTCAGGAAAACAGGAAGCACTCCCGCATACAGGAAGTTCCACGCGCCCTCTCATCTCGATCGTCTACCTCAATAACGCGTGGGGGAAATAAATAAATAAAAGCTAATGAGAACAGCAAAGACATAGGTATGGCTGTTTACAAGTGTCTGCCTTCAATTTAAGACGGAACTGAAATGGAAATTGAGGACAAACAATCAATGCCTCATTATAATCTCACATCATGTACACAGGCTTGTTTTTATACCCCTGTCAGTTTATTGTGAGAGACTAATTTTGGCTTGTGTTTGTTATTCTACTGCTATTACAGGCTGATGTGTCCTCATTCTTAATTTCTGTCCTAGTTTGTTTATATTCTGCTCAAATGTTTCCCGTCATACTTTGAATCTACTTTGCAGCTTCAGCAGGATCCATGCAAGTCCTCCAACAGTGAAAAAGTTAAGTGGATGACATACCTCTCTCATGCTTTATCTCCAACATTATCGTTTTATTCTCATTTTCTTTCCAAGGCAAGGGGAGTGTTGATGTCTGCTAACTCAACTCCTACTCTCAGTCAAACCTGCAATTACTGCCGTGTCTATCTCTACCTTAAACATTGCTTAACAAGAAAAATATGCCAATATGCCGCAAACGCTTTCATTTGGGCTCTAAAATTAAACAAACTGCTAGGAGCCATGTTGTAAATTACCCTGAAGAATGTGCAACTGGGCGCAGACACAAAGAGCACATCACGTAGACTCCCTTAATGGCAGAGCACTTATAATTTGTAACGTTTTAGAGATATTTATTATTTTTCAACCTGTTCTTTTGTCCCAGTGGCCCTCTCTGGCCTCAGGGTTGAGCTCTTATCTGATTAGTGTGTCATGTCAGAGATTTGTCACAAAGCCATAACATACACTTTGGCGTTCCAAAGGAGCAGAGGCCCTTCTTTGGCATGTGAAGACATGGCCACATATAGCCGCTAACATGCAGAGGAGTTAGCATCTGTCTGTCTCTCAGTGGCACAGTAGAATGACATCATTAATAGTGCTCTACATACAATATGTGAATGTGTGTCTTTTCTTATCTGCTTTTTTCTATATTTCATTTAACTTTTCTGTAATAGAAATAATTGCAACCATCCTTTCACAGTTTGTACAAATACATTTAAAAAATGTATGAATGTAAAGTGTATTATTTATTTTTATTTTCATTTCATTCATCAGTTTTCTTGTGCTGAAGAAAAAGTAGCTGCAGATATGAAGAGTAGATGGAATGAAACTTTGACTGAAAAAAATAGAGTCTCATTATGCAAAGACAACTAAAACACATTTCCAATATGTACAAAAACACCTGGCAGCATTTTTGCACCATGCCATTCCTCCAATTTCTATTCCCTACACCTCTGATGTGCATAGTGCGCTGTACATAACTGAAGAGCAGGTGTGCTTAGACACAGCTTGAGCACATGGTCTGGTACTTTGGGATGGACATTGCAATTAGATTAAGCCTCCGCTAGGTTAATCTGCTGGGATGTAGAGCATGCCCAAGATGGGTGACATTAGTGATATGAGGACGGATAAGGTTATGTAGCCTATAGGCTGCATAACAGACTGGGAAGAAAAACGATACCGCTCAAATAGGAAGTTATCTGAAAATTAGAATGTCGGGGCTTCAATATCATCTCCTGACAACACCCTGCGAAGTAAAGCAGCTTCTTCATCAACGGGATCGTCGACACACGGAAAAGCCATGTTTTAAAAAGTTTTATAGTCTGCCTAACACGGTATAATAAAGTAAGTAAGTAGGTAGGTTAGCCAGTAACTTGACAACACTATTTGCCACAATTAATTTTTAACATTTGGTGAATTGGTGGGTGTTCACGTAAAGTCCAGTGCACTCATGACCATTAGCACCTGAGGGCAGGACTGGGCCCGAAACACACCTTAATACCTGGCTCAGTGTCCCGCCCGAGGCTGCTGTCAGAGCATGACTGATCAGACACACCTGATGGCTCTATCTCTAACAAGGATCTCTGAATCCTCATCAGAGCACTTACTGAATTGTAATTAATTCCCTCCCACATTGCTGACAGACAAGGTGCTTCATCTGTCGCTGTTCACTTGCCTGGCTGGGCCCCGAGCTAAAACAGGCAGGCAGAATGGAGCGATACAGACAGAGAGAAAAAGAAGGTGTAATGTAGTTTAGCTGCCGGTAAAACAAACAATATTGAGAGCAGCACACTGTAAAGGAGAAAGAACAAAGAGAGTGAGTGATCTATTGGCAAACCTTTCATTTAACAAAGGGAGTACTGTGAGACCAGTAGAAGAGAGCGAAAGCGCAAGAGAAAAAGAAAGATGAAGCGGTGAAGAAGAGTACCAAGAACAGAGCAGGAGGCAGAATAAAGAAAATGGCAGGCAAAAAAACAAAGGGATTACTGGAGAGACATGACGAGACGGGGAGATGTTCGTTATGTGTTAAGCGAGGGAGACAAAGACGATCAGCTTCTGACACCTTTACACTTTAATTGCCAAAATAAGAAATTAGTGCAGGGTCTTTGTGTTTTCTCTTGAGAAAGAGGGTCTAGACAATAAGCAGTCACAGGCAAAAACATGCATATCATGGGGAAGACATGTGATGGGATGTCAAAGTGGAAGCCTCTATATGAAGCCTTATGTACCATACGCACACCATACCTCTACGTTTGGGTATTGTCAGAGAGCAACCACCCCCTCGTCAAACCTCCGCAGACTGTCAGAAGCCATAAATGCAAATCCATTATTATCCCTGACATTTACTATCATCTGTTTTGAAAAACTACAAAATAAAACAGAAGAAGACCTTCCACTCTAAGTGTGATATCAGCCCACTTCATCAAATCTGCATGGATTTCAAATAGCACTTCCTGCGGCGTTAAATATCAGGATCAACATAACGGGTTAGTGCTTCCTAATTTTTTCCAGGTAGTGACGTGCATGTTGTGCTCGATTTAAAGGAGGGATGTTGGGAGTATCTGCAGCTTTGGTGGTTGGTCTCCAAGGCTGAAATAGAGTAAAACCGAATCAATGCTAGCTTTACCCCTGTCATCACTGATATCATAAGAAAGTGCTAATTAACTTACTGCAACCCCTGGAACAGCTCTGACCAGAGGGCTAATGTAGCCTAATTGCGTGTGGAGCCCTGTGCTTACTTCCCCAGGACTTTCTCCCTTCCCAGTCAGAGTTAATCGATTGTAAACTGCAGCTGGGGTCACAGCAGCCCACAACTTCCACTACTGACCCTTCCACACCCCCGGGCAGGACCTTAATGGAGCCATGCTCCCAAGAAATCAATACTCAAACTGGGCATGGATCACTATATGAGGCCCCTCCTGATGGGATCTGACAATAGGGCTGAGCTTTGAATGTCTAAATACAAGAGGCAGTTACTACAATGTATTGATGATTTATGATTTGATTTGCTCTTTTTTGCAATCCAGGAGCTTCCTCCAACTTGTGTCTCAATACAGCGCGTGCAGAGGAACATATGTCAGCTACAGGCCGATTTGGTCTATCGAGACACCTAAGCCCATGCGCTGAGTGGGGAATGACCTAAATGACAACAGCTGCAATAACCAATAAGGAAACCACATTAATTCCTCCTCACCTTGGGAGGACCTGTTTGAGTGGCTGTGTCCCGTTAAGATTAATTCCCGCCTAATACTAATTGGTCCTTCGGCTGGGAGGGCCCTGGGGGAACGTTCCCTTTGGTCCACTCTCGCTGGGGCTCGCCATCATTGGAGGGGTGCTGATGAGCTGGCGTTTTTATCAGCCACAGCATTCCACCAGAGCTCCCCCAGGGCTCTGCACAAGCTATAATTAAG
Source organism: Sander vitreus (assembly GCF_031162955.1). NCBI lineage: Eukaryota > Metazoa > Chordata > Actinopteri > Perciformes > Percidae > Sander > Sander vitreus. The sequence goes on from NC_135855.1 coordinate 32,921,738, forward strand.
TCTCACACAATCCATAATTGCTGTGTTTACAATTACTGTAGAGGAGGAACACAGAGGCAAAGCAAGAAAAAGATAGGAGAGTGTGCACAAGGAAATGGAATAAAAGAGGAAAAAAAGAAAGGACGGAACTGAGAAAAGAACTAGCCTTGCCCTACATTAAAAGGTGCAAAATTCATATTAAAATCTCTTTTCTTTTTCAGCTGCCCCATCTCCCTTCACTTTGCCTTAATAAGCTCTCAGGGCTGTTTGGCAGGGGTAAAGCCCATCACTTATTTATTTTTCCAAGATAGCCCTATTAATTTTCCCCAGGCCTGGAGTGCTCCGGCAGACAGAGATGTGGACTGGATCTGCAGTCCCTCGGGTGCTCCTCGAGGAAGAGCCGTAAATGACCCAAATAAAGGGTACTTTTGAAGGCTGCGGAGAGGCGCCGGCACCATTAAAACTAAATGAAGTGTTTATTAGCCATGCCGACAGCACTCTAAACACTGCCAGATCAAGGGCAGTTACAGTTAATGTGTCTCTCCAAAGCATTCGCTGTTTGTTTAGCCTCGCCAATGGGCCTGAAAGAACCAAAGGACAGACTTTTTCATGCTATTTTTCATGCATTTCTCTCGCCAAGTCTCTCCCTTTCTCACACCTGATCTTCCCTCGTCTTCTTTTTTTTATCTCTCACTTTTGTCCCATCACCCACCACCAAGCTCACTTTCCTGTCTTTCCAGCGGGAGAAAGCCTATGTGGTTTCCTCTTGGATCTGGAAGCCACACAGCGAGGTTAATGTAAGGGAGGTGTGACAGCAGCAAAGCACACCCATAGAAGGTAGAATAAAAACAGTAAGACGTTGTGTGTGTCTCTGTGGAAAGGGGGCCCGTAACACTCTGTGTACTGTCTGTGGCTGGGCAGGAGACTCTCTGATGGGGGACCAAATGCTGCTTTTAAGGCTCTGATTGCTCGGCATTCTGAAATTCCCCTTAAAAGTTTCCCTTCCCTCTAATTACATTCTTCGTTTCATTTCGGCTTTAAGACAAACTGCCAGGGAAGCTTTTGGAGAAGGCAAAAAAAAAGAGAAGCTGGGCTCAATTTCACTTTATTTATTTTTTTTATACGGTTTGAGTTTGTAATGAAAAAAATGTGCCGAAATTGGATAAAATGGGGAATAAACTGTCCATTTATCTTCTTTATATTTTCCCTCTAATAAGCAGAGTTATTACGCACATGACATAAAACAGACATTTACATTTACAGAAACACATTTCATAGCAAATACTGTACCTGAAATGGCTCTGTGGCAGTTTTGATGATGCATAAAAATCAGCTGGTGAGTGTTATTTTCTCATTTACTCATACTTAAAATTTTAATGTGATATTATTTCCAAACTCTCGTATATTTTCCTCCTCAACAATACCATGTGTGAGTGAGAATAATGGCACTCATTTAGAGCTGAATTAAAAGTTCAAACAATGAAAGCTGTGAACTTTCATATGCCACCTCAAAACACATTTTTTTCTTTCACACAGATCTCTAATTATTTTTTATAACCTCAAGCAGTGTACAGTAATATCATGGCTTCCTGTTCTATCTTGCCTGTCTATGGCTGACACCATTTAAAGCAACCCTCCACCCTTTGTGCCCCCACCTCTCCTTAACACTTCTTAAAAATGAGCTGAGTTGAAGACTCAACAGCAGTCGCAAATGAAGTTTGTCTGTAAATTTCAGTAATTTCGTATGAAGATTGATGTTGGACAGAGTATACTTCTGAAGTCAGAGGTTGAAATTACAATCCAGCGTGATTATCCTTGCCCATTAATAGCAGCAGATAGCATGTCACAATCAGGGATGTGCATAATTAATCAGTGGTTACTCTTTGCACCCCCTCCTCTCTCTCTGCTTACCCCTTTTCCTCTGGGCTATTTCCAATGTAAAACAGGGTTACGGACAATTCCCAGCAGTGTAACTAAATGCACCGCCCAAAGCTTACAAGATGATGTGAGTCCTGCTATTGACAAAACATCACTGACTAGTAATGAACACAGTGAGTCATCTTACTAATTCCATATTCCTTCATTTATCATCCCTACACATTATCACACACCTTTGTATAAGTATATTCGCTTCCACTTGAGCACAGTTTCCAAGAAGACATTATTAATGTTCTCTCCCTTTGTTGATGTTTGTGTGCCCTTTTTAATGAGAAGAGCCTGATTTTGTAATCCAGCATTATTTTTCTCATTTTCTTTTTGATATCAAAATAAAGCCCTTCAGGCAAGGCAAAGGACGGGGAAGAAATTCACACAAATTCAGCTCCCTTTTATATTTTTATATATCTTCACCTGTCCTGGTCTAACACACTGTTTGTAGATCACTATCAAAGCTTTCCTCTTTCTTTATTTGACCTTCCTCCCCAGAAGAAAACCTCAGGCTGATTCCCTTTGCAAACAAAACAACACTGTCAAACCTAAAGCCTGCTGACTTTCAAACTTTCCCTCAGCATACACAAGACTTCCTGCTCACCAGTCCTCTGGAGAACCAGGCCTTCCATCAATGCCAAGCCCAAACCGTGGAGCTCCAGCTCAGTCACTGTGATTTATATAAGTTATTACAGCCCATTACAGAACAAAAACAGGACAAAAACCCACTTCACAACAGAAGCCGGGCCAAACAATGGGACCACAGTGGTGAGCGCTGGCGTACGGGCGGGTGAAGTCCAGCACATGCCTGAGCCGCCACTCACCACACATTGTCTTTAATCTAATTCTACACATGGTTTTGTTTCAATCCGAATCAAAAGCTCCCATGTTAACAAACCATAACAGATCTCCCTTAATCAGCCTGGCGACAAAAGATGGATGCAAGAGACATTCCGCCTCTCCATCCCCTGAAATCACACCTCATTTGCATACAAAACACTTGCTGGAGGTAAGGGCATATATTAAAGCCATTATTTTGCGTTGTTCTCATTGAAGAAAAAAAAAGTTTGCATAATTGTGTTTAGCATTATGTGGGATGGAGGCTTAGCTATCCAAGAGCAACATAGCAAATCCTTCTGGTTGCTGCTGGCCATCCATACGCCTGCGTTCTCTTGATAATACAGGAGTAGACAAATAGGGACATGTCTCTCTTGCAATAACCAAATTGGAGACAACACTGCTTCAAAGGCTCGCATGACACAATGTTTCTATGCATGACTTATTGCTGTATACATTTCAGCTGAAACTGAAATTACTCAATAAATACAGTAATAACCATCACGTATGAGTCACCGTAACCATTTGTCAGAGAGTCCACTGTCTATTGTGCATGTATGACACCATGTTAATGTTTCCCAAAAATTCAAACAAACATCAACAAGAACAAAGACATATATCCACTTCTTCCTCTTGCCAAACGTGGGTGCCAGTCCTGTGATTGACAGACGGTATGTGCCCAGCTGATGCCTCTTAAGAAAACCATGAAGGGAGGAAGGGATGGATTCAAAGACTTAAATCAAGTCTTACAATCATAGTGTGACAGCAGGCCTCAAGAATGTTTGCTGTTTCCAAACCCACAGCCAAGGGAATTAGTCAGTGCTAATGTGGCTACTTTGCTAGATCAAACGGTGGAGAGGTTAGTCACTGGCAAGAGGACTTGGAATTAAGCATCATGTCGGTGCAGGAGGTCTGATTTGCACAATCTTCATACTCAAACGCAAACAGTAATGATGAGAAACTGACTTGTACATCTGTTCATGACAGCCACCTCAGGCAAAATATGCAAGGGATGAATCAAAACATAATTCATTATGTTGGAATGATGCTTCTTTATTTTTACAACCCCTCCACCTCTCCTTTCTCACACACACACCTTTTTTTCCCAGGTGATGTGACGTTTGTGTTGATCTCTATCATTGGGATACGCAGTAACTCACCCTGCCTGACTTGCTGGGCCCTGTTCTCCCCTGGGTGCCTCAAGGGGTTTTACCGCACACCTGTGTGTTGAACAGGACTTGAGCTGTCCTGAGCAGCAGTTTCCAATGTTGTCCCTGCCTCCTGGTGGCTCGGAACAGCAGCACTACGCATGGAATAGCATAAGCCTTAGCTCTCTTCAAACGCAAACATGAAGGCCTTGCTGGATACTTTTATCATGTTGCACATTAGCCCTGCCCCTTTTATACATGCGAGTGCATTCCCTCAAAGATGTGCTCATATCATACGTGTGCAGCCCTGTGATCTGCATAGAAGTATGCACACACACACACACACACACACACACAAAAACACATATACATTAGCATGTTGTCATGGGTGTGTGAGCGGCAGCTCGGTGTAAATTGCACACGGGTCTAGCGTAATGAGGACTGATGGCTTATGCCTGCTGTATATTCCAGGAGGGTGTCTTCTGACAGCTTTGGGAGCCGATAAAGTAATAACTAATAATGTGCAGATAGCGGCGCCACAGTGTGACAACTATGCTAACGCTGAGAAAGTGTGAGGTTGTGTGTGAGTGAGTGAGAGAGAGAGAGAGAGAGAGAGAGAGAGAGAGAGAGAGAGAGAGAGAGAGAGAGAGGGAGGGAGGGAGGGAGGGTGGAGGGATGAGAGAGGGAGGGGGCCTGTGCTATGGGGGCTTCCTTTCAAGTTTCAAACACAACCTCCGGTGATGGTTTCAAACCTAATTCACTACCTCCAATAAACACACAGGCAGAAAGAGAATACATAAACTGCTTAACAATCACACTCACTTTGAAAAAAAAGAGAAGAGAACAGAAGGGGAAAAAAGGGAAGGAATCCATCCGGCATTGCTTTTTTATAATCCGTCAAAACTATAAACAGAAATTGAAATAAGAACTGCTAAGATAGGTGTGTAAGAGAAGCACCAGGGACAGAGGAGAGTGCTCGCTCTCCCTCTCTCTTCCGGCAGAGGCGAGTGATCCTCCTCAGGTTCTTACCACATGGAGACTCCTCCATAAATCATAGTCCCCACTGCAAGAAGACTGAAGAGTGTCTGGCAGTGACATTCTTCTCCAGCCTCTCTTCCACTACAGCTTTACAGGAGTCAAAGCCAGTGTCTTACTGACAGGGCCTTGTGACTCAGTAGTGCACAACAGACAACCTCCGCAGAGCAAATACAGTAGAGTTGTGTGAACACTGGAGGAAGAGTTGTGGAGAGCCATGGGGTAAGCAGGAGTTGTGATCAGCTGCCATACTGTAGCAACCACATCATTCCACAAAACGCACTCGCAATCAGAACCATTTGTGTTAAGTCAATTGTACTGTACATGTGTTTCTCCTGATATGCAATCATTCACAGTGAAAAGGATTAGCCTAAAGATGTGTTCAGACTGAAGGCAAGGCAAGTTTTTTTGTTGCATGCAAAGTAGATGGAAAGATTTGAACGAATATAAACATGCATGGGTTTGCTCTAGGTGGTGTTAATCAATTTAAAGACACGTCTGTTCAGGTTAAGAATGTTTCAATGAGGGCCAATCCCAAAATGATCCCAAAACTGTATGCCTCCACTTCATGACATACACCACCGAGAGGGAAATTAAGAGTCTGGAGAAAAAATACGAGAGACATCTGGAGTTCCTAGTAAGTTTGAAAGTCAGGGCTTTAGCACATATTCTGTACAGAGGGAAAATGAAAAGGCACACGGTCAGTGCGTTTTGCAAGATAAGTACTGTACTGCTGATATCTGTATTGTCACTGACACCACAGTGGAGTCCACTGACTCCAATAGTCTAGTCATTTGTATCATTATTCATATTAAAAAGTTTGTAACTTGGGCGAGCTGAAGACAGACTAAAGTAAAACACATCTAAATTGGCCTCAGCCATAACGACAGTATGGGAAACAACTTTTATAGTAAGAGGACACTCTCACTATTGCTTTTTTATCTTTTACAGTACAATCTCTAGGGCCCTTTTTTAACGATCTAAGCGCACAATGTGAAGCGCACGACGTGAAGCGCATGGCGCAGGTGCGTGTCCAAATCCACTTTTGCTAGTTTGACGGCGGAAAAAGGGTTCGTGCACTGGGCGCATGGATCAAAAGGGTTGTACTTAGTGTCTTCATTAGGTCATCATAGGTATGTTTTGGGCGTAACATGCAATAAACCAATCAGAGTGTCATCTCCCATTCCCTTTAACCCTTGTGTTGTCTTCCTGTTAACCTTGAAAAAAAAACATTTTTTTCCGACGTTTTTGACACCTTTTTTTGTTTGTTTTTGCTTTTTCCAATGTTTTAAATTGTTACATTTTTCTTATTTCTACGTCCCATATTTTCTGAAACGGGTCAATTTGACCCATAGTCAACACAAGGGTTAAAAGCCTGGTGCATTTGTACTTTGGCACATTGCTATTATGATGGCGAATTTGCACCCTAATATTTTTATTTGTAATCTTTCGTTTGTGTGCTGCTGTGCTTCCCTGTGTGTGTGTAACAAGCATAGTGTGCCCACGCTGTGCATAAGCCTAGGCGCATTTTACTAATTTGCTGTTAAATTAACAATGAAATGCTGCGCTATTGACTTTAGACCAGGTTTTTGTTGGTCAATGGTGCGATCACTTCCTGCTGCCTCAAGATAGCAATACGTCAAGAATTCACCTGAACACACCTCCCTGTAAAACCAGCACGCCCATGGGCGCAAAGATGGGCGCGGGTGCATTTGCTATTTAAACGACGTGGGCGCTGGACAGGAAACTGACAACTGCGTGGGTCTTAAACTAGCAAAGACACTTGCGTTGCGCTTCGTGCTGCGCTGCGCCGGGTGCAAGATAGGGCCCCTAGTCTCTAAAACACCTGAAACACCATTAGTATCTCCCTGCTGTGGGACATTCATGGTGCAATCAGCAGTGGACAGTACATATGCTCTATATACATATATTCCACTTAAGTTCACATGGCATGTCAGCCTGCCACGGCTCTGACTCGCAGTCACTGTCTGCAGCTGAAGAGGAAAATCTCTCCACCAATATGAGATGAAACTAAGTATTCTAGCACAGCGCATGCAATCCACGTGAGCTATCAGGCTAGATTTTGGCCCTGGTGTTAATCTATTTATTTACAGATCTGTGTGGAACAGTGCAGCTGCACAATCAACTTTGATCAAGTTTGGTTGTAAAAGAGAAGAGACGTGACAGGAGGTGGAGGGAACGACAGAGTGGAAGAAAAGGAAAAGGGGAAAAAGAGAGAATGAAGGAGTGTGGTTATGTTTCAAGAGGTAAACCACAGGTTGGGTCTGGTGTAGCAGGACTGATCCGTCTTTTCCCTCAGTGTGATTGGGTCTCTCATTAGGAGCCAGGCCCTGAAACCGGAGCCCAGCCTAATGCCTTGCCATGTTTAGAGAAGCACAGAATCCATTTGGCTATAATAGCAACCTTTTCAAAAACAAACCTCTGAAATGAAAGGCGGCCAGACTTGCAAAAACCGACAGCCGATTATTTTGAAAAGGAGGCAGGGGGGACATGACCATGAAAAATCGTAAACTGCAATTGAAAATAAAGCCAGGCGCGCTGCATGCACCACCCACTCCCCTGCCATTTTTCCCATTTCCCTCTCCGCCTCTCTTCTTTCCACGGCTGTTCATCTGTGCGTCTTCTGTGTGTTTCGCTCACCTTCACCCTCACCATGAAATGTGTCAAAGGGTTAACTCACACACAACACCAGGCCTTCATTCCACACTGATGCTGTCACACGATAAGCTGCTCTCTCTGTCACTTATCAGTAATTTACTGCTACTTCTTTTCCCCCTTCTGTCTCTCTCTCGTTCACGCAAAATGAGCTTGTTTCGCCTGAAGCCATTCGACTGCCGTGGAAGACAAGCACGTAGCCTAACTTTCTGACTCTGACACAAGGTTTACTGACACCAACAAGCATTACCTAGGAATTTTCCATATGAACACAGTAAAGATGACTAGTCAAAAGCACTGACGTCTTCGTGCCTTGACTTGCACCAATCACCCTAATGAGCATTAAGCTGTATAGCTGTGTTTTCATGTTAATCACCAAGGATGCTTATGGTGGACATGCTTGTTCCCATGACTAAGGTGATAGCAAAGTCAAGGGGTAACTGGGTTTGGGGTCAGGGGTGCTGGGTGCGGATGCATCCTAAGTTCAGCACTCCATGCTCCGGGGGACAGGCCATCAAAGAGAGAAGGCCACCCTGTTTAGAGCAGCAGTCTGGGCCTCAGGGGCCCCACCAGTGACAGCTCCCATGTCACAGCCAGCCCTGTGGAACACAGGTAATGTACCCTGGGGGCCTGCTGAGAGATAAAAAACGCACCGGGACACCTGCATCTGAAGCTGTAATTTGTCTTCTCTCATGTTCAAGGTGTTTTATGAGAGCAAAAGGACAAGGTGAAACAGCGAACAAAACAAGCAAGACCACATACTCCTCTGGAAATCCTCCCTCTCGGTCTTTGCAAGCTGCTCACAGTAGTGTATTCTCAAGTGAGCATCGGCACAAATAGACAGATGTGTAGCATGCTTTCATCAAACTGAGTGAGGACTTAAATAATATGAATAACTCCACTCGGCAGTACTTTGGGAGGGTAAAATTAGTTATTAAACTGTCTAGCTTGAGTGACTTAAATATCCATCAACTAGGCAGCATAAGTATGAGTAAAAAAGTTTACTGAAAGTACTTTTGTTGTTGTCTAAGTAAGTGGGTGTGCACATGTCTACATGTGCATGTATGTATGTGTGTCTCTATGTGTGTGTGTGTGTGTGTGTGTGTGTTTGGCTGGGGGTGACTGGTGATCCCTGCCTCTTCCTGTATATCTTATGTGGAGGTATTAGAGAGGGTCCCTCCCAGAGGCAGTGACTACACAGGCTCTTCTGAGAAGGCGCTCATCAACGCCCCTGCTTTCAAAGGCAGCTTTAGCCAGTGCCATTTAAAGCAATCAGCCCAGTCAGGGTCTGCCCATCCAGCCCAAATCCCTTCATGGCTATCAGAAGAACTCTGAGCTGGGCCTGCTAGGGGCAAGGCAGGGACGGGGGGTGGGATTTGCTCATAAGGGATTGTGAAAAGGCTGTGACACACGCTTATTCATGCCCCAATAACCCCCAACAAAATATATATACTGTTCATGAACTGAATAATTAAAAAAGATAGGAGTTAAGAGATACCCTGCTGCAGAAGTAATAGAGCCCATCATGAGTATTGAACATATTTACTTAAACGAGCACTCATACACACTTGCATGCAGTCAAGCTGCTATTTGCCATGGTGGATGACTTAACCTTCTACATTATTCAGATGCCATAGGACATTACTTTGGTGTTGGGGAGGGATGGCATGGCACAGGATAAGTGCCAAAGTGACTACTGAGATGCCAGCAAAGTCTATGTCTGTATCAAAGTTGGCAAATCTTGCTGTTGATAAGCTGGTGGACAGCTTCTCTGTAAGACTTTCCAAGGTAGGTTACTAACTCTCCTACCTAAGCTATTGATTAACCAAGCCTCATAACTTGGCTGGCATAACTGGCTCATAATTTCCATTCCAAGGCTACTTACGGACTCCTTGGTTGACAATTCACAATTGTTGCAGTTGAGTCTGTTTAACGTGGGATATTTGGGACATTGTTCAAACGGACAGTACACCCAGAATGGACGCTATACGCAAAATGGTTAACAATGGTTACTAATGGTGCAGAATTATTTTTAGGTACACAACTTTTAGTTTAACATGCTGCAGGAGCTCAGCAGTCTCTACAGTAAAGTCTTTCTACTTGTTTATACTACAAGACTCTCCTCTCTGCGACTGTAATCTACGGCATCAACAGGGAATCAATCATTTTTAAGATGGATGAACTGAAAAAATAATGAAAGCAAACAGAACAGTTAGAAAATAGTTACAGTTAGAAAAACGCCCATTATAGCCTTTTGTTTCAAGCTACTGTCTTAAATTGTAAATGTAAACAAAGACCTAAATATGGTCCCAGCTGTGATCTTTTAACCGTATTTGGTATACAATATTTGATGTGTGTAAAAAGAAACCTGCAACGCTCTGGATTTTGCTGTGGACTGGATTTGGTTGTGTGTGTGTGTGTGTGTGTGTGTGTGTGTGTGTGTGTGTGTGTGTGTGTGTGCGTGCGTGCATGCGTGCATGTGTGTGTGTAGGGGGTTCACAGGGAATAACACTGGGCAGAATTTACCCATAAGAAACAACAAAAGATGCCTCAGAAGTATGTCAGAGTGCCCTCATATCTCTGTGGTGAGAGCAGAGAGGGTACAGAGTGCTGGGAAGGGTCAGCCAATTTTAGAGAGTGTCTTGTTTTCTATCTGCATCTAAATCCAGTGGCTGTCTTTGGGCAGCTGCAGCGAAATGCATAACAAAATCTCCTCTTGAGAAACACAGAGCCAATCAAAACAGGCATCATGAGCTAGATGCAGTAAATGTGAGACAGTTATTTGAAGTTTGAGGTTTTTCTCCTACCAAACAAGCTCATTTACTTTTCAAGGTTTATGACAATTTCCCATAAAAGAGCGGAAAAATAGCTGCACAAAACAATTGTTTGGGTTTTGGACACAGATCATGATCCATTTAAAATATGTATGAATTACAAACAGATGAAAATTAACTTAAACAGATACAGCGCAGCTATAACTTCAGTTATGTAAAAATGCAAGCTGAAGGGTTTGACTGAGATACGTTTATGACTGTAATACTAATGATATTAAGCCAACCACACACAATATCTTTGCCAGTAGAACATTTGTACATTTTTTTCCAATTGTTACACAAAAACCCTGAGTCCCAAGTTCAGTGTTCGTCGTCAAATAGTATGCTCGTTTGTGCAGAAAAGTGCCTGACACCGAAACTGTGATAAATCACTAGCTTTAAATGAAGAATCAATTTGCCAAAATGTTAGTGAACAGTAAAATTATTTGACAATGTATCGCTAAATTCAATATACAGTCCGTAAATCATCCGCTGTCACGTACAACTGTCTTTACAAGGATAATTAAAGTTGTTTAGTGGGAAATGTGGGTCAAAAATATAATATTAATATATTGTATTTATCATTCAGGAAAGAGACAAGTTAACTTAACAAGGAAACTTGTTCTGCATACTTCCACAAAACAGTCATGACCTGAGAGATGGTTGTGATGATGGGGGCTTGGGTGGGCTACACCATGTATGCTCTGCGCAATTAGCTGCAGCTTTCTAGGGTTGATCCACCAGTATGTAACCAGGGCCCAAGCCTCATCCTGCATCTGGCAACCCACGACTCTCAGCATAATTACCCCAGCAACTGTGCTCCTTCTCTGAGCCTTGCTAATCTGTGGAGGCCGTGGCCCTGCCATCAGCTCCACGCAGCTGAAAGGGAGGGAAGAAGGCGCAGTACTGTACCACGTACACCCATGCTGCTATGAATCATAATGCATAAACAGAGCAAAAGAACAGAGGACATCTTGACCTAAAACAGGATGAGGGACAAGGGAAGGGTCACAGACAGGAAGGAGGTTATTGGCCCAAACTTTGAAAACAACTATCTGCAGAGGAGTCTAAGGAGGGCTAAAAATGCACCTACTGAGAGTTGAGAGTACTGGTGCTTTCAAGCACAGGACAGTGGGGATATTAGGAAGGTAAAGGGCCTATTGAGTGCTGAGCTATCTTGCCCTGGCACTTAATCAAAGAGATTAAAGCTTGGGAAGCCAGGCCCACAGGTTATCCTCCAGGAAGCATACCAAGTAGTTATCAAAAACACCAAAGTTCAAAGCAGCTCAATTTTCCTATATTAGAAGTGTTTTGGTCAGAGCCCTCAGGCTTGTTTCTAGGTAAAAGAATTGTGTTAGAAATGTTTGTGCTTGCATGCTTGGAAGGCAAGAAGAGTGGGCGCGGGCTTGTACTTCAGACCTGAGTCCATCAAGCTCAACGCAGTGTGATCAATCACACCCAGACACTGCCTCAGCCCCAAGAAAACCTGATCAGACTGTGTCTCACATAGGGATGCACCGAATCCAGATTTTTGGGGTTTGGCCGAACACCGAATCCACTGGTTAAGATTCTGCTGAATCCAAAACCGAATCCTACTCCCATCCTCAGTCCATTAACACAGTAAACACATGCTCAAGTAAACAACGTCCACAGCTTCTAAAATAGTTAAATGTAACAAATCCTTTCACATTGTAGGAAAGCACAATGCTATCGCCAGATGAGTGACAGTTTCGTTTGGCAAATTTTCGCAAACCAGTGTATGATGAAGGCATGTTGGGTGGGTGAAATTAGAAAGCTAACGTTAGCTAACGAGCAGCAGCCGGCCGATCGGTTCCTCCGCTCCCAGTGTAGGGAGACTCATTTGCCGAGAGAACAACTGACAGCCCGGGAGAGGCACTGTCTGGTTAACACAAGTTTTTAGCTGTGACTGTCCTTCCTTACCTGAAGTTGCTGCATTTTGGCTGCCGATTCCTTCATGCACAACTCGTATTCTTTCGGATGTTTCATACGCAAATGTTTTAACAGCAGCGATGCTGTGTATTGTTTACAAACAACACTTTTTCTGCTCACAAGTTCCATTTTCACTTTCTCACAGCCTACTGCATTGAAAGGTCCACCTACGTAAACACCTTCCCGTAATCAACGGCGGCGTCATTACGTCGAACACTTGCGCATAGTGCAAGCGTAGGGTTCGGTTCGGTGGAAAAGAATTCTAAGGTTCGGAAGAAACTGAACCCCGTCAAAAAGCCCAATATTCGGCCGAATCCGAACCCGAATCCTGGATTTGGTGTCTCCAACGGACAGGGTGGGGCAGTATATTCATAACGATTAACCTGGACACTTTAGGACAGCTGTCAGTATGGTATACTGTATTATTACCTATTATATTAGCCTGTGTACTGATGCGCAATTCTGGAAGCAATTGTATCCAAAACAGGATTTGGCAAGTACCAAAAAAGCACACTATTTGTTCCTACTGACTGTTGCTGTATTGTAGCAGCCCAGGAAGGAAAAGGATCAGACTGGAAGTAAGACGACTACTCTATAATAGCATATATGATTGTAGCCAAGCTGTTTACACACATGCGCTTTGCATAAGGGATAATTGTGAGATTGTGAGCTTTTCTTTGACATGTATAATTGGGCAAGCATAGGGTCAGTGGTTTGAAGCTTAATGTGAGGAGTTTGAAAGTGAAAGCATGTGGCAAATCCCATGACTCCTCAAAAGTTGTAAAGTACTGTGGCCCAGTACGGCTCAACCAAAATCAGGATTGCACGTCCCACAAAATACTAACTAACATTGTCAGGTTTAGTGGTTAGGGGCCCGATTAGGACTGGGGCTTCTCATGCTGAAAACATGTGCCTTCATAGTAGTCTGAGGTGTTATGCTAAAAACATGCAAAACATGTGAACGAGGAAATAAATTTATCGCTGTGGAATACCAGTTTTTCTTCAGATCTCCAGATCTTGTTTGGTCAACAATAACACCTTAAATGCATGTCTCATGAGACTCCGCATGAGTGAGGAGGGTCCCAAATGCAACTGAAACTTACAACACAAGGGTGAATACCTATAAACATGAGTCCTGTATATTTTCCCCGGACTATCACCAAGGTTAAAGTGCGACAGCTTAACTTCATGAAAAAGAATATTTACCAGTTCTAACCCATACAGGACTTGTTATGATGAAATCAGCCTAGTCGCATATTTAGCATGTTCATTACTGAAGCCTCTAACCTGCCAGGATCCTGGTATGGCTTCAATAGACATACCCCATCTGTCTGACGTTAGAACCATTGGAAACAGATGGGCCTTTAATTGTATTTTTGTCCAAATTGCAAAATAGCTACTTGGGAAAGAAGCTAAAATAACATACAAACAACAGCAACTATGATAACAACTGCGCCTGGAATGAAATGAGTACAGTAAGAGATCAAAAACATAAGGCGTACAAATTCAGCTCTGCTCTTTGAAAGGGGATCCCCCCTAACATTACTGGCCCAGTATTGATTCACTCTGCAATTTCGTATTTCTCTCCCCACGCCAGCTCCACAATCTCTGTCGAGCAGGAGGTCCGGAAAATAGCACTCATCAGATTTTTCCAAAACATAAAAGATTGATACCTTGCTTCTTTTCAGACAAAAGAATAATTGAGGAAGGGTTGAAATTGGTGTTTGGAGAAAGAAGCACTGAAACCAAAAGTAGATAGCCAGGCCCCAGAGTTAGTTTAATAAACCATGATGAGAAAATGTTGCAGAAAGGGCAAAATCTGTACCTTGTAAAAAGACCACTCTTACATATTAGATCCTTCAAATAAAATGCCATAGTTATGTGGATTGCAACAGCATCTGGTTTGAACACTCAACAGCGATGAGGGGAAACATAGGTAAATAGTAGCTACTGTAGCAATATGATGAAAACGTTCACAATAATACTTGTTGAATCATTTTCTACCAGCTTCAGACACAAAAACAAAAGAGGTTTCCTTTTTTCCCAACCACTGCCAGCAGTGCAGTGTATCTGAATAGCCTCCCTTTCCTAAACCCTGCAATTTCCAGCCATGGACGAAAGGGAAAGAACAGATAAACAGCCCTTTTTATATTTCAGTCCAAATCACATCAAGGTATAAACAGTGAGCCCAGAGCACATCTGCTATTCTTTTTCAAAGTAAGTCCTGCTGTTCCATTTCAAATACCTCAGGGTTATGGGTCATAATGCTGCTTTCCAGCTTCTGAACACGTTTATTCAGGCATCCTACTGTAAATAGGGGGAGATTCAACATCAAATATCTTTATTCCCCATGCTGGCCTTTTTGTCTGTTCTGAGTGTATGTGTGCTTTTGGCTAACAAAGTAATGGTTTCTCCTCTTCTCTTACCAGACTCTGAATACCAAGTGGAAAAATAATTGAGGCAAGTGTTGAATACAGTTCTCTTTAGTGTCACAACACATTAGGCAAGACCCTGAACCCCCTAAGACTCGGTATGAAATCAATCAAGTTGGCAAAATAACCAAAACCTAAAGATAACATAAAGCCAATATATGTCAGGAAATTAAATTAGTGTTAGCTTATGTTATGGCTCACTGCTCCTCGGCCATTAAAGGGGTAATAAATGTGTTATAAAGCTCTTACAAGCCCCTAAGGCCATTAAGGGCTGAGCTGCAGAGCTGTTTACGAGATTGTTTATTACAGGCTAGGCTTATCATCATTTACCACACAGAGGTGGCTAAAACAAACTCTATAAATAGCAGATTCACTGGTATTAAGCCAAGCTAAACAAGGCTGCTATACCAGGACTATATGAATTGTCACAAATGCATCCAGTGGCAAGGTGAGGCAAAGAGAAGAGAGGAGGAGGAGGAGAGGAGGAGAGGAGAGGGCAGGGTGACTAGCAGGTGGCTTCATATTGTCTCTATCCACCGCATATGTCCCGTCCACTGCTGAGCTGACAGGCAGGGACACAACGTGTTGACCTGAGGGCCTGTTAGAGACCGGCAAGTGGATAAATATAGAGCAGTGGGAGAGCATAGGTGTCTTAAATGACATATCTAATTATGCTCATCCTCTGCAGTCTATTCCCTTAGTCCAGGAGAGGCTTATGAAAACAACTGCTGTTGTGCAGGCAAAGCCACAGCTCTAACTGCTCCTTCTTTCAAGTAAACATTGATAGCAGCACAATTGTGTCTTTTATTGTATCTTTCATGTGCTTCGACCAACACCCCTCCATCCTCTTCTAGCAGTCGCGCACACAATATAAACATAAACAGCCCTATGCCTCATTTGGATTTGCAGTGAACGGGAGAGATTGCAGCTGTGTGTTCCATTTGCATATGAGAAAACCATTTCAAAAGGCTTGTCTATAATGCATAAGAGCCTTTTAGGCTGTCTTTACTGCAACACTATTCCTCCAACTGACAATCCATGCATGTGTTTGCATCATTTTGTGAGACATGCCAGTTTTGAATTATTCAGTCATTCATCTCTGCTACAGCACCGCATTTAACAAACACACATGCACATTCACATATAAATAGACAGCATGGTCTACAAGGATACTACAACAGCACCTCAGTCAGTCCCTTTAGAGAGGTGGGAATCCTATTACCTAGCTGTCAGAAGCTGTCGGACGCCTTTCCCTATGCCAGGCCCCCTTTGTTAGTGGGGAATACGGTGTCCACCACCGGTCCATTTAGAGGCTGCCTGCCCTGTGTGCTTCAATGGGCCTTGGGCCTTGAGCGTCATGAGCATAAGAAAACATAGTTCAATTTCCCTTCACAAGTGCATAAAACAAGCACCTGCACTGTACCAGCCCCATGCATAATTCACTGTCGGTGATGTGTGTCTTAAACGCTGCTGAAATATACATGGCGGCATATGCAAATTTGGCAGTGCTCTCACATGCTGTACTTGCTAAACAGACAACAAGAGAATAGCATGCCACACAGACAGTGCCTTCTGGACACAGACAGAATGTAGTCCAGTATGTACCTTATGTGTGCGTGTTGAGGGAGTGTTAGCTGTACATAACAGGTCTTGCATGTGTAGATGTGCGTCAATGCTTGCTGTAGCCTTAAATGTCCTCCAAGCCCACGAAGGTATTTAAATCATACGTAAGGATTTAAACACTGACGTGGAATAACGCAGAAGGAGCATCTGTGAAACTGTGTATAAGTTTCTGAAGGTAATTGGTCGGACATTGTGAAGCTATGGGATGGCTTTACCGCTAACCAAATTAGGGGTCAAATAAAAGACCATGTATTAAACAAATTCCTATTCATTCACTCAAACTTATTCATTTGACTGTGAATTAAAAGTTTTTTGGGTTTTTTTCAAGCCAGCATTTACTAGTCATTAGAGGAACTGCAGCTTAAACTCTGTACTGCAGCTTGGATTTTCACTGTATGTGCACCAGCAAATGTGTGTGTGTGTGTGCATCTGGGATCTTTGTGAAGGGATGTTGATGAGGGAGGAGGAGAAGGCAGACTGGTGGTGTCAGATTTTATAAATGAGGGAGGAAATGTCTTTATCCCAGGTTTGGACACCCCCACCACGTTCCTTACCAATCCCTCCTGGTGTGTGTGTTCATGTGTGTGTGCTTGGTTTGGACCAGGCGCTGGCTCAGCCCGATTCCCAGCAGTGTATCTTTAACAGGGCCTTCCCGCCGGGCTGCCAGCCTGTTCCCCCCTGACGGGACAACAGCCCAGCTGACACCCCCACAGCCCAGCCAACACAACCCACACCTTCGACACACAATCTGCTCCCCTGATCCTGAAGGGAGGGTGGGGAGTGATTAAAAAAAAGAAGAGAGCAAAGACAATAAGGAAGAAAAGAGAGAGAAACAAAAGGTTTCCTACTATATCACACAAAGCAGGTAAAGTGCAGGCCAATGAGTGAGTATGTGATTCTCAAACGATATATTTTGGTGGAGCATACCTTTAGGGGATGAATGCACAAATGATGGGTAAACATTGATAAAAGGGCTTTTTTTGTGCATTCTGCTAGATTTATGTTCACAGGGAGCTCAAGTTTATCCCAGCACACATTGAGTAAGACCTTGGGTATATGCTGGCCAGGCTGCTGCACTATTACAGGGCTAATGTGCATATACTACATACTATATAGTATATACTACAACCACAACTTACTTTACTTGTATTTCAGGAAACCCACATAAACAAGGGGAGAACATGCAAACTCCACACAGGCAACCGTGCCACCCGTGTTCAAATAAGCAAAGATATATTAAACTATGGTTGTGTCTGTGTGTAAACAATATTCCATAGAAACATCTCTGACTAGAGACAAAAAATGACAGGGCAGCTGTACTAAGGTAGTAAAAAAAGTATCCAAAGAAACACAAGACTTATAATAAAGAAACGCAATAACCAAATGTTTTATAACATATACAATAATGCAATATCTGACAAAACAAAGATTGGATGGGGAATTACAGGCATGTGGTCATTAAACTTGAACTTGACATTCACTGAGCTACTAATGTGCTGTGAATATGCTTTGATTTGACATTTATATTGCGGTAGCTTAAGTTTTTTATGAGCAATATTTCCTCGTGCATCTTTTCTTTTTTTCCATTTTCTTATTTAATGACTCCTACCTTCAACCTTTCTAAAAAAGAAAACAATTATTACAATTTTAGTAACAGTCATCACTATATTTGATTTGTTTTTCTGAAATCCCACTGCTGAACTGCAAATGTTTAAGTTCTCCTTCTTTCCCAGAATACAACAAGAAGGCAGCACCAGTCACTGATCGCACACACATTTGCTGCTTTGGTAAATCAGACTTAACTTTCATGCAAATTGCAAGCACAAGTAAAGAGAAAGGTGCGGTGCATATTTTTCTTTATGTCGTCACACACGTACCAGTAAATCTGGCCCTCAGTGCAAATGTGCAGCTGCCAGCGCTGTGGTGTCATTGATGTTCACTGGTGTCGAACAGTGTGTTAACAGGATGTGTAATTCACTGTGCTGGTCCTGTGCTGTAGCCAGGGCTGGGTGGCAGCAGCACTGTAGGCTTCAGTAGGGCGGTTATCATGAAGCAGTTATGTAGCTGCTCTGCTGGGCCAGTCTAATTACAGGAGAACAGCGTGCACCAGTCTGGGCCTCCAAATGGCACCATATGTTTTCCCAGACTAACCGGCTGAATAAATGCCATTTACCCATTCAGGATGCACTGTGCTCCGTGTCTGGGAATCAGTCACTCACACTCATATAAAACCATTCACACCCCCAAAAACCATATAAAACTCAGCTGTCGGTGATTTACCCTGCTCACCCCACCATGTATCCTCACACAGCTTCCTGTTCAGTTTAACCATTTACAAATCCTATTGTAAGTTGGTCTATGTGTCTCTAACACACACGGACTTGCATAATGATGTTGTTGATTGTGCTGTAACCAGTTTAGTTAACTGAAGGGGTTTGGTTAATCAGAAACAGTGTTTCCAAAAAGCCAGGGTGTGGTCAGGTCCATCCGTCTTTTCTTTAGTGACATGCGGTGAGCGACCCGTGCAGCGAACATGATCGGTCACTTGACAAAGGTCAGTACTGGTAAACTGGTCATGGAGTCAGTGACCCAAGAGAAACAAGAAACAAAAGAGTAGAAATATGTTCAAATGGAGTTGTTTACCTTGTAAGTCTTTCAAACATGATGTTTAAAGGGACATGTTAATATTGGTTACATCTGCTGTCAGGGCACTGCCGTTTTGCTGTCTAGCAAATCTAGATGTTAGCTGCTTGTGCTAATGATGTTTGTTTTTGAAAGCCAATGCAAATACTGTACCTCAGAAACAGTATTCAATCAGTGGTTTTCAAACTTGTTGGCTTGTGCCCATATACAATGAAGCAATAGGAACTTTATGTTAACAGTATACGCACGGAGTGAAACATTCTCAGTCATTTTTAATTTTAAATGTCCAAAGAGGGAAACTATATTCTTTTTTTCTTTCTTGTTTATCATCTCACATCTAGGCCAGTAACGATAACACATTTTGCTGGACGATAAATTGTCCCAGAAATTATTGCAATAGACGCTAATATTGTCGTTCTGAGACCATTTTCATCTAATATAATGATAATGGCATAATAATGCAGGTACACCTTTTCAAAGATCAATAAACTTTTATTTCTAAAAAATATTTAACACTGGAACTGGAAGACATTTTTAAATATCCACAATAAATGAACAAAACAACCAAAAACAATAAATAAAATGGACGCTCAGTCTCTGTTAACAAAAAATGCACTGGAATAAAAACCAAACACAATCCAAAACAATAAATAAAATGGACATTTTTCCAGCCGCGACAATTTACATTTAAAAATGATCGAGCTCATTTTTATTTATCATGCGATTAACTGATTAATTGCACATTGCGACAGGCCTACTCACATCCCTACCCCAAGTTAGGAAGCATTAACTAAGCATACTATGGGGTAATAATACAATTTAATAAGGTTCTGATACAAGTTATTGTTAATGATAATTTTTTCCATTTGGATTTGATTCAAATGTGGAGTATTTCCCCAACAACACTTACTGGCAAAATTGCAATCACAGCGTCTCTGATAACAAGAACATAATTCTTTGTGGTTGCAAAAAGCTGACAACATTTGTATCATGACCTCTTTTTTTGGAAAAGCTCCCTGTATCATCACTAGATAGACCTATCACACATCATCAGTTTGTTAATGAGAACAGCCTAAGCAGAGGCGCTCACAGATGCCTATCGAGGGCAGAAAACAAAAAGAGAATGTAAGTAAATATGGACTGTAATTAGTATGACAAGGTTGAAAAAACAGATAACACACCGAAGCAGCCCGGAGGCCTACTCTTTCACACATGCGCGTGCACGTGTAAGCTCGAACATGCACAGGACACACACAGGCACTTGACTGTACGCTCACACACACACTGGGAACAAATCAAATGTTTTAATCAGCTTGCTACAGCACATAATGAGGATCCACTAAGCCGCAGCTATCAGCTGCCATCGGCCACTTACTTGTGCCTTCAAAGAGCTGATTTTTCACTTCTTCTACAACCAGCTTAACACAGTAGCTATCGAGAGTGAACACAGTCTGTGCAAGCTCAATAAAACCTGAAAAGTGTAAGTGATGTTTCAGCAAGTGATATGTATGCAGTAAAGCAAAGAAGCAATTATGTGCAGGTGGACAAGACAGTGCAGCCTATGGGGAGGGGGGAAAGTGTAGTAGCTGAATACATTCTATTTGTGACAACTGTGATTTACAGATACTAGAGAATGGTTATCTCAGGTCTTGGTTAGATATCACATGAAAGCATATAATATGACAAGCCACAGCCCATACATCTGACAATACATGCAACGGCCATGCATAACCTGCATAACCCCACTCACTTCTACACTACAGGACTGAAAAAAACAAGATACTGTATCAGATTTACCTCTCGCCTAGAGTGCACACAGCTTGTGACGCAGCACAGTGTGCACCTGGCCTAGCCACACCTGCTGCACAGCACAAGGCAATCACATGAATCAGTCAAGTCAATTGCAGCCAGACTAGTTTCCACAGAACTGAAGGTATGTCAGAATTCTTACTCAACCATCCAGGTGTTTGTGTGTGTGTGTGTGTGTGTGTGTGTGTGTGTGTGTGTGTGTGTGTGTGTGTGTGTGTGTGAAAGAAAGAGAGAGAGAGAGTTGTATGTATGGGAGATGCACAGAATGTGTGCAGGTGGGCCTCCTAGTGCAGTTTTTGGCCTCCTGGCATGGCTCTGACCTTTGTGAGGTGGGCTTACAGCTCCAGCCCTCCAGCTGGAGAAGTGATGACCTGAGAACTGAACGAACTGAGAGACTCGTCCTCCTGTCCTTGTCTCCTTCCTGCCTGCCTGCCTGCTGCCTGTCTGTTGCAGTGTGTCCTTATTGGGGGACATGCAGAGGTGGGCCAGCCTACCTGAATATATAAGGCTTGATGACTCTGTGTCCTCCTTTAAAGTGCTCATATTATGCTTTTTGGCTTCTTCCCTTTCCTTTATTGTGTTATACAGTATATCTTTTTTGTGCATGTTATAGGTTTACAAAGTGAAAAAGCTCAAAGTCCAACCCAAAGGGAATCACCATCTTCCAGAGAAAACACTGTTCACAAACTGCTCCAAACAGCTCTATTGTACTTTAGCCTTTACTTCTGTGACGAACGTGCATCACGTTATAATGCTCGCCTAGCTGATAGCGTGGCTCGCCCTCATACTCTGCTTCTGATTAGCTAGCAGTGCTTACCTAGTTACTGTACATGTGCGACTCCCAACAAAGATGGAACAGAAGTGAGATGCCTCCTCTGTAGCTAAAACAGAGAGCTCAACACACAGGGGGAAAAGAGGAGCTGCAGCAATGTGCAGTAAACAAAAACATGGTGTTTATTGAAAATTAAACCACATAAACCTATTCTGGTACAACCTCTAAATACAATTATGAACCTGAAAATGAGCATTATATGAACACTTGAAATCACTTCTTAAAACTTAATTTCTTAGCTAGAATTTTCTAATTGTATTTTCTTCCCAGTTATGTTATTTGTATATATTGTCTGCTATATTTTATTTTTTATCATCTATGATCTACAAATGTATATGTGTTTGAGTAAATATTAGTATTCTTCCTAAAGGGTGTGTGTGTGTGTGTGTGTGTGTGTGTGTGTGTGTGTGTGTGTGTGTGTGTGTGTGTGTGTGTGTGTGTGTGTGTGTGTGTGTGTGCATGTAAAGTATGGAAGTACTGGAAAACTCTCTGACTTTATGTATGTGGGTTTATGTTCTTTGTAAACTATATTATTATTATCATTATTATTAATATCACAATCACAAATTCAAGACGATGCAGGAGGATGAACTTCTTATTTGTCTCTTTCAGTTTAACCTTTAGAAAAAGTGTAAAATATAGAAACAGTATACCCCAAAGCAAAAGGTGCGGTTCTAACAGACAGAGAGAAGCTGTCCTATCTGCCAGAGGTTGCCATACATGTCAAACCTTAAGCAAGCTAACTCGGGCCTCTGTAGCAACATCCAGTGCAGCCTGCTGTAAAATAAATGACGTTGTTAGTTGCAGTCTCGCAGGTGAAATGTGCTGCTGCTACAATTATTCTAATGCCAGCATGCCAGAATGCCAGTGCCACCAAATGCTGCTGTCAACCCAGGGGTTTAATTAGTTTGGCACGTGTGCCACTTATAATCACCTGCCATTACCAGTTCTGGCTGCATCTGGTTATACGTCTGTCAGTGCCGTGCAGGCTGTGTATGTGTGGGTATAGGTTTGTGGGTGTGTCGGACAGTAGGTTGGTGAGTGCACATATTGGCAACATAACACGGCTCTCAACCCAATCTAGACACAAAGGGCTCATAGTCACCAGTTCTCTACAATACATATACTATTTATATACACATATTTATATATATAGAGAGAGACAGAAATGAATCAAAGGTCTCCCTTTTCTAAGTGTGTGTGTATTACACATATTTAGACAAAGTCGCTGTCAACGACAGCCAGGACAATTGTATTAGTGGTACAGACTTGTCAGCAGTCCGTCTGTACAGATGCATTGTGAAAGCAGAGGGGAGCAGGGCTTGGTAATGTCAAACTGCATTGTGAATAGAGCTACACCTCAGGCTGAATACATTACATTTCGATTTCATGAGAGCTGGAAGAGGGGGAAGAAGAAAAAAAAAAGACTTCAGGGCGGCTAGTGAATCTCGACCCAAAACATGAGAAATGGAAGTTAAAAGTGAATCGTTCACTCCCCCTGGCAGCACAACACATTCCCACCTTCCCACTGACAAAACAGCAGATCTGTTCTTGAGATTCGCCTATGTCTGCGGCAATACAATAGCTCCAACTATCCCTATTCTTTGCAGAAAGTTCCCATTTAGCACTAAAACAAGGCTTCAATATTGTGCCGCCTCAAAAACATCTGTCGGGGACTTGTGTGGCTACACTAATTACAAATATCTGCGGTAATCCAGCGCCGATAAGAGAGTCATTACTCCACCAGACATTTATCACTGTGGGATTGATGACCCATTTCAGAGGCAGCCTTTGTACAGGGAAGTGAAATCGCTGATATCCCTTTTATCCTACATCGCTGCTGAAGCCATCCATTCGTCAGGAGGCAAGCTAGTTAGAATTGTAATTAACAGCTATGGACTTTGGCCCTAATAGAATTTTTGCAGGAAACTGCAAATTGACGTGGGAGGGGACGAGGGGGGAGTTTTACTGTGTTTTTCTTTTCTTACTAATTGCCACTTGGGAGTGGCTGTCTGTTGAGAAGAGATGCTCTGCGCTCTGTCAAAAAAGTGCCACAGCAACACTCCAGTTTCTCCATTTGTAAATATGTAAGCATAGCCATTAAGAGTTGTGCCTGCTCAGGCACATTGCTTCCATGCAATAATCTGTCAAAGACATAAACGCACATTCATAGGTCAAACAAAAAATATGCACTTCCCTGTTTGAATACATAAGTTATGGGTTTCCTCTGACTCTTTTTCATTTTCAAACACACTTGCACACCCACCCACACAGACACACATCCACAGAGTGGAGCAGCAGATGATCACAGTAGGTAAGGACTAAAGGTCTGGCCACCTGCCGGCCACGTCCCATCTCTGTAGCGGTAATGAACAGAGACAGCTTGGGGACCGCCCTGCGAGACTGTCCCCCCCCTCCAAGTCTCCCTGCTTCGGGGCAGAGCTGGGGGCCCTGGGGTGACAGGGACGCCAGAGATGTTCCACACACTGACAGGCAGGTCTTACCTGGCCAACCCTCTGTACACACTGGCCCAGCGACACACACAGGAACACGCACGTGCACAAAGGGACAAATGTGGTGATACACAAAGACTTGCATGCGTGAGAGCTGTATATACGTGCACACTGTAACCATTCACATGTTCAAGTACCTAAGCATATGCACAAAGTGAAGAACACACCCTCACACATACACAAACGCTGACCCGGTGTAATTCCTCCAGCACACGGCTGGTGACAGGAGCAGCTGCGGCCGCTATGGCAGACAGATGAAATTTTCATAACTATCTCCTCCAACTTCCATCCTCACCTTCAGGATAATTTATGACCTGCCTGCCAGCCTTGAAGAGACAATATGCTTGATATGAAATGAAGTGTTCCAGCGGTGTAGGTTATAATTAACAGAGGAGGGGAGAAAGATGTGTGTGTAAAGAGTGGAGGGGGTGGAGGTGTGTGAAGGAGAAAGAAGAGCCCAGGTGGGGTGGTTGTAGTAGATGAGGTGGAGAAAAATAAAAAGGAGCATGTGGTGTGCATGCATCTATAATGTGCATGTGTGTGTGTGTGTGTGTGTGTGTGTGTGTGTGTGTGTGTGTGTGTGTGTGTGAAAACACGGCATACATTCTTTCAATTATTTTCTGTGATAGAGACATTACCGACCCGAACCCAGCACCTTCAAGTAGCTGTAACAAATCGTACACAAAACACAACGTGAAACTTTACAAGCATATGATATGAAGATTGTTTGTATGTTTACCAAAGGCCTACACATAATAACTGACATAATGATATGTCATGGTTATACTTGTGCTCATGTAATTAGCTCACTAACCGCTTAACAT
The DNA here is from genome assembly GCF_031162955.1 of Sander vitreus. Lineage (NCBI taxonomy): Eukaryota > Metazoa > Chordata > Actinopteri > Perciformes > Percidae > Sander > Sander vitreus. Next base: position 32,946,778 of record NC_135855.1, read on the forward strand.
TTTTTTCACATGTACACATTTCAGCGTAGAAATCCTAAATTGGTACCGTTTCAACTGAATGTTTTAAGGAGGACTGTGATTCAACCAAGGACAAACAGGATTTAGATGAGATAAACTGTAATCACAGTGTTTTTGGTGAGCACACCCCCCACTGACCAATAATGCTAGGTTCTTGCCGTTTGTTTCACATGCCTGCCACACATCCTCATCCAATCATGCTCTATCAGCTCTCTGGGATGTTGGCTTTGACCAGAAAGAATGTCCTGGTTTGCGTGACTACCAGTAAAACAGGCCCAAACCCAGACCCCCCTCCCCTCTCCTTACCACATTGTCTTTTCCAAACACAAATCTTGTTTCCATATTAAAAAAGGCAGCATTTAACGGCAACTGTCTCTGCAACAAGTGTGTTTAAAAGTCTGTGGGACTTTTAATGACATTTTTAACTCTCTCTTTCTCCCTTTCTGTGCCGCATTGCATTGCCAAGCTCTTACTGTGAAAGGCATAATTATGAAATGACTGTTTCCATTAAAACATGTGAGCAATTTAATGCTGTTGTGAGTCAGTCAAGGATAAGCAGGGGAAATTAACAAAGAGAGAGCATGATACTGATTCCTGCCAGTTGCAAGCCTTCCATTCCCACACTTAACCACAAAACGAGAGAAAGCATGTACCTCATCGCCAATTACTGACTTGTTTGAGAACAAGGCAAGATAGAAGTAAGTGCATATTTACACAGATATAACTTGTTTGTAAAGAAAGTAGAAGGTAAAGAAATAGCATCACCAGTCATCTTATTCAAAGTATATTCCTGCAAGAATAAGAAGTACTTTCCAGCCTGGGAGCTAAATAGAATGGGAGTACTGCTACGGCGACAGCAGCTGTAAGGTTCTGCTAAGGTCAGGACATGTCATGCATAACTGACTGATTGCTGAATAGGGGCGGGTGCATGAGAGATGAATTCATAAATTACAATCAAGCACACACAAGCACACACCTCACAAACACATAGGCCACAAGCGATCTCGCGGCACGCATGTAACTGGTCTCAGGGACCACACAGACATGTTTAAGATAAAGACAGACAAATTAGACGACAGCGTCTTAGGCTAACCACTGCGCTTGCACTAATTACAGGCTGGCCAGCGATGAAAGAGACAGATGACATGTACTTATTTGTTTTCTCCTCCAGTGCCCTGAACCAAGTAAACACAGCGATGTCGATGACGGCCAAAGTAGGTGGTACAAAGACAAACACACACAGATAGAGAACAGGGTTGTGGCACGACAGTTCCACCCACCACACACAGGTGTTTGCGCACCATTGCAATGAGCAAACCCCTGAGGTAAAGAAAGCCAACCAATCGCAATGACATCTCAACAGATGATGTCTTTGCTAGAGGTCTATAGGAACTTGTGCCCAGCGAAACCTTGAGTGTATAAAGAGAGTGATTTGTATATGGCATTAGAGTAATCCCTGCAGTATGGCGTCTCCATTTCTAGGGATTTAAAGAGGTCATTGGTCACATTAGACAAGGCTGTGGTCTGTCCATCTTAATTGTGGACACGACATTGGAAATCTTTCCAACTCCCTTCTGGGACAGGGGACCTCCATTGTCTCCTAACTCCCTGTCCCACCCCAGTGCAGGAATCGGGGTGGGGTCTGTCGGGGACAACACAAAAGAAATGTCACCACTCCTGGAATGAAGTGCCAGCCAACGAAGGTCTCTCTCCTCTTTTTTTGTCTCCATAGGGGTGCAACTGGTAGCTGACATCACTTGTGGGGTCGCCCCCTGGCTGGGCACAGCTTCAACCTCGGCTCTCTGGCCCCTGCTGGCCCCCGGTGACCCTTGGTTTTGATGACAGACTGGGCCTTTTGTGTAGAAGCGCCCTGTCCAGGTGAGGACAAGAGAGGATGACAATGGCAGGAAACATAAAGCCGATGGAGGCTGGGAGAAGGCCCTACAGGTCATGGGTCAAGCTGGACAGCTGAGTGATGAGTGCAGCTGTGGACACGTGGACCTCCTTCTCTGTCCTTTAGCTCTGCTTGCCATGTCAGCTGATGTTGTCTTTGTCTTGGGATAAAGACCTCACTAACTCTCAACAAGTTAGAGAGAAGTAATAAACTCAGGCGACAGACGTACTACACCACAGATTCTGTGTATAAAGTACAGCTATTATTGTGACACCCTAACCTGTATGGTGTGGGTCAACTCCTTGTCTTTTCAAAGGGGTCGCCCTGGAATGGAATTAGATAATAAAATCTAATTGTAAAGTAAAAACCGGAGTTTTTAACATAATCCAAAATATAACACAAATGTTAAAACTACTGTACATGGAAGTAAAAGGAGCTAGATGTTTTCGCATGGATACATCATTTTAACTGTAGTAAACACTTGCGTAATAAAAAAAAAAAAAAAAGGAAATATGCAATGCCATAGTACAAATTGCCATCCTTGCAAAGCCCTCACGTAAATGTATTTGTGCAGTCCAAAATCACATATAATGTATCAATGTGACACAGATGAATATGATGTATTTCCATCCCTGGCTGCCACTGCTGCAGAATTCGCTGTCTCTCTCTTGTCACGTGGTATTAACCCAAAATGCTGCAAAATAGTAGCAGTTTTCAGTAACAAACTTCTTCACGCTTGCCATATTTCTCTGCCTTCTCTACCATACAAGCCTATTAAACAAAGATTACCAAGGTGCCTCCAAACTACAGCGATTCACACGTCCTAAACTGTCCAACTGTTTCCGATGCCAAAGGTCAATGGCTGCCTACTCTCCTACCGGCCCACACCGAGAGATGGGAGGACAGGGTTTGCCAAGTCATGCACAAACCCTGCTTTGGGTCATAAACACCTCCGCCTGTCTCCCCTCTTCTATTCTCCTCCACAGAGGTGAGTTGGGTTTGCACTCTGTTAATCTTTCACTACAGGCCTGCTTGCTTTTAAACTGGCCCACTGGAGAACAGAGGAGGGGAATGAAAGAGGGGTAGTAAAGGACGAGAGTGGATAAAAGAGCAGGAAGAAAAAGCCATAGAGAGGGCCAGATGGGCACCTTCACAGTCCATTTATCAAACCCAATGTGGCCCTCCCCTCCCCTCCCCGCTGCTCTCATGTCCTAAACCCCCATGTAATTCTGTAATGATTTTCATTATCATATAATGACCTTACAAAGCCTACAGCAGTTTGCATGGTCAGTACAAAACTCACAGCTGTTCCCTTCAGTGTTTGCTCACCGGCTGTGAAAAAGCCTTTTTTGTTTTTTTATGTTGGTCAGAGCAGTGACCTTCAGGCTCTGAAAGGTCAGCATTAGGTCACCTCATCAAGGAGGTTCAAAGGTAGCAATACTGTAATCATACACATCCAAGGTAGGATCACACCAAGTATCCACTGTAGCTACGTTCAAATATAGCACTTTCGAAAACAAAACTACAGAATACTGTTGGATTTTGTATCTACATACATCCAGTGTTTGTCAAACAATGAATCCTGTTTTACCCATATTTGCGTAGATGTGAAACAAAATATGCATTTTTAAAACCTAATATTTCCAGTACCAAGTGTTTTGAATCTCTACAGTTGTGTAGTGCCACTGAGATGTGCCATTTCCTAATAGGGCTGTTCCCTGGAGGTTGCCTTGCTCTACAATCTGTACTTCCTGTGTGGCATACTCAACTGCTCTCCTACAGTACAGTCACCCACACACATAATAATCCATCTATTTCCAGGGCACTCACGGGGCACTTACCAAAGGGACACGGAGGGCAGCATCTATCAAAGAATTCACCATGTGCATCGGGAAAACCCAGTTACCAGAAAAGCTCATAAGAATAAAAAAGCTCTCATAACTTTGTTGGCTCAGAGTGAATGAATGGAGTGCTTCTGCAAGCGGGGCGAGCCGAGGCATCACTCACTCAAAGTGCCTATAAGTCACTCGTGAAGAACCACTGGTCACCAGGTCCAATTTCTCTTTCTTTGCTTCTTGGTCGTGCTAAAAATGCCCCGGAGGCAGAAAATGGCAGTGAGCAGGCCCACGTTCCAGCGCACAGTGTGTGCTGCTTAAACTGGTGTTTAAGAAACAAAAGTCAGTGAGAAACTTAATCAATCAGTGCTGGTTGTTTATGTTTATGTGCCTCTAGCAAGAGTCATCAATCATGCTTTTTTTTTTGTTTTTCATCCTTTTGCAAACATTATGCATTGAATGGAAACCATGGAAACAAAAGGCGGTATTATGATAAAAGACTGCCTGTTGCATATTGTGTGAAAACCTAATTAGCACGCCAGATATAAAAGAAAGCAGCAGAAAGATTCAGTAAATGAATTTTAAAAGTCCTATTTTGGTGAGTGTTTTTATGAAAATAAATCAAGTTTTTAAATACGTCTGACTGACGTGAACTAAATTCACTCACTGTATGTCTGATTCTGTAATATACTGTATATTTAATTCAAAACAATGACTCTGTCTCTTTTTTTCTAGCGAGGCAATCCTTAACCCTCATTATCTGCAAATCTCTAATCAGTACCAGAACGTCCCACTTAACATTGCACATAGCCATGTGTTTAGTTTTGTGTAAATGAGATCTGTTGACAGCCACTTGACAGGATGACCCCTGGCTTTTTTGTAAGTGGGGGCGTTGGGGGATTAGGGATAGACATTTAATGTGTGTAAAGGGGAGAGGAGGTATCAGGAGCAGCTGGAGTTCAAAGATATTGTGTGGGACGCTTGCCCTCCTCCAAAACTAATCTAATCAGTCTTTCACTGCTGATAGAGTAAACGTCTGCCTGCCCCGCCGACAAGGACGGAGCATTTCCTGTCCTGGTTTGTGATAGTGGTTGTCAGGATCTTAGGGTGGGCTGAGCTACGTCTAGGGGTTAGACATGGTTAAAAGGTGGTAACATTGCATTGTGGGTGGTGGGGGAACCAGGATGGTGGGGGACAGCGCTGATGTTAGGGTGTGGCGAGATGGTTTCTAGCTTTCAGCACCTGCAGCTGGAATGCACTATCAGAGCAGGCCCTACATCAGAGTTGTGAGGCCGTGGGCGTCGACACAGCAAAGCAAGGTGTGTGGAAACAGCCTGTTTACAAGGCTCATCTGGATGGGGCATAGTTAAGGGTCAACTAAGGGGGACAACTCAAAACAAAAGGGGCGTCACGGAAAGTTGAGGGCAACAACACTGCAGGAAGTTGACATATATCGAAAGAATGATGTTGCTTTCAGGAATTTCTAGTCTGTAGATTCTGTGCCTGGCACTTTTGCTTTCTTTAGGCTCTGGTTCACGCCTGGTCCAAAGTGTTTGTGTTTGTGTGTGTGTCTGCGTGCGTGCGTGCGTGTGTATGTGTGTGTGTGTGTGTGTGTGTGTGTGTGTGTGTGTGTGTGTGTGAGTGTAACACTGAGGTCAAATCTGTTGATAGAGACAATAAGCAGTGAAACATATGTGAATGCAGATCTACATGAATGCCAGAGTTTGTGTGTGTCCTTGCTAGTGCTGAGGGGAGAGTGACTGAGAGCATGAACAGCTAAAATAACACTGTGTTTTGTGTGTGTGTGTGTGTGTGTGTGTGTGTGTGTGTGTGTGTGTGTGTGTGTGTGTGTGTGTGTGTGTGTGTGTGTGTGTGTGTGTGTGTGTGTGTGTGTGGCCTCCTTTATCTGAATGAATGGCCAGTGTTCTAATCCGTAGCTCTCTGCCCTTATCTGGAAGGAAGGAAGTGACCGGGCTTATCCAAGACACGTGTGTCGTTGTGATAGCTGTGATAGCTGCCAGGCCCAAGGACCACAAACAATCACCAACTACACCACTGCGTATCTGTGGAATTCACATCACTGAATGAAGGCAGGACTAAGGTGATGATTCATGATTATTTTGCTTGATGATGCAATCACAGTTATTAACCACACCAGTCCCCACAGACAAATGAACCAATTGGTCTCACTTGCGGTCATTCAATATTCCAATAGCTCTGGTCCTTCTAACCTCTCCTTGTGTGTGGTTGTGTGCGTCAAAGTTTTGGTTGTGTCCCATTTTCCTTAATAGGGGTTCACTAAATAGTTGCCCCGGTTGTTTATTGGTTATGATGCTCATATTCACATCCTAAGTGTTGACCCTTGACCCCAATGTTTTGCATGTGTTATTTATTGGTTGTGAGTCTGTTGTAAGCCCAAAGTTTCAGTTAGTTTCATTACCTGAGAGGGTTAAAAATCACCATTAGTTTCAATGGTTTCGCAAACAGCATGTACTCACTGCAGTTTTGGCCAATCTACAGTATGACCTTGTTTTGGGGAAATCAAGGTAACTAAAATAGAAACATACAACTTTTCTGAGCAGCCCACTGCAAAATGTATGAATACATGTTGTCTTTGTGTAAAAAAAATAAAAAAACGGCAGTTTAACACAGGATTTTAAATATTAACCAGAATAGCTCATTTCCAAAATGAGTTTAGAGTGACTTTACTTATTTGTGTGTGAAAGTGTTCCCATTTGAATATAAGACAGTGCTCATGTTTCATAAAGTGTCCTACTTTACTTGTCTCACACCTCTGTCAGAGATGGAGCCGATGGAAAGAACAAAGTTGGTGGTACATTGTGTTACCTGTCTCTCCATGTCTGTCTTTGCTGGTGTCTGTCTGTCAAGGAAGACAGCAGGGTTTCTGCCATTTCCCTCCTTCCCTCTCCTTCCTGGCCCTCCTCCTCCACTGTATCCAAGAAGAGCATAGTCTGAAAAAGAGAAGCAGACGTAGAAAATAGCTGCATCAAGTAAAACTAAATGAAAAGATGTGTGAACGACAGTATGACCTGGACCACGCCATTCCAAACAAACTCAACCCTGTCTTCATATTCATTCTGTAATTTCCTTTTTCAATTCAAACGAAAATGGTCACAGGCTAAAATGAAATTGGTTGGATTGCCACCCACTACATCCATGAGTAAGACAACTATTTGGCCAGATTACGTTTTTCCCTAAATATTAAACTGCATGGAATTGAGTGGAAAGACTACCTGCAGCGATTCCCTCCATCCTTGAGCTTCTATCCTCAGTTGAGAAATTACACAGCTCTGAGCCAAGACTCTATTATAACATCCCTGGGACGGCGACATACAGTAAGTCTAGTATAAAGTCAGTTTCACATCAGAGGATGGGCAAATTACACCCAATATTAGAGTGTGAGTCAATTAATCACGTCCTGCACAGCACAGTGTAATGTGTGAGTATCCCCCTGTTGAACATGAATTACAGGCTGGCTTAAAGTGTGACGTGGCACATCAGTGCTAATCTGAGACATCCTGGCAAACCTTCGCCTCCAAGTCCTTCGCAGCCTCTAAGCTGGTTGAGAGGGAGTCAAATGAAAAAGGATCTGGCAGCCCAAATTAAATGCAGTGCTGTCAGCCACACTCAAATACCTTTCTCTCTCTTCTCCTCTACCCTTCACAGACTCTGTCCCTCTCTGAATATGTTTAAATGCATCCCCCCCCCCTCCTTCTTCCAGCCTCTGAGAAGTGATGGATCTGTAACTCAGACTGACTCTGACGCCTTGTTAAGAACAGTCTCTTCCTGTCACATCCACCAGTAAAGCATGTTCATTTCTTCCCATTAACAGTCACTCGCCTCCCCAGTCATCCAACCATCTTTTCAAAAAACCCACAATGTAAGGGAACCTTCCTTTCTTCTCCTCTCCCTCTTTTTTAATCCTTTTCTTACAATCCACCTGTCCGTCTTAATTCATGTGAAGATAGATTTGATTGTCTGTGTGTGTGTGTTTCCAAAGGAAAGGAGTGTGATTTGCAGCAGAGTAATATACGTATTTCCTCCACACCACACAGGACAGGTGTCAAAACATGTGGCGGTGTGTGACTGATTACACCTGACTCGGAGGAGACACTAAAGATTACGGTGACCAGGAGGAAGCAGGGCTGGCTGTACTCCCTATAGAAACTGTACCTTTCGGTTTGGATCAAAAACTCATCCTCCTGGGATGAGTGTCAGGCTAGGAAAGTGCCAGAAAGTGCATTCAGACTGTATCACCATCTCAGCCAGTAGACATCACATTGCCATGCTGGCCATATAGCACAGTTTCAGTGTCTCTAGCACAGCGTTGATGAGCAAGTGATTCATAGTTGATCTGAAACCTGCTCTGACGTGCTTCTGAGCTTGTTTCAGCTCTTCCAAAAGCTGGACTGGGAACAGAATGAGTGGCAAGAAAGGAAAGACGCAGCAGTCCAGCTTATAGTAACTGTGCAAAAGCAAAATCAAAATCCAGCCAGTAAAAGCCACATGATTCAAAAAAACTGTTAACCTGAGTCCACCATGTTTGTACATCATCACCTTGATGTGCATTAGAGTGCAGATCGGGCTGCATTTTTCTGTCCGAGCCCGGCCCGCGTCCAACAGAGCAGTAACCGAACCCGACCCGAGCCCGACAGTCATTAAAATATTCATGTCCGAGCCCGACCTGAGCCCGACACAGGTAAAATCTCATTTTTTTCTCATACTAATGACACATGTACTTTTGTTTGTGTGGAAAGCCCGCTTTCATTAAGCCACTGTAGGAAGGCATTAGGAAACGTCAACAGATGAGCGCATCAGCGCACACGGGCGCACATGTGAAACAGGCCCATTGGGCTACCTACATAATAAGCTGTTTTAAATTTAAAATGTTCAATGCCTTATCGCGCTGATGTGACCGGGCCCAACCTGAACCCGAACATAATTTCTAAATAGCTGTCCGAACCCGGCCCGGCCCGTCGGGTACCAGAACGTCGGGCTCGGGTCGGGTATCCATCCTCTAATGGGCATCACAGGCTATAAATTGATGGGGTAAAGCTTTTTGTCCCAACTCAATGACGATGACAAAAGTCGTTACACATTGAAGTCTGCTCACCTCTTCCATTAAACAAGTTAAACACACCAGTGACAACTTCTGCTTTGAGAGTGTGTGTACATTTGTGGGTGAGTATGGGAAAGCCTCTTTTTAGCCAGTTTGTTTTCAGCCAGCCTCTGATAATCTGAATGTGTGTTACCAAGCATCCTACTCATTAAAATGTGTACACGTGTGCTTGCGTGCCAGAGTGCGTATGAGCTTGTGTTTAGAAGACTCAGTGCTGAGAGAGGCCTTCAGGTTTAGCCACAGGCTGACCCCCAGGCCATTTAGACACCCCAACGGTTGTTTACTGGTCGAGCCTGGCCTCAGTTAGCCTCGGCGAGACCACAGCCCTTTATCTTTGGGCCTGTGTTAGCACTAATCAGCCCCCTCTTCCTTCTATTTACCCCATGATGACAGTAGCTATCCTCAGCCTCCACCTCTCACAGCCTGATGCTGACCACAGATGTCCCTCTGTCCCTCTGACCCAGGCCACATACCGAGGTGAACAAGAGGACAAGGTGGGCTTGGGTGCCTCCAGCCCTGGTCCTCAGACCCAAACTCAACCATGTCTATTTTACTACAGATAGGCATAAACATTTCCGGCCCTGTGCAGAAGTAGGGTAGGTAAACAAACACGCAGCCAGGCCGACGTGATATTTTGGTTGGTTGGGAGTTGGAGTGATGATAGCGTTCCAAGCCAAGGCTGGCTGGAGGGCAGCCTGGGGCGGCTCACTAACACCTCGAGCCAGGACTATATCTTAACACCAACAAGCATCTGTCTATTCCATCACATAACAACATGTCACTCATTCTACACAGAATAATAGAATGGGAAGATTGTTTGTTGCTGCACACAGTGCAATATAGTGTACATCCCTTAAAACTTCACAGAATAGCTGTCACGGGTCACGTAATACCCCAAAGGTAGGAGGGTTAAAAAGAGATGCATGCAGAACTGAAGGTTTACACTCCATAAAACAGAACTACTAGCTGGCCACCAGGGTGTCTGAGAAATTGTTAACACCCCATGAAATGTCTCTGCTGACTTTAGACCAAGCCTTTCTGGGGACCCAGGGCACTCTTAACCCCACTGGCACTCTCTTATATAGGAAACGTTTTATGTCTGCAAGCCACAAACACTTCAGAATATCCAAATGAATTCCTTATTTTAACTGACATGGGTGATTTCTACACCAGAATAGACCATCCAAATGATGGGTGGTTATACCTAAAAAGGTATGTAGTAAACAAAATCACCAGTAACACCAAACATTCCCCAGGTTTTGGCTGATGGCTAGTGTTAATTAGCCACCATGGTTCCTCCCCGCCTAAGTACACCTCTGTCTGTCAGACTGGCAACCTCCACGCCTGTCTCCCTGCCACTACCACGTTTAACAGGCCCAGCAACAGGCCAGTAGACCTGCCTGACTTTCTGTGCCAACATGTCTGAGTGCCCATATGGAGGCAGGCATGGCCCTAACTAGTAATCCATCCCATGTGTGTGACTGTTGAACCACCACTAAGGGCTTTAAGTCACAGTGATGGCATGCAAGCACCACAAAATCACTCCTATATCGAAAATTGCATTTACTGCATTAATGTGGCAATCTAATAAAGACTGATTTGCTCTACAAAGAGTCTGATGTGTTTGGGGAAAAATCCACCTTTCATCTGCAGAAGAGACTGAGACCTTCTGGTCATGGACCAATTGTGTGGCTTATATTGAGGACCTAGATAGTATCTGGAGCCCAAATGGACTTCACTCTGCTGTATAGGTATTGTTTGTTTAGGTTACAACCCTCCATTGACAACCTGCTTTTATTATGATATATATCATGGCAACATGTATCTTCTATCCAGCAATCTGAGATTCAATACCTAATGTTTTTGTTTTATTAATGCTGATAATTACCATAAACTGGCTAAACTCTTCAGTGGGGCTTCAACCTGGTCTCCAGGAAGATGACTTAGCTCTCTGCTGGTTTTAATTTTAGCCATCTGCTAAAAGACAGATTAACACCTGCGAATAACACCAAGTGAATGATTTGGGGCATCACTCTAATATTCACGGCAGAGAACCACATTTTCAGACCCTAGCAACAACATGACATCAGAAAATTAAATTACCTTTTCCAACACCCGGGTTGTCAATTCTGCCTTTGACTGCCTTTGTCATTCCTCCCTAACTCCACTTCCTCTTGCTCACCAACATGGCTAGCACATCAGCAAGGTATCTCAAGCTTTAAGATCAAACCCTTTTCTCCAAATCTTCAGACACTCCACTGAATTCTGCCACCGTTTAAGCTCAGCTGCTCTGACATCTGATTTCATAGGCCCTGGGAGTGGGAGTTTGGCAGACTCCATCTCCCTCTCCCCTCTAATACAAGAAACCAATATCACTTTGACCGCTGGTGGAAAAAGGCATCAGGCACCTTGCTCAGGGTAATGGATAGCTTCTGCTCACTGATATAAACAACTGGGGAGCTGTGATCCTGCCAGGACCAGTTCCAGTCTGGACAAGGGATCTGTGTGTAATTGCTGCATGCCACCGTCAAGTTACTTTGCTCTTGGGGGGGACTCTCCACTGGTGGAAAAATTATATTAGCCCAGGAAGAAATAAGCCCAGACTACATTCACTTTCCTGTGACATCACACTTGAAGTCATAAAAAGTGTGTGTGTGTGTGTGTGTGTGTGTGTGTTTTTTTTCCTGCCTTCTGCCTGCTTTCACATGATTACAGATGGTTCAAAATTGAGGCATATCTGAAATTAAATTTGTTCAGTTGATAAACATGTGTGTGTGTGTGTGTGTGTGTGTGTGTGTGTGTGTGTGTGTGTGTGTGTGTGTGTGTGTGTGTGTGTGTGTGTTTGTTTAGGGGAAAAGTGAAAGGTGTCAACATTGCTGGTCAGGCTTGTGTTCCAAGCTTTGAAGCTCCACAACCTTTGATATTATCAAAGAGGAAACAGTAAAGAAAATGAGGGAAGGGAGTTCTATAAAAATGTCTCTCAAAGATGATTCAAGAAAGTCTTTTCTTTGTATGTGCTTGTCTTTTGAATTATCGGTGCAACTTTGAGCAGTTCTCACAACTAAAACTTACAGAGCACTGACTTTCAAAAAGGTTTGTTGCCACACTTATTTGCAGTTACTCCAAATATATCATTATAACATTTAAAGACGTGTTTAAAGCCAGTCAGGGTCCTGAGGTGTTTCTAATATTTTGAACACAAACTGTAACACACCTCTTAACATAATGTAGTCCAGTACAACACATCTTTTAACTAAGACCTAAATAATAAACATATAATTAAATGTACACTTTTCCGACAATGTCACCAAAAACTGAATATAGTAAGTGTCGCTAAAGATAGATATTACGGCAGGCCTGCTGTATTGGTTTGCATTAGATTGTACAGGTGTACCTAATAAAGTGGCCACTGAGTGTATACTAATTAGTACTACCCATTAGTGATGAGTGCGGAAACTCAACCCTAAAATCTAGATGTGTATCATTTTTGGAGAGCTCTCTAAAAAGATTATATATTAGAAGCATGTTTAGATGTTTCTATGACAAAACAACATACTTAAACATTTCTTAGAAGGACATTCCCTAATTTAACTCTGTGCTTGCGTGCGTTTAAATGCGTTCTCGCAATCTCCGTGGTGATAGAAACTAAGACCCTTCTGTCAGATTGACCCTTGCAAGGTCTCCAAGGCACCATCAATTATGTCAGCCAGTAAAATGGGCTTTGCTACACACAGCAGATTATATGGAGTGTAAAACATTAGAAAAATGTGTCTGCAACATCAGAGTAACATGTTTGAAGTGACAATGGGTTGGTGTGGGGGTTAGAGACACTCCCAAAAAGGGAAGACCCCTGACAAGTGATTTTGTTTGAAGGCATTGTAACACACTCAAGTGGGCAGGGATGCTTTCTATGGCCCCAACGGCACTCCATCTTCTGGGCAGAATACAAACAGAATGGAAGGACATATGCTTTCCACAGGGTCAAATGAAGCAGAACTCACAGGCTTTTGTGGTGCTGCCTTTTGGTGGTGAGAAGAAAAGGCAAATCTGTTGTTGGGTTGTAGTCCAATGGGCCCACAAATATCGCATGAAAATTCACCGGGCTGTTTCTTGCAAAGCTTTTGTCTCTGCCTCATGATAAGGAGTGTGGATCCAGTTGGACTTAATGGCTAAACCACATAGTTCTTAGTCTGAATGAGCTCTCCAGCCGGCTGGGACAGGACACACACACACACACACACACACACACACACACACACACACACACACACACACACACACACACACACACACACACACACACACACACACACACACACACACTTGTGCAAACTCTTCGCTGGCCTGGCAAGAATGCACCATCCATCCATCACAAGAAAGCTTTGAGAGGCGCTTTGACTAATTCAGGACAATGAAGACGGAGCTGGACAGAGATGTTTGCGATGAGCGTGACACTCAAGCACCTTCTGCTCTGTTAAAACCCTCTTACTCTCTTTCACTATATGAAAGCTGAGTCTTGATTTTAGCTAGATAGAAGATTGTGATCAGCACTTCACTCTCCTGCCAGTAAAAAGCTTTTTTGCTGACTGGGGCCAAAGCCAGCCTTTCTAAGCCCTGGAGTTACAGTGTAACACACACTGCACCATACTTCAGGCCTTCAAAAATGCTAAACCAATAAAAAAAAAGGGTTTCCATCCATCTAGACACGCTCACATACAGTTTTAATAAAATGGGGGAATATGTCTGCAAGGGTTGAAATGCACCGCTAACAAAGTTTTGATTGATTACAAGAAGTCTGAAGCGTACTGATTCTTCAATTTTTGCATCTGGCTGAAAACCATGGAGCAAAACTAAACAGGCCCTCTTATGTCTAGTCTGACATCAATTGTGAATTACCTATAGAGGTACAGTGAAAAAGAAGGACTATGTCTAAACTAGAACAGATTGGGATCTGCAGGCTCCCTACCATAAAAATACTGTTTACTTTATTAGAGGCCAAAGGGTCTGTGTGGTACCAGCCATAGACAAACCTTGTTTTTTTTATTGATAACCTTGGAGGTGCATCATAGAAGATGTGCCAACATTGTTAACATTGGTTCATATTTCAATTATTTGCTCATTTTAAAACTAATTAAGATTTATGGTAATCAGTAACATATATATGGTTGGTATCTCAACTCCTAGTTTATTACCTGCTACCATTGCACCAGCTGTATTTATTGATCGACAGTTTTCTATTTATTGACCGGTATCTTTTAATCTGATTGTAGATTACTATTCACTGTTTGTAATGTATGCAGCATCATTGTGCCCAAAATGAATTCCCCCCCGGGGACAATAAAGTTTAACGTATCGTATTGATCATCAACACTTCATCACTGAGTGTTAGATAAGACTCATAGACATCACAACTGCACTAAGTGCACCTTGCACAATAGGTTTATCTACAGCTTTAGCAATACTGGTTAAACAGTTGTAAATTGTTATTCCCAACTTGTATATATTTTAAATTATCTGTTCCTATATTGTATCCTATTATTATTATTTCATGTATATTGTATCCTATCGTTCATGTATATTCTGTATGTGTGCTGTGTGTCTGATATTTTGCTGCTGCAACACTGGAATTTCCCATTTTTTTGGGATCAATAAATATCTATCTATCTATCTATCTATTGAAAGCACTAAACATTATGTGACAAAAAACCGGAGTGTGTTAAATCTATAGCTATATATCTATAGTTCAGTTGTGATTAGACTGGCAGCCGTGTTGCCTTAAACAATTCTCTCCGCACTACGCGGCCATACAGTAATAGACAACGGCACACACCATGAAGCAGCTACATATAACTGGATTATGGACTCATATTCTCTATAAAATGGTCTACTTCAATCTGGCAAATAAGTCACAGACACTGCAGCAGTTTTCATTTAATAATGTATGTTCAACACAAACCTCATATACTCGAAAAAAATGATTTGACTGTGGAGAATATTGATTTAATTAATTAAATAGAATTCAAAGTGAAGACAGTACACTTTGGAATAAGTTACAACACTAACGCGGTGAATCAAACATATATTACATTGCATCTTGACATAAAAAAGTAGTCAAGTTCAAACTTATTTCTTTGTGACATTTATGTTTGCTTATCATTTGGATTCCGTGTATAATCTTTTGACAAAATACACCCTAATTGTAATGCTGTTTAGCGGCCAACTCTTGCTAAGGATCAGTATTTGAACAAAGCCCCTGAGGACTTTTCAAGCAATCTGTACTTTCAAATGATATACAATACTAAAAAATCAAGACTTAATTAATTTAATTCAAGTGACGGCACTGAAAGGAACAAAAGCCACTGGCCGTGGGGGAAGAACGGAAAATATATTTAAAAAAATTCGACAGTAATATATTATGTATATTCTGTAGTAAATTAGCAGCAGCAAAGTTGTGTATATGTAACAGGTGAGTTGGACACATCTTATGTATTTCACCAAAACATCCTCTACTTTCCATTAAATCTTTTATTTTAGGGATTTTACCTCCTGCCTGTGTGTTTTTCGAGCGTGACTGTGTGTGTGTGTGTGTGTGTGTGTGTGTGTGTGTGTGTGTGTGTGTGGACGCGGTCAGCGTGATGACGAAGGTACGTGTGTGCACGCTCTGGTCAGAGCCGTTTGTAATATGACCGGAGGGGAGCTAAGCAGATGTAGCAACCGCACATACAGCTAATGTCCCATTTCTGTTGACACCACAGAGTAAAGAATCTCCTGCCTCATCTGACGCCAGAACACAACGCAGAGACCACAAAAGGGCGAAACACACACACACACACACACACACACACACACACACACACACACACACACAGGCTACATAAACATACAATGTATAGTAAATAGGGGAAACCATGCACAAAGGCTGATGTGTGGTCCTTTAAATGTGAATAATTTATTTCAAAACATTTTAACGTATGATGCTGATATAAGTGTTGCCACTGGCTATCTGCTGGTTATCTCTACACTACTCATTAATAGAAACAGGATTATGTTAGAGTTACTCAAGTGTTTCTAAACGCACCTGTTTTTCCACTCATTTACACAGTATACTTTGTCCCCCACTATTTGTGTTATGTGTGCAGGTGTATGTGTGATTGCTCCCCACCAAGGGAGGCTGATGAGAGCAGCTAAAGAGTGTTTATGAGACTGTTAGCCAGGAGAGGATGCCGCCCTGCAGCTCTCGCCCAAATAAAAGAGCCATTTATTACATCCAACATGACCCTCTCATTACACACAAATAGGAATTAATGAGCGCTATATCGGGCGCTCCCAGCGGAGCGAGGCGGGGCCTGCTAAAGGACTAACGTTAATTACATTGTCCTACATCTCACCCATTTAACACCACCCATCAGACCGCTCTATCTGCTGGGGAAGGATCGGAAGAGTGGAAGAGATTCACTACCTGGAAAGATGGCCGCTCTCAGCCTCACCAGTGTGGTACAGCTCACCAACTTTACTTATCAGACGTAGTACCACTGGAAGGCATGGCTTTACAATAGAATACACATAGCAGCTATGTACGTATGTGAGTAATCAGACAGGCAATAAACAAGTCCGGTGAAAACAAAGTTATTACCCTAACAGTCAGTAGTAAAAGTCAATTAGATCTTGCACAGCAACTTCTTGGTTCAACTTTTAATTACCATAATTACCGGAGTTGTGCATGCATACAGTTTAACAATGCAATGGGTTATAACGGACACTTTGGGTGTGTATGCTTTTGGTTTTAAAAGTCAAACACCTAGAGTAAAATATTTTGGGATGAAGGTGTCTTGGGATCTCAGCAGTGAATTTGGCGAGTAAAACCATAACTGATAGGACTGATGGTCAAAACTACAAAAAAACAGATCCTGGGGTGTTAAAAATGGGATTTTCCTTTCAGTCTTCACATGGAAGAGAATCTGCTTCACCGTAAAACAGAACACATCTCAGGTTTGATCTCTGTTGGGCTATCCTCTTCATATTGTACATGCCATGTTTTGAAAGGTGCACAGACACACAAAAAAAACAGGGTATGAAAACTTCTCAGAATGAAAGAACAGAACTTCCTCCTGACTGTAATCACATCCGCTTGACATCAGCTTCTCATCTCTTTCTCTCGTGCGTTCCCATTCCCAACTTAAATTTTACCGTTATCTCTCTCTTCCCTTCACCTCTGAAAATGCCCATCTCCCCCCAAAAACTATTATTATAATATATATTTTATCATCAACAATCTTTTCCCATATTTCGTCCTTTTCTTTGCGTTTCTGCAAGCGAATCAGACAATTTCCATCAGCATCACCCCTTTCTCTCCACTCACTGTTTTCACAGAAGGCTTTATGTACTTAAAAAACACAACACGATAGCTGCTCCAGTGAATTTGAAGATTTAGCGAGGTACCGAGTTAGTGGTTAGTATTTTGCTGGGCTAAATGCAACTCTCGCACAAAAAAGCTGATTAAGGATTACATTCTCACCACATTGGATACCTTATGCCTACGGCTTCTTCAGAGATCAAAAGTGTCATTTGGTGATATAGTGATACCTCACTTTGAGGGTTTTGGCATTTTTTTGTTTGTGTAAAAATAGTTTGCATTCGTTCTCTCTGTAAGAACCTTAAGAAGGTATGTTCTATTTGTGTCCCTAATTAGATTTTGGGGTGGGATGTCTTTATTGTTCACTTTGAGGATCTATAGTTGGGGTGGGCTGTTTCATTAATGGGTTTTAATTTATTGTTTCGCTATGTGTGGGAGATATGAAGTCCTTTGAGACTGGCACTGTGATAAGGAGCTGTACAAATAAATGTGAAACTAATTTGAGGTGACATGCAGATAAACAATAAAAAGGATATCAACCACAGGACCTGATGAGGATCCAGATTCAAATGATTTCAATAAAAGCGTGTGCACCGAGTTCAGAGTAGGAGGGCTCTATTTTTGCTCCCTCTGGCTTATTGAGCTCAGCACCATATCTCAGTTGCTATTTCTGAACATGAGAAGTATTAAACAAGTGATTGAGAAGCTCTCGTCATGTATTCAATAATCAATACAATTAATATTCCACTAAAAGTGCATACGTTGAACAATGTTTTAAGTTATTTTCTCCGCTTTAAGTGATAAATCAATGTATTTTCTTGTGTCTGTGGTAATTTACTTTACTCCACCACTTTAAACACGATTGCCTGCAAGAGTAAACAATTACACCTGGATCAAAGTACTGAAGTAATTATATATCAAGCGCTGGTTTGTGGTAACGTCTCTAGTCAGCTATAAGAGAGGCGGGCTTTGCTATGAGATGCTCTGAAATCTCTCTTTCATCTTTTTATACTTTCTTCCCCATCAAGGCACTTTTCGACACAAACACACACACACACACACACACACACACACACACAAACACACTCCTTCCTTGCATCTCTCTCTCTGTTGGTATGACACAGGAAAAAGCTGGGCCCTGCAGCCAACCCCGCCGTCCGCACTGAATGCGATTAAGCTGAGCAGTGATTAATCTGGGCTGCCCCATAATTCCTCTTTACCACTTTAATGGATGTTATCTCCCCTCCTCTGAAGGCTTATCTTGCTGATCGGGGCCAAGGATGAGGAGAGGGAGAGGGAGAGGATGGGGTGGCTTCGGTAGATGGGGTGGGGGGAATCAAACAAAATCCATATAGCGGTATGTAAATGAATAAGTAAGTAAATAAGCACGTAAATGAGTGAATGCACGGATTGAGGAAGCTGCTAAGCGGATAAGGCAGATCAGTCTCTGTAAAGTGCTCATTTGTTTTCTAAGAAGATGAGACAAGCCACCTTCAAAGCCTGCTGATACAGTAAAAAGCACTGTCAACATCCCAATTCACAGACAAACAAAAAAAATTATCCAAACGGCTGTCAATAAAAGTCCCCAGCCCCTAATTGTATATGTAGTTACGGTGTCCTCCATACTGTAGCTGACAGTCATGTCAACTGTGCTACAAAGACAAAACAATGTGGGAGTTTTCGATGAGCTCATTTTCTTTCATAAGCGGCAGTGACGTAAAACAATGGCATTGTTTCATTTTGGAGTTTCCACGCTGGAACATAAAGTCAAAGATGGCCAAGTTCCTCTTATACATTCCAAACGAACAGCTCCGAAACAAGTTTGCTCAGGTCTATTGTAGAAATGAAACTCTAACAACTCTCCACACCTTAGCTTTCAGGACAATCAGCTGCATCTTTTTTATTGAGAAATAATGACACGCATATATCAGGAATGGTTTTAATCATTCTAAATGAGAACGTGCTCCTCCAAGGAATTGTCCTAAAAAAGAGAGGATGAGCTGGTGTCAGGTTTTGTTCACTAACAGACTGTAAAACACTATGAACTCTGACAACAGCTGTGTGTGCGTGTCTCTGTGTGCACATGTGAATAGGACACTTTTATTCTGCTATGTAACATTCAAAAATAACTGAATAGTGCAATGCTAAGAAAAAAAAAAGAATGTCAAGCGCAGCAATATTCTGCATTTTAATTGTTGTTAATGTGTTAACTGAAAATAGTACTATAAGAGCCTTCACCGCAAAGTTTCATCTCTTTCTAAATGGACACCACCGTAGTAGCAGTATGTTTGCTGGTGTGTCCGTCCCAGTGTTTTTGTCCTTCCATGTCTGTGTTCATGTATAGAAATGCATATGTGAGACACCAGCTGAGAAGTGACAGGGTTAAATCTGTTCGTAGCTCTTTTATCCCCCGCTTCAGCTTACAGCGATGTTGCTGTGAGATTCTGTCATAGACAAACCTCTGTGGGATTCCATTCACTACTAGTGTACATCTTTAGGTACAAAGCTGCGGGCTGCATTGGCTCCAGGTAACATAAACGCTCCCTTCAAGCCACCGCGTATCTGCCCATGAAAATTCTCTAAAGGGGTTTAAGCATTTACGCAGAACACTATCAGGCACTGCCGAAAATTCAGCTTACCCTGTTGAATAGGGACTTCAAAGAGAATTGCAAATACCTTTGCACCGCTACGTTCTCTCTTCCTCAGTCTCTCGCTCTGTCTCTTCCTGCTTCTTTTCATTTTATATTTCCAAACACAAGCTGCTGCGTGGTGTAAAAATGTATTATCAGCCATATATTTCCGCTTTAAATGAATAATAACAATAATCTTTGAGTAATTTCTTTTTTATACAGCTCCGTCTAAATAGGGCAAAGCAAGCAAGCTAATATAGAGCTGCGGGTAAACAAGGCCGTGCAATAATGAACGGGTGGCTAAGGCCTCTAGTCTATGTTGTGCGATAAGGAAAAACAGCTGTGACTATCCAGGTAACAGCACATATTGACTGTCAATGAAGGGTAAACTACTGTGCAACTGCACATTTACTCCTTTCATTCACACTGTGGACACACTGCGCACACACACACATAAAGACACCCATGTGCATACACACAGAAACATACTGTATATAGGCGTAAAAGCCACGAAGGGTCGGAATAAAATAAATGCATAAGCGTATTTGCGCGGTATAGAGCTTAAAATGCAAAACAATATGATGCATAAACAGTGTGATTTAATGTAAGAGATAATAAATGGCTTCATAATGAGCAATATAAATGGTCTTTAAACACTTTACTGCTTAGTTCACACAATTAATCTGGGTTCCATGTGTGCATATAAAGTGGGTATAAAACTCTTCCCGACTGTGCAACTAAAACGGCGAGCGAAAGAGAAAAATGACTGCTGGTAAACATCTGCAACACGATTCAGCTTTGGCCTGTAGCTTTCAAGATATGCTGCCTTTTTCCCTCAGAAGGACCAGCACAGAAAGCTCTCCAAATAATGCATTACAAAGAATTGCTCCCTGAAATTATTTACGGTAAAACGCACAACAGAAACCATAACATTTATAATGTTTTACAAAGCCATCAAATAAGTGGAGAGGGGATTAATTGCCCCGGCCCGACCTTAAAATAATTATTTTGAGCGGTGCAACTCTAAACTCCAATGAAATTGATACACTTTGATAATTAGATTCTTGGCACTGACCCGCTGAAGTCAATAAAGGTTATTAAGGCCAATTGCTGTCTAAACGCATTATGGGCAGAGTAAACTGTCCATCGGAGGACCCTGCTACTCCAGCGCCAATATGATAATCCATTCTCCGTCCTGGGGGTTTCTTCCCCAGCGCCTGTGTCTCCACTCTGCCATACAAAACCAGATTGGATTCGCTTAACCTTTCCAGGACTTTGATCAAATGAGCTCACACAGCAATAACATTTACATTGACCCCCCCCCCCACCAACACACACACAACCCTCTCTTTTTGTGTTACCTCCTCCCCCTCTCTGTGTCTGTCTCTACAGATTCTCCCTACAGCTCACTACCCACCCTCCCTCCTCAGCACCGACCCTCCACAAGCTAGGTCAATAACCTAATCAGCTATCGATGGCGACCGGGCCAGGCTGTGTATGATTGCAGTGCAACCCTCCTTAGTCGCTCGGATTGTTTCCGAAGACGGTTAAGACACATGCATGCACGCAAAAGTCAGCCTCTATTACAAATCAGAGGAGGTAATTTTTGTCACACAATGAGAAAAAAAGAGTGTGTGCAGCATATATATATATATATATATATATATATATACATATGTGTGTGTGTGACCAAACCATATGAAAACATGGAATGACAGGCTGGGTGAATGTTGTAGAGGAAGACATGGCCCTGATACCACTTCCTGTTTTGTACATCTTGAAGTATACAAATGTATTCAACTGAGTGGATCCCATTTATTATGAAAGTAGATTAATTTCCTTGATATGTGTTGAAAAGATTTCCATCTAGAAGGCTCGTTCTCCTGTCAAATGAGGGAGAAAGTGTGAGAAAGAGACAAGAGATATGGCGTGAGAGCGAGAGGGAGAGAACAAGAGAAAGGAAGAACATAAAGAGAGAGAGGGAGACGGAGTGCATTGAAATCTCTTTGCTTCTGCTGTGGCTTTTGAAGTTGTGAGATGAGCAGCCACAGAAGTCAGGAAAGTGACAAATTAGGGAAAAAGCTGTACTGTGCAAGCAGAGCTGCTAAATCAATTAAAGTCATGCCAAGTGCATACATTAACATCAATGGCACACACATACACACACTCACACAAACACACATGCACAGGACAGGGAGAAAAAAAAAACAAGGGGGAGATGTGCTCATGAGCTCGTCGCTGTCGCTTCTCCCCCACAGTGAAAAGAGGAAAGATAAAAAATACCACACCGGTATTTAAAATATTCTGCATAAAGCCAAGACTCTCTGTCTATTGTCTGACGGAAGCTTTTCATTGTTGCTAGTTTAAGGAAATGTCACTATTGTATGATAGCCATGATAGCAGAGTCCTGAGGGACTGTAAAGCTACGAGCGAGGCAGAGGTCTAAAAGGACTTTAGCACCCCGGATCACAGGGGAATGTAAAACCTTTTATTTAATGTCCTTTTTCTGTCACACACACACACACACACACACACACACACACACACACACAATTATACTTTTGCTGTACATTCACATTCAAATACCTACACTTTAAGTTTATTCAGAAGCACATCTTTTTGTTTCTATCAAGAAACCACATGAATTCATGAGGTACCAAAAAGAGGCGAGCGAGCAAGTGGACCCGTTTTGTGTCGGCTCTTTTTATTTATTTATTTATTTATTTATGTATTTTATCAG
Source organism: Sander vitreus (assembly GCF_031162955.1). Classification (NCBI taxonomy): domain Eukaryota; kingdom Metazoa; phylum Chordata; class Actinopteri; order Perciformes; family Percidae; genus Sander; species Sander vitreus. The sequence continues at coordinate 32,969,388 of NC_135855.1, forward strand.
AATGTCATTCAAAATGGAAGGGTGAGCATTTGCATGACAACAGGCTGAGGAGCAGAGAGGGAGCCCCAGGGAGAGACAGTATCCATAAACAGGAGCTAGTCCCCCCATATTGCAATATTCTTTATACAGACTAACAAACGCATACATAGCCCAGCGCATCCCACAACACTGTGTGCTAAATATGACAATAAAGAGAGGAAGGCTGGCTGTTTGTATTGCTATTTTAGCAGGATAAAACAATAGGCTGTTTTATTGCTACAGCACAGAGTATAAAACAACACAGTGTCAATTTATAAACCCTATTTAAAGAGACATATATTTGTTATTTAAAACACCCATGGTGATATCAGATTTGACAAAAATAATGCTGTATTAAAATATACTCTGCAGGCAAGAACAGAAAAATCGAAATAAATAAATGGCAAACGGCATCTGCACAGAGTAGGTCACTTGCATTTCACTAAATTACACTACACTGTCAATTGCCAGCTTCAAAATGTAAAATATATGCAATAAAGTAATGTAGGGGGGGACCCACATAATTTAAATAACTCAAAGTAATTTAGAGAAATGTGTTTTAATCTAACTGCAGAAAAGCCACAGCTATGGAAACCTCTAAAAGGAAAATCTATAAGTCACATCTATAAAGTGCTTTTCATCAGCATATCAGCGGTCGATGCATGTATGTAAATATTGCTTGCCAGAGCAATAATGTTGTCTTTCATCAAAATAGTGAGTGACTACATTTATGCATTCACCGGTGTATTATTTTCGCGATGGTTCAATAAGCATCTCTGCAGAAGATATACTTGCCTGTGTGCGATTTGACAAAATGTGTTGAAATGAAATTTAGTCAAATTGTAAAATGAATGTTGTTATAAATACCGGAGTAATTTCAGATGTAAAAAAACATAACAATACTAAATATCATTTTATTTTCTTCTTTTTTGTTTTTTTTTTACTAAAAAGTGTCTCACATTTTATTTGCTGTATAAAGTCTGATGCTAAGTTTCTACTGCATGACAGACACTCACATGAGTGACACACACACAAACACACACACACACACACACACACACACACACACACACACACACACACACACACAGTGGATATGGTTTGCTTGCCCATTAAAGAGAGACAGAGACACAGCAACTGAGAGAGAGAGAGAGAGAGAGAGAGAGAGACCTCACATTTCACTGATGCCCTTTTCTAAATACAGGTCCAAATCACACACTTCATCTGGGTCCGGAGGTGGAGCTCTAGATGAGTTTAGCCCCTGTCTACTAACCCCTCCACCCACCCACCCTCTGCCAGGCTGTTCGACTAAGTGAGAGAGAGGGAGAAAGAGAGACTATGACTAGAGCCAAGCAGCGTCGGCAGCAGCAGCACTGTTCTCCTCCAGCCCCTGTCTTTATCCCCGCCTGAGCATTAGATGTGATTACTGCTCAGCGCTCCACACTGACAGAGACAGAGAGCTCCCAGAGACAGCAGGAGAGGGTGAGAGACCTAAAGAGACACAGACAGAGAAAATGAGAGCGAGAGAGAGAGAGAGAGAGAGAGAGAGAGAGCGAGCAGGGAGCAGGGAGCTCTCTCCGTTGCTGCTACAGTGATACAAGAGTGCCCCCTGCTGCTTCTGCTGTCTGGGTTTTAAACACACACACGTACATACATGGACACACACATCCACTCTTTGAAATCTTACGTTGAGAGATGGACTGCATAGAACCTGCGGGGAGGGAGAGAAAGCGAGACCAAGCATGTATCTGTGTGTGTGTTTGTGAGCTGCATAGCTACGGTGCTGTGTGTGTGTGTGTGTGTGTGTGTGTGTGTGTGTGTGTGTGTGTGTGTGCGCCCGCGGCACATATGTACTGTATAGAGCAGTGACTAAGGTGACTTAATTATGACTCTGACATTACTAAGTGATTCCTTTACAGTGGTGTCTAACTAATAGCTGCGTGCCCATGTTACTCTCAATTAAAACTTCTGTGAGGCTACGATTGAACACATGACACATCCTTAATAATGCATGTGGTGAGAAGTTAGACAATCCACCATGTAATTTTAAACACACCCTCCCTTGTGAGGAGCATTATTGGACAGCAGATCACTTATGTAGTTTGTAAAAGAAACACAAGTGGAGACATGTTGAGCAGTTAGAAAGGTGGAAACCCTTATTATAAAATGAGTGCCGCTAGTCATGGAGCTTCTCAAAAAGATTGTATCATCACTCTTTTTTATCTATTATTTGTTTTTATTATTATTATTATTATTATTATTATTCACTTTTAAGAATATTATCAAGGTAATATTTTAGATAGATACAATGAATGTGGCTTATTTAGGCAAGGCAAGGCAGCTGTATTCGTATAGCACATTTCAGCAACAAGGCTCTATATTCTTATATTAAACCGGTTTTGTATATTAAAAAAGCTTTTCATGTCTTTGTTTTCGGCTTTGTATACTAAAAAAGCTATTTATGCCTATGTTTTTCTTTTCATCTACTTTCTAAAAATGGAATGGCATCATTGTAAGGCCTAGGATTGAGGATAGTGTGTCTGTAAACCTGAACTGAAGAAAACAAATAGTTTCTTGCTAAAAAGAAAACCAGCCTGTACATTAAAACTAAAATGCATTTAATATAACCACCGAAGGATTAGTAAAGTAATGTGAATGACATGGCGTTCAGTAAATTGCGCAGGCAGAGAGAGCAGACAGTGAGGCTGCCATATGACCAGCAGTGTGTCTGAGCGGCCTTACCATCGTCTCCATGAGCTTCCAGTCCTTCTCCAGCTGCTCCATCGGCCCGGTCCACCAGCTGCAGAAGCGGGCGAAGCGCTGGCCCTGAAACCAGTACTGCCGCAGCCACTCAAACTCCACCTGCAGACACACGCACATGTAAAACAGCAGAAAAATTCTGGTTCAGACAATAAAAAAAAGTGGAACGAAATGTACCTGTCAATGCTCTTCAGTAAAAATATGAACCCACATTTTCTTTCATTAGTACATTTGTGTACATTATTTGATATTGCACTGTAAATAATTAAATTATCATATGAAATAAAGATACTGTACATATGGAACTTTATAATGTCAAACATGTACAAACAAATATACTGTGAATTCCTGTTGATCCTCAAATGACATTTGAATTCGAAAATGGTCTGTCAAATTTGACCAAGTAAAAAATTGTAAAAAGTAGCATCAGATGGTTTAATGTTGCAATGTGTAGAATTTTCACCTAGTAACAATCTCATTTCTGAATGAAATATTTCAGTGTTTACCGTCATACATTTTCTGTCTAAGCAAAAAGGTGGCATGGGGTATATATATATATATATATATATATATATATATATATATATATATATATATAAAGATATATATATATAAAGATATATATATATATATATCTTCCCTTGAAAAAAGTTTAATTGTTCCATATTTTATTTGTCATAAAATCACTTCAAAGTATATTCAATCATGTTATGAGGTCTCTAAAAGGAGCAACACAGTAAAGACTAAATTACCTTAGTTTACTTTTTTTAGCGTCAAAAATTGTCCTTTCGCAAATAGTACAAACATTGGTCATCTCTAGGAGTACAATCACAACCTTACCAAACATAAACACCCGGACAAACAGACATCACACACAAATGTGAATATGTCTGTTCACACATACACACCTTCCAGCCAGCACACCTGAAAACTCCGCCCTCCTTCTCCTCTCCTCATTCTCCTCCCTCCCTCCTTCCCCTCCCCTCCCACTCCCTCGCTCCGTCTGGAGATGACAGTCTCGGCTGCCGAGCCGCTCCCCTCTCCTCCGCTGGGAGTATTTTTGTTTCCTGCTCTTTTGAAGTGCTGATTTAATCCTCGCAAGGATGCTTCATGTAGCCAGGTGTAGCCTATCTATTTTCTAAGTGTGTCTTTTTGTGTGCATGTTTGTGTGTTTGTACCTGTATTTGCACCAGTGTGTTTGCACTCTTGCGTGTATCTGTCTACATAGGTGTGTGAGTGGCTTTGTTATAGTCTGTGAATACAGTTGCCAATGTGAGTGCGTATGTCAAAGATTGCCCCAAATGCCGCCAACGTAAACACAAGACGCTGTGAGTTGCCCTCCCCCAAAACGTCCTACAAAGCATCATCCACCCAAAACAATGCACGCTCCATTTCATTTTGACGCCGACAACTGTACAACACAAAAAGTCTTTGCATGCAAAGGAGTCACATATCAAATGGGACAGAGAGAGCTATTGTTCCTTTTCTGAAAACTATTTTGGTTTTGTTCTTCTCACAGAGCATTAGCCAATGTATACAACAGACCCGTTTTAGAGCTGCAAACTCATAGTCACAACAAGGTTTAAGTGGGTGAGTTCTACCCAAAAAGTCTCCATTCAAATTGCAACATTTTTTGTATAAACCAGTTTCCACCCTCACACAGCCCTGTCTCTTACAAATTATGCTCGTATACAATTCATTTGAACTAGCGGATACGTTTTTGGAGGACCATGAAACATATCACTTAATGGTTTTGAGGTCTTGGTTAAGTATTGAAAAGTCAATGCCGTCAATGGCTTGAAACATGAGATACAACGACGTGACATCTCTATTGTTGATGTCAAGTGCTTAGCGTGGCATCCACCCTCACATCCTCTCTAGAACCTTTTGCTGCAGTGCAGTAACATGAAAAATCCTGCACTGGAACAAAAGATTACCAGCAAACACAGGTCTTATGAATTTGTTGTTGTCCAAAAAATGACAATGCAATGTATTATTTATATGAGCGTAATCTGTGGGAGGAAGCTTTGTCCCTTCATTATAAAACCTGCAAGTTAGTATGCTCCGTCAGAACTGCTTTTCGGATTGTCGAATAGCTTCGGAACTTTGAATCTTTGTGAAGTGACTTAAGTGGTTGTGCTAGAAAGAAAAAAAAGATATACTGTAGTTTTGAACTCAAATCAAGTCGCCAACATCCTGATTCTTGCTTATCAAAGTGCCATGGAAGAGTGTGAACACTGAGCATATACTATTGAGCTTCAATTTTTAAGTGGCCATTGCTCTGTATTATGAAGCAAGTCACCTACCCCAAGCAAGTTAAAACAAATGGCGAGAATTATTTGCAGAAACAACTTGGGTGAGGTCTGCCTTGTGTAGAAGTTGTGCACAGAATCATCCTGCCATTTGCTTCCAATAGGCTCTGATCACAGCAGGGATGACATGCAAGGACTGGGGCATGTCAGGGAGAATACACAGCCAGTGGCACTGCTCAGCAGCCTCTCAGTCACTCCATACAAGTCACCCTTCAAAGAAATGTCATCCTTTATGGTCCCCTCAACACTCTCCAAATCCACTCCCCTTCGATCACTACAGCTCAAACACACAACAAAGCCGCCGAGCGCCAATATCGGACGTCCTTTTCTCTCTGTCAGTCCCTCCTTCCATCTCTCTGATTGTCTGCCTGTCCTTTAGTGAGAAGAAACCAACCTGTGTCTCCACTTTGAGCTGACATGGCTGCCTGTACCCCACTGTGCAGGCCAGTGGCAGCCACAAAGCAGACCATCTAAAGCTAGTGAGGAGTGCTGGCTATGTGGCATTTGGAATCTGGCCACCCAGCTGAGAGTTACCAAGAGGGGTACTCGGACTAAATGCCACCTACCCAAGCAGACAGATCGAAGGTGTGTGCGAAGAAGAGAGTGGTTGTTAGGGCTGGTTTTTCTCTGTGACGGCGTGGGGGAGCAAGAGGGGAGCTAGTGACTCCCCTGCAGCAGTCGCTGTCATCTCTCCAGGTGATGGACACACTAACTACACATTAGCCCTACATTAGTCAACTTGCCGCCCACCATGGCAACTCTGGAGTTGAAGCCAAGTAGCCCCTTTTTTCCCATTTAATGAGGCACGTTTTTTTTTTTTTTTTTCTACACCTTCACGGTATTCCCTGAGCGGGTCCAATCAATTTCCGGGCCATGGCCCTGAGGTGGGAGCTGATGAGAGTGGGATCGATCCTACTCTGCCGTTCTCTGTTTGCCTTTCCCGGCCTCCTCACACATCAGCCAGGAGAACTGGTGCCCCCAGCTCTCTCTGAGTAACCAGGCACGCAATGTACACTCATCACACACTTGCCAGAGTGGTCATTCTAGGTTATACTGTACATTCGCAGATTGCCGTATACATTTCCATTTCTTTCTATATCTATAAAATAGTAGTGTTCAATTATGTTTCTCAGGCCACAACAGAAGCTAAAAGTAGTCTTCCCGTCTTAGCTGCCACTGAAGAAGAGCTCCTTCATATACATTTGACCAATGTAATTAAATTAACTAAAACTTAAGAAATCAACAGGAATCTTTGGTTAAATCATGATTTAGCAGAGCTCAGAACGGTTGAAATACATTCAATTTTAGAACATTTTATCCCTTGTGATCCTAACAGACGTAGTAAAAATGTCTCACAATAATTAAAACCACCAATAATGAGTAATAAAACTGGTAAATACAACAGGACAAACAAGTACAAACTACATACTGCACAGATCTGCTGACAGAAAAAATGCATTTTGAAAGGTGATTTAAAAGATTGCAATGATATTGCCAGCATAAGGCTCGAAGGAAAGGTGTTTCAAAGCCAAGCAGCGACCCAAGAGCCTGGGGAGACATTTTGGCCTGAAAACAGGACATTGGAAGGTCACACACACCTGCTTCCACACAGTTTACAGTTTACTATCTGCCTGAACATGTGGGAAAACCTTGTCGCTTCCTTCAATATTTACTGTGGGGGGACTAGCATCATTATACGGGGTCCCTCAGGGCACTCTGTCACACACCCACCTGGGAAGTGACACAGTGGCTTTAAATGAGACAAGACGTTTGCATCTGGGATTAGCATTTCAAAGCCAAACATGCACACGGGGGCCGTGTGGCGATGCTATGTGAGACTACCCCCCCCCCCCGCCCTTCACCACCTAAAACAGGGGGAAAGATTAAAAAGAGACAGTGAGAGGGACCACGCTTAACAAACAGGTGGGAACTTCAGTTTTCTTCATTTCTGTCTCCCATCAACTCCTACTTCAACTCGACATCCCGCCCCATCGCTGAACACTCATACTCAGATGGCAAACGCCCTGTTTCATCATCGTCAGACCCGCCCACATCTTCTGACAAGTGACAAGTGCCCCCCCACCCCCCATTGCACCACATTGCACAATATATCTGTGGCACGTCAGCCGGTGCTAGCTTGCTGTTTAGCACTTTTTAAGGAAAGGCCCATAAGGCACTGCTCAGGTCAGGCCGCCTGTGCGTCTCAGCCTTGTTCGCTCCTCGGCCGTCCATGTCAAACACGACCTGCGCAATATGCACACGCCACGCGCCAGAGTGGGCCGCCATCATAAATAACTCCACCACCAATACATCATTTAAGTGGGTGTTCTGCTCTCGTGGGCAACTCCAAACAAATGGCCACATCTATCATTGTGAGCGCCAGGTAGGGTAGGGTTGAGCCCCTGAGAGCACCCCCCTTACTTAAACATTCACACATAGATAGGCACACACCAGCTCTTTTATAAATAGCATCCTGTTTTCCTAAATAAACCTGCATGGCCCTCCTGGCGAGGGCCTGTGCTTGGTAATCCTGTGGCGCTATGCAGCAAAATAGCAGGTGTTGCTAGCTCAACTAGCGCAGCGCCCCTCCTGACACAGACAGCCCTATTGTTTGGCAGGACTGAATAATTAATATTGTCTACAACCTTTAAACAACCTTACGTCAGACTCATCTGTCATGGCGTCCCGCTGTTGGGCCTGGGTGCTAGCGTCGGCTAGGATGTGCGCTTTGAGCCCAGGGGTGTAAAGGGGGAGAGGTGAAGTGCTATATTAACTGTTGGCCTGTGGCAAGCTAGCACAGGGGGCGGGTGGCTCCGCAGGCGGCCCCCCGCGTTCCTCTTTTTTGACCTCACTTCACTTCAATTCATCTCCCAATACCCCAAGCCAGCATCACTCCTTGTGAGTGAAAAGGGGTTAGCGAGGGGAGCGGGGCATGACTCCATCTTTAGATAACATATGGAGAGGCTATTGCCTCATGATCAATCACAGGCCAGGACAAATGAGAACAACCTGGATTTCATATTGCAGGCATTTCCCTGAGTAAAAACAACCAGTATGGTCTGTTAGTCCCATGTTGCAGAGGAAATGGAAAGGGCATATTAAACCAGGATTAAATTGTATCATGCATGTTTCTTGCTTATCAATTCCTTTGACTATGTTTTGCCATACTGTATTGTTAGTCCCTGATAATACTTTGTCTGGTTAACCCAGCACCCCAACATGGAATGGTGTTGACTTGATATGAAAAAAATATTGTAGGCTATAGTCAAATAAATAAACCCCAGAGGGTATGTATTCAATATGTGCAGTGTACTGTGTGCATACATGCATATGCTTATATGGTTCTTCAAATAAATTCAATTCTCCCAGATATTTATCCATATTATTCATATGCCTAATTTCTCTATATTTCATGACACTTTTCTAATATGTTCTATGATCCTGTCCTGATGAAATGTTGTCATATTTGCAGATGGTTGTTAGCAATCTTTAACCTCCTTGGAGTACCAGATGGTCGAGCACTGCAGCATCAGAAGAATTCAGATGGTGTCAGGAAGGTTCATGATCCCAGAAAAATGTATTACAACTTTCAAAGGCTGACATGCTATTGTCTAACGGTTATTGGCACATGCTCTGTTGTCCAATGTAGCAAACCTCACTCATCTGGTACTCCAAGCAGGCTAAAACTATTTTAAAACATTTCCAAAAGTTGTTTGATTCAGGCCCGCTGCATAAGTAGTAATAAGGGCAACAGGTTAGTTAAAAATAAACACCTATACAGATTTAACAGTGCCAAAACAAATAAATTGTCAACAGTTGCGCGCGCACACACACACACACACACACACGAAATTGTGCAAAAATCACAAACAAATGTATGTACACACACATGCGGATGCATGTGAACACACACCATGTCCCCACCTCATTGTGAATCTCCTCACAGTGCTGTAGCGTTGTTGGCAGCAGGGCCAGCAGGCTGTGGGAGCCTGTCTCTGGGTCAGTGTGCAGGTTGGACAGGGCCTCTTGACACCGCGACTGGATGTAGGTCAGGGTACCACTGGAACACTGGTAGGAGAGGGACAGACCCAGTGTTATACACATTACTGCCATGTAGGGTTTTCAACTAAGCCCTGTCAATCAAAAGACAAGCAGAAACTTAAGTTTAGTTTAAAGTTAAGTTTAATAAATGCCTCGTTTGTTTAATATGCTATGTACTGCAAATGCCATTCATTTTTCAGTTTTATTTCTCATGGTGGCAGTGGATGATTAAGACAAAGTTGATTTACTTTTTCTAAAACGCTTTCATGCATTTGCACATTTTGTTTTACACAATTGAGATAACAGAATCCTTCCATTTCACTGAAAACAAGACTTTTTTAATTAAGTCATTTTTTACCAGACAGTCTTCAAGTTTTTCATAATACACAGGCGTTCCCTAACACAGCGTGTAAGTACCAGCAGCAGTCCTTACTGAAACCAAAGGCGACTGTTGGCTCGCTATACAGAATTTTCACGACATAATTTGAAACACTGCGTTTTCCCTTTTAGGCCTGTTGGCTTCTCACCTCTGCCACTCTGTGTGTGGAGCTGAAGCGTGTGGTCTCTCCAGCCAGGACACAGTGCTGGTGGGTACTGTTCAGGTCATCTGGTGAATAAAGGCAAGAGAAATCTATGAGAACATGCTAACTATACCACCAACAATCATCAACAGAGCAGCGAAGAAGAGAAAGTAAGAGAACGGACCAGAAAAGAGAAGGAAAAAAAAATCAGAAATGACCATTTCATAAATCATTGTAAAGCAAAAAAAAAAAACACAGCAGAATGGAATAACAGTTAAAATTTCATTTTTAAATAATTATAATAAATAAAATGAATAAATAAAAGAACTGATTACAATAGAAAAACAGATGAAAAGCAGGACGTGAAGGAACATGACAACTAAATCATCACGTACGCCAACACAGATTGCGCTTGGTCTAGCACCGAATCAAATAGAATGAGCGCCATTGTACTATAATTTTAATTACCAAACAAAACCAGATCGCGCTCAATCTGTCAAGATGGAAGAGCCATACCAACAAACATTTGTCCAATATCACAGAAGCTTTACAAAAAGGCCTTACTGCTGTTTCCTGTGTATCCCTCCATGTGTTTCTTTGTGTGTATAGATGTTTCTCAGCTCTGCCATTATTTGCCTCATACCAATAATTAATTTAGCCGTGACAGAGCTGTCATTCACAGCACATGTGCATATTTACAGCCGCCTTGAGCAAGAGTACACTGGCTAATGCCTGTGATTTGAAAGTCAAACAGCCAAATGCTTTGGGAGGAAGACATTATTGTTTGGTGGAGAGAAAAAAAGATGGTGACAAACAAAACAACTTGCCGGTGTTTTCTTCACCCTGATGAGATTGTGAGGGATTAGGTCTCTGGGCAGAATTACTCTGCGTCTTTAAAACTGTTTATATCCAATAACAAATTATCTCCATCAATCTGCTCTTTTCTTGGCGCGTCTGATGCGTCAGTGGGATCAGGAGGGAGTAGAGGCAAACTCGATAACTGTAATAAATATTTATCTTTCTTTCAACCCCTGCGCCTGCTGCCACTTGTCCTCCTTTTCCAGGAAGCAGGCTTTTAAATATATTGGGTCAACTCTTTTTCTCCAGTCCCCCTGTGCATTGGGAGCTGGAAATCTTATTATTGAACAGGCCCGGTGTCAAGACTTGCATTGTTCTTTTTTAACCACTGAAATTCCATTTGGGTGGAAATGATGGTGATTCAATTTGCCTCCAGCAGCTCAGACATTAGCAGTTCAAAAGGGCCAGCCGGCGACAAATGGTGCTGAAAAGACATTATGGTGCCGGTAGTTAGACAACATTGTAGTTTTCTTTTAATACCACAAAACTATCTGTCAAATGGTGTATGTCACTAAAACACTGTTACAATGTATTTGAACACATGGTCTAGTGGTGGTTGCTCTGTCTGCATGTACATGTGTGTGTTTGAAACAGGGTGGTTGGGGGGGTGGGGTGAGCTGTCGTTCCTCCAATAAGCAGAGGAATGCGAGTGTTTTTATGCATGCGAGTTGCGCAAATGTATATGTGCGTGCATATGTTGTGCCAAGTATTTAATTCAGGTAGACCAACAAAGCAATAGACAGCCAAGGACTGTGTGAGCTGCTATCGTTGTGCAGCAGTTGGCCTCTCAAGGGCGTACTCACCGAGTGAAGCATAAATCCCCACTGATCCGCGACAGTCAAGTCCCATTAGAATGGTCTGCACAACAGCCCATCACTCTATTATCATGGCTGGCCTGAAACTGACTGTTCTATTGTAAATCTTATCCAGCTAAAGGAGGTCGGCTTCAAGCCCTGTCAAGCTGAATATTAGGTACAGACATCGCTGCTCTCAGATGAAAACATAGCAGCTTCAAAGAGTCAACTTCAGGAATTCATTAAAACCTTCCTATTCCTTAGTTGTAAAAAATAAAAAGATTCAGATCAACAAACACTTCAACATAATGTAGACACAGATAGGTAATCTAATATTCAGATAGATCTATGTGTTAGATGGTATGTGGATGTAAGATTAACACTTACAGACACAGAGTTAAACCTACGTTGTACAGGTAAAGCAGCTTCCTATGTAACATGTTTGAACAGAGATGTTCACAAGTCATTTCTTGGAAGTCCAAGTCGAGTCTCAAGTCTTTGAGCTCGAGTCCAAGTCTCAAGTCTTTGAGGGGCAAGTTCAAGTCAAGTCACAAGTCTCTGGCCATCTGATCTGTCCCTAACACTGTATTGTTAAATCTTATGAATTAAAAGCATGTCCTGTAGCTACCATCCGAACTGTACAGTATCAAAATCCGTTGTAGGATAACTTTATGGGGTCTACTTAACACATCCCTCTAGACCTCGGACCTGGTGAAATATTAACCTAAGTCTGTCACATCATATGGATACAGCTATAAAGATACAATTTGCCTGTTCCCAGCATTAGCACTTTTGTTTGGCAGGACTGAATAATTAATATTGTCTACAACCTTTAAACAACCTTACGTCAGACTCATCTGTCATGGCGTCCCGCTGTTGGGCCTGGGTGCTAGCGTCGGCTAGGATGTGCGCTTTGAGCCCAGGGGTGTAAAGGGGGAGAGGTGAAGTGCTATATTAACTGTTGGCCTGTGGCAAGCTAGCACAGGGGGCGATGGTTAGCTTGTTACCTGTGACGATATGTGCTAAATGTAACGTCTCTTTAACTCACTTGACGAGTCTCGAAGCTCGAGTCCGAGTCAAGTCTGAAGTCTTTTGGGTCGAGTCCGAGTCAAGTCTGAAGTCAGCTGTTTGTGCGACTTAAGTGCGACTCGAGTCCGAGACCCATCTCTGTGTTTGAAATGTACATATTTTCTTGATGTTTAACAAAACAGCAGTTTCTCACCTGCTGTAGTCATGCTGATTAATCCAGAATGCGGTCACTTATGATATAGCATTTGTATGCAACATTTGATGTTGCTAGGCACCAGGTGTTGTACCTGTGCAGCATCTGGACAATCCATGTGTTTTTGTGCACCTACAGTATGTCCAAAAAAGTCAGTTATCTTCTTGTTTTGATTGAGGTTCTGCATTTGTACCATAAGCACAATTTCACATATCACGCCCTACCTGGGGAGACTGTGAATTCACTTGTGGAGGCAAACGCATCAAAAACATGTTTTTAAAAAACGTTGTGCTGTTGAGTGAAATATGGGGTAAATATTGTACATGTTGGCAGTACTCGGTACAAATGTATTCTCACTAACCAAAACCTCTTCTTGAGTAAATGTTTCGTAAACCGTTTTGTAGTTTGGTTATATGTTTTGTAGTTGTAGAATGGGCCTTGTGGGATCTCGGGCTAAGAAACCTCAAATTAAACTCAACAAAATCAGTCTTTCAATCAGTTACATCCCCCCTGACTCCAAACTCTGAAAATCTTAGCAGTGTATGCAGAGTGCACAGGTAGGGTTTCAGTGTCTTGTCATTGTACACTAGATGGATATATGTATCGGCTGTTGGAGACATCAAAACAATAATCTTTTAATCACAAGAAAATCTCTCTAATCACTAGGTCAAATACATATATTATTACACATGTAAATACCTAAACTATTTTATAATAAAATATAGAAAAAAATGGAAATAAAAGAAAATGAATTTGATATATTGATGTCTTGATGAATATTGGGTACAGTTATGCTGTAAGAAATGTAAAGGTGGCAGGTGGAAAGAAGCGCTCCGGGACATAGCGTATATCAGAGGAGGCACATGTCTGTCTATGGTCCGCCAGGGGCCAACAGTAAGCAGTTAGAAGGGCTACAGTAAAAGGGAATTAGCCAATCCAAGTTGGCGAGAAAAAAAAGTAGGGAAAAAAAGAAATAAGGTTGTCCTTTGGTATTTAAACATGGGTTAAATAACAGATGATGAAGGTATATGAGTCCTTAGAGTAAACAAAAATCCACATTCTGTACAATACCATGGATGAATAGTGTGTTCAGGCTGTACTATTCATCTATATCAGTTAAAATATCTATTTAGTTTATCTTAAACTTACAAATGACAAATCAATCACAGTTTTTTTAAATACAGTAATTCATTGAGCATATCAAGGGAAGACTGACTCAAGATTTTACTGTATGTCTATTCCTATATCCTTATGAAACCATGTGACTTTAAAACATGACAAATCCCCAATTTATCCGAACCAGGGACCCTAACTGCTTGTACTCTACATCTCAACACAAGCTTCTGCTGTGATGTGGATAAATGTCCTCATACTCAGAAAAATATGAGAAAGCTTGGACGGGCCCACAGGGCCGAGAGGAAGAGGGTGGAGGTGTCTGCTGCAGCCAGAAGCATTAAGCTGTGATTTACACCCCTGTGGCTCGCTGTCTGTCCTCCATAGAGACATAGTCAGCACTGGGTCACAGGACTTCAAAAAATAACATTTGGTTTTCGTAACCTCTGTAATACACACAATTTCATGGAACCTTAAGCTTGGCTCTGTGTTCAGCCCAAGTCACTCCCCACCCACACAAACACACACACACACACACACACACCTCAGTCCCACTTCTCCTGCGGAGAGGGCTAGAAGAAGAGAATAGAGCGTGAGAGTGAAGTGCAATGCATGAGAGTGAAGTGCATCCTCCTGGGATGGGTCATTTGGGACAAAGTACAAGAAACACTAAAACACAGGGTAATAAAAGTGTTCCTTCCTTCAAAGTCAGACATGGTGACAGACGTGGCTAAGTTGTGTGAGCAACGTGTTTACATGTCCGTGTGCGCATGTGTGCATGTCTGTGTGTGTGTGTGTGTGTGTGGTTATGGAGAAGATTCAGTACCTCTCATGTAATAGCAGTCTCCAGACTCCAGTGGCAGCATCAGGCCAGGTGTGTGGATGTCCCAGGCTACCTTGAGCCCAATCCTCCAGCATGCCATCTCACCGCTGCCTCCCTCACTGCTCTCACCTGTCAGTCATACACAGCCCAACTCACTGTAACATTTGCATTTTACATTTATATTCATGTTTCAGGCTTTTGGTTTGACAGTTTCACCCAGCGTGACTTAAACTGAGTGTAAAAGTGCAATACGTTTAAAATTCCTAACATTTTCATGGGAAGCATGTGGTTTATCACGATATAATGATGGCTATTTAACACATCATTAATTTGAACCACTTCTTTCCACATCAAGTGATATCTTGGTAATGCAAGGCTAAACAATCTTAGGCAATAGCGATGCCTATGATGTAGCCAAAACAATGAATTAAATGAAATAGTAAGGAGTGCAATGATTAAATCCATACCACTCAAACAATGGATGTAAGATGTAAGCCTTTGTCTCCAGAAAGAAAGAATCACTTAACAGCAGAGCAAAGATGATACGTTACTGTGATTATATAGGCTAGGTTAGCAAAGGATCTTTATGCCATCATTATGCTGTGCAAGAGGAAATTGTTAGATAAAAGCTCTTGATGTTGTTTAGTGAGTGTGTGAGAGTGTGTTATTGGACAGAGGGTATCCTATGATATTCCTGTTTCTGAACCCATTCACTGTAACCACCTTCCCTGTTCTCTCTCATTCCATTCTTACACGGCACACTAAGAAAACAAGATTTGGCTTGGCTGGCCAACACCCTTCAGCAAAATCAATACTAAAGTCTTTCTGGGCCTCTCTGCCCCACAGCTGCCTTTTCCTTTGCTCAGCACGGATAAATAGTAACTTAATTTCCAGCCATTGTGCTCTGAGAGCCAGCTAATGACAGCACTCCCCAAGGCCTCAGGAATGGTGGAATATCATCCTCCGTGCCGGAAAACGCTCAGTCGTGGCAGATTCCTTTGGATCAGCGCAGCTGGGAAAAACACTCAGAAGACTTCTCTGGCTGAAGCAATAAAAAAAGGTGAGGCTGCTCAAAGACAAAAGCCTATCAAAGGAAGCAGGTGTCATGCAAAACGTCTAGTCTCTGTAGCTATCTAATTTGCTGTATTTCTTTCTTCTCAGGGACAATGTAAGAAACGTGAACGTATTGTGAAAGTGCAACATTCCCCAAGGTAACACTTTCATTAGCCTGGTTCTGGGAGTCATCAGAGCCAGCCACTGGGATATAGCTCCATGGCGCTCTAATCAGACTCTCCTCTCTAAAGTCTGGAGCTGTTGGGTCATTTAGGACTAGAAAAGACGCAGCGGCTAAACACTGCAAGGTGTTATGCCATGGTGTTTGAAGCCCGTGTTCACAGGGTCAGAGTTGAAATGGCCTAGAACAAATCATTGAAAGAGAATGCTGTCGCAGGTGCTTCTGGTTAAGAAACCCCAATGAAAAAAAGCCCAGCTGTAAACTGGGTTGGGATGTCAGAGCAGTTGCCATTTCACCTGTTTGATTCTGAAAAATTACAGTTTCAAGACACATATGCAAACTGTGTAGAGCTTCCACCGTTAACAGTACAGCTGAGCTACGCCTAAACCTTTATCTCCCTCCACAACAGGATGTAGCAGGTTCTGCTCTCCTTCCAGCTTTTGGAAGGTGCAAGGAACGATCTGGTGAGTGGCTGCTTAATAGACATTGGACTTTTATTTTTAAATCCACTTATTTGTTTTGATGATAAAGGGTTAATGCAAAGAGGAATCCACAAAGAGGAGCTTCATCAATCATTAGTGTTGTGATTATTATTTTTACAATACAAACTGAGGATGTATCTTTCTATTCTATACTATGCAAACTTTGTTTGAAATTGAAAACAAACAAATTACAAAGAGCCATTTTTGATATGGTGGTACGGTCTTCTATAGTTGCTTTCCATATGCTTTAGAAAGCAAAGTTCCTCTCTCCCTGAGATTCTCTATCAACTCTATCAATCAGCTCTGGAAAGAGTGCACATTCCATAATTAGGAGACGTCGTATTATCCATACAGTACAGTCTAGTAACACTTATCAAAGCAGGGCTCATTATTCCATATCAGATAATTGCACATCGATCATTTCTCGGGGAAATGATTTAGATGAGATGCAGTGTTCGTGATAAGGCCTTTGTTAGACTGCGCCATTGAGTGCACGTTAAGAGCTCAGATCCAAATGTCTGTGATCTCCCAACGCACGGCCAGCGATAAGGCTGTCAGCAGCAAGTCAGTTTGACATTTGATAATGCCCTGACACTATCACATAGATGGATCTGATGGCTGCCTCACCAGGGGCCATGTCTACAGCTGCTACAGCGCTGCTGTAGGGCCATAATACACAAGGTTAGCTGTATCTGATCCACCATAAAGCAACTGAGATAAGTTGATAGGATATTCAAGTGAAAGAGAAAAGGGAATCTTAATTTCTGAAACCACATGCCACAGACTAGCATGATACATTTTGGATTTTAAGTGTATAAGTGTTAAATCTAAAGATCTCAACTATTGTTTTTCGAATTTATTAGCACAATTATTACAAGTAAGCTATTTTAGCTTTGACCCTTACCTTTGTCATTGTGACAGCTATGGCTGTAAACAGCCACTGGCGAATGACTGATGAGGTTCTCATCGTGGTGCCACCCTACCGCCATTTTCCCCATGCCATAGTAAGGCTCCTCTTTGAGCTGGCTTGTAGCTGCTGGGTCCATGTAGTTGAGTAAGGTGACATTGAACTTGACCGGACCGGTGTATACCTGCGGAGGACTCGGCTGGGAACACCCCTGCCCGCTTGCCTGTTCCTCCGTGTCCTCAATGTGGTAGCCTGACAAGCTGTGCTTGAGTTGGGCCACAGGTTTCTCCTGGGCCCCTATTCCCACAGGTTTAGTCTCTGTGCCACTGATGGCCTTAGGCGCCCAGCCCGGGAATTTCCCTTCACTGTGTTCCGACCCTGCTGCAACAGCTGTTTCACTTGGTTTGACCTGGGAGGACTCTCCCTCCTCACTGCTGTGTTTGGACTCAGTCTCCCATTCTCCTTCTTGTTTTGACCCAGAGCAGCCCTCTTCACTGTGTTTCGACTCAATGTCCCACTCCTCACTGTGCTTGGACTCTGTGTCCCCCTCCTCACTTTGTCGGGACTCTGACTCCCCTCCTTCACTATTCTTAGAGTCTTCACTGTGTTTGGACCCCGTGTCCCCCTCTTCACCCTGTTTGGCCTCTGCCTCTCCCTTCGCACATTGTGTTAGCCTGTCTCCTTCCTTCAGCTGAGACACATCAGAGCAAAAGAAGGTGTTAAGCTCCCACAATGCTTTGCAAGCAGCCCTAAAGTCAGGGTCACAACAGTTTTGTCCTTTGACATCAGTGTCCTCACTGTGCCAGGGGATGGCAAAGAGCCGCGTGTCCAAATATCGGTAGGTGTGGCCCGGCTCACCCAGCAGAGCCCGTGAAACGGCAGTAAATACATCTCGGTCACGGATGCGAACCAAATCCCTCAGGAGACAGCCCTTCCTTCTCAGGGTGAGCAGAGCTGCCTGCACCCGGCCATGGAGCTCAGCAGGCAGCGAGCAGGATCTCCTCAGAACCAGGCCGGAGTAACTGGAGGCCCACTTGGAAACACAAGACACTCTTATCAGGATGATCATTACATACAAAAACATAACATACTGAATTGCAATCTTATTCGCCAAACATGTTTGCCTTTCAGATCTTGAGCCAAATTGAAGACAGTACAGGGCTGTAGCAGCAATAGACAAAAGGCTGCTGTAGGCCCTTTAAAGTAGAGCTCCCAGCATCAGTAGATTTATAGGGAAGATTGGCTGGCTCACCAGTTGCTGATATCCCCGATCTGAAGGTCCCAGAAAGGGGATCTTCTGGTCTCCCAACTCCTGCAGTAGCTTCCGCCTCTGTGGAAAACAACGCAGTTAAATAGGCTGACAAGTAGCAGCAGGAACCTTTTACATGTATGTTTTTTTTTTATAACATACTCACTTTGGTGTATAAGTTATCAATTACCTCTATTTAAATAGATTTTGTGTATAACTTTTGGGGAATTGCAGAGATGGTGTGAGAAGCAAATTCTATATGACTGAAGTGATGGAAACTACTGTACGTAGACCTTAAAACATCCACCTTCTAACACCTAACTGCTGTGATTGGGCACTAAATTAACAAAATGTTCACAATACTTCCTGGGTTAAGAATCTTCACAAAAACATAGAGTGTGTGAGACACAAATCTCCTATGGGCCTGTGTGGCCTATATAGTTCAGAGACTGGCTCTACTGCCACTTCCACTGTGGCACTTTATTTGAAAGTACTGGAAACACAATCTTTGAATACAAGACTGCCTTTTCCTAGCAGAAACATAGCATTTGCTGACGTGAATACATTTCCAACCATCGTACCTTGCCTCACTATAAATATATTCTTTATAAATAAATAATAAATAGTGTGAAATGTACAATAACATCACAGTATAGGGAGTATAGGGACTAACGAGAACAAACTGTTTAACTAAAATCCAATCATACAAACTCAATGACCAGGTATTTGGGAATCAAATTGATAAATGAATTTGAACAAATTATGCTCTCAAAACGGGCTGAGATAGCACTGGAACCTGGTCATTTTCATTGACGTCTCACATTTTTATGATTTGGTGAAGGCTGCCGTGGGGTTCCTCACAACCTTATAAAAGATGCCCTGTGCCATACAGAGCTCCCCCAATAAAAATGTCAACCTGGTGGAGGGATCAAAGTACTTTTCATTGGGACGCATTCCATTCTGAGCTGTAAATCCAATGGCAACTGGCATTAAAAATATATGCCCAAATAAATTTCACAACTATTTCCCCACCCTGCCTCCCATATGCGTGTGTGCGAAGGTGGAGGCGTCGTAGCTGTGTGCGTATGTGGGTTCAGAACCTCATATTCATTCCCCACAGGTGCACACGCACACACAGCCTCTGCATGGTGTCTCAGCAGCAGGGCAAGAGAAATGTCACCGACCTGCCACTGTCTTTTTACATTTTTAAAAGTTTAGCATGAATGGCCTGTGCATCAACCACCATGCGGTTGTGATAGTTTAAGGAGAACCGACCGTGTGTATATTGCCGAGACATTTACAACAGACGTCTCACATTTCTTCTGCCCTAATAATGCCAAAGACCTTATGTGGCCCACTACAGGGAATATGGGAACCGGCTGCCAAAACATGTCCTGACTTTTAGAGTGAAATAAAATGTCCTGTTAATAACATTAAAGTGCTGGTATAAAAGGAAGTGTGTCCTAACTCAAAAGGGGGCTGGATCAAAACGAGGGCAAGCGGTGAAAGTATGTGCATTAAAGACAGGAGGGAGGCAAACAGATCCTTATAATGGAGGCGGAAGAAATGGGAGGGCATCAGATCAGAAGCAGTTTACTGAATTTACCTTCAAGCTGAATCTTTACCTTAGGCTAAACAACACAACACCTGCTAAAAGTTTTCTTAAAGGATGTACATGAGTGTACAGGCCTTCCAAGGTATTCTGGAACAAACAAAAACAGACTTGCAGACCGCTGGATTCTAAAAAACAAAACAACATGCACTATTCATGGCCAGACTGCATTCAAAGGCTGTTGGAAGAAATTGACAACCTGACACACATTCATTGGTGTCAAATTCTCAAATTCTAACTCATGACAGAAGCTCACGATATCAAGGTGAGGCTCTGGGCTGGTGTTGTATGTGCCTGTGTGTATATGTGTGTGTTTTTTTATCTGTGTGCTGCGGTGAGTCTGTGTACACAACCATATCCTGGCATTCATCTGCTGCAGATGTGCGCATGTGCGCACATAAATAACATCCTTACAGTCTGCTTTAGTCACAGTGCGCAAACCACTACTGTGTACATATATACTAATGTGTGCCTTTGTATGTGTGTGTGTGTGTGTGTGTGTGTGTGTGTGTGTGTGTAAGGCTCCAATAGATGCACACAGATACATGCCCATCCTTAAACAAACGCTCAGCCGGGGTAGCAAGCATAATGCCTCAATGTCAATCGCACACAACCAGGGCTGTCACACACATGTCAAAAACATCAAGCTACTCAGAAATTCCACAGAAAAAAAAGGAAAGACAAGAAGTTACCGGAGCCCTCTAAAGCAGATGGACTCCCTCAGTATCAGAGGACCGCTGTGTCTGTCTTCCTGTCTCTGTGTCTGCACCTGATTCTAGAAGGAAAACCACGAGGCGCAAAAAAAAAAAGGTCTGCGTTCCCACTCTGACCCAAGAAACGAGATTACCAATCCCATAATAACACGGATGCTTCACGGTAGCCACGCCAACCGTCTGCGCTGAGTGATATATCTGATGCTTCCTTCTTCTTTTTTTAATCTCTCTCTTCCTTGATGGGATTATTCCCTCAGCCGGACTGTTTATCACAGAAAAACATATTAGGTAGAATAGAACTCAATTGGTTTGCTTTGATCTAGGCCTATAAGAGATACTGTATCAAACTGTGTACCATATATTTATTAATTTAATTTATTTCCCATCTGTGACATTTCAACGGACACTTTCTTCAAAGCGTTCTTTGCAGAGTAGATTAATGTCCAGCGCTTAGCATCAATAGCTCAAGCCAGATAACTCTGTTGCTGCAGGGATACTGTAGCTGCTACACTTCCAGTCTGACTCGTTTCTGCCCCAGAGGGTGCATTGGAACGTAATCTACTGTATGTGATACGACTGCTTAAGGAGGACATGAGTCCCACTAGACTTGTCTAGATTTGGCTGACAATCAAATCGTAGATAAAAGCTACAATGTAGAGTAGGCACTGACGACTGAATAGACTAATAAGTAGAAGTGTCACCCTATGTGAAAGCAATGCTTGGGTATTTCCAGTACACATTTTTTGGTTAGCTATGTTTAGTGAGACACTGTCATTTGTAATTCATCTTTCCATCTTGGCTGATATCTGTATTTTATATTTTTATATTTTTGAGGCAAGAGGTATACCATATTTGTTTCAAGACCTCCAACCAAAAGGAGGGTAGCACTTTCTCTTTTGATGCAGGTGCCACAGAGTGCAGACAGGCAGAAAACCTTGGATCTCAAGCAGGCCTTGTGCAGCCCCGGGGATGAATTGAGAGATAGCTGTGTAATAGAGCTCCGTGTTGAAACAGCAAGCCATTGGTACTTGTGTGACACTCATTTCAGAACTGGTCCTCTTCTGCAAAAGTGATGGTGAATCAACAGTTTTGACAAGTCGGCTGTAAAACTGCGGACTCAAACAGACAGACTACCCGTGTACATCAAAGGCGCTTCCACCCCGGCCCATTTGGCACCGGATCGCAGAATGTTGGGAGCTTGTGTGAAGCAACACAGGGCGCAAAGAAGGGCAGGGAGTGCCCACCCCAAAACAGAACATTTGTGTTTGCATGTGTGATGCATAGAAAGAAATAAAGTCTGTAGGAGCCTTGAATTCAGCTTTGATCTTACTGTAGAAAATAACTGATGAAAAACATAGACAAGGGAAGCAATTTAAGAAAAACCCTTGAATCAAAAACCCAAGGCTCTTCAGCTAACCACAGTCAAGTTTGTTCCCTAAAGGTCTCTATAGTTCGAGGTCTACCTCATCTTCAGGGTATGCCACTAACTTGAACTATGGTGAGATAACACAGCACCTAGGTGCCACCACACACAAATACCTACACAAGCACACACATACACAAGCACACATGCAGAGAGAGAGATTCCACTTTTGTTGCAGTGCTTCTTGCTGCAACAAGAGTTTTATCACTTGTAACAACTTTCTTTTTAGAATACGCATGTAAAAATATGTCCATAATGTCCACAATGTCCGAAAGGTCCTTTATCAACTATTTTCACAGAAAATGTTTCTTTATTTCATGCATGCCATGCTAAAAAAAACCTCCAAGTCAAAAATGAATCATTTCTCACTTCTGAAATTTTTGAGACAAAGACAATTGTGGCATTCATTTATTTTAAGAATACCAGCTAGAATTTTGGTGACTCAGTGTGACGGCTAACTGGGAAAACTGGTCAATGGCTAACTGGAATGTGTTGGAGTTGACCTCAGAGCGGGGGCGTTGGTAATGTGTAACCCCATGTCTCCACACTGCTGCTCAGGACCAGCCCATGAATATAATTTGGACTGTGAGAGCCAGAGGTCAATCAGGGGGATGTTTCCAGAAATATCTTTAAAAAAATGGCTTTCAGCTACTTTTCTGTTGATTGTTGTCAATTTTTCCTAGATAATCTGTATTATCCTGAGATGTATTCACAGATTCAATCTGGTATGTAGGTCTAGCCTACATTCACAAATGACGTTTAATGCAAGGTCCTCAGTCTAAGCTCAGGCAAATAAAACGGATCAGATGTTTATGTTGGTTTTTAAGAACATAATCCGCAGCATGTTTCTCGTTTAGACACATATTGCAGATACATTACAAGAATGGGTCATATTCAATGAATCAAATTCTGAAACCTTTTTTCAAAAAACAAAAAAGGATTAAAAATATACCCAGAAATAACTGCGGATGAATTCTTTGCCATTAACCACTGCATATCTTTTTCAAATCAATGAAGTGAACGTTCTGTATATATTGACGGACATGTTCAGCATGTGTTCAGTGGGGGTCCACAGGTGGGGTACGAGATGACAAATGACAGACAGCCCGGCTCTGGCCCGTTAATTGTTGTTGGAGGGTGAAGGCCGCGTTGCTCATTTCACCTCGCGACAGGTCGGCGGGGGGTGTGATCATTAATATTAGAACATTTCCATCCATCTACCTGAACAAGAGGCCAGTCATTTAAAGGGCTGGCGCTGGGCAGACCTTTCACGCCCTGTTTATAACACTGATCTAAGCACATTACCAGAGCTGTGGGGGACCACTGCCAGTCATTAATTACATTCACACACTCATGCGACCTTTATTGCGGCCCAGTCACATTTGAAAAATGTCACACGTGCAGGTACACTAACACACATCCGGTGTGCCGTTTTAACTGAACATCAAAAGTCCTGTCAAAATTCTCTCTTTGTGAGTCATGTGTGCACTTTCTCACACGCACACTTACTTAAAGCTACTTTTCCAGCCATCCAAGGGTATGTGTAATTCTTTCAGGTGGACAGTATGTGTGCATGCGTGTGAGAGAGGGACAGATTATGAAAGTACTGGACCTCATCTGTTTTTTGATCTCTCTCACTGCACCCGAAAGGCTTACAGGGAGACCCAGGTTTCCAGATCAATCATTCAAAAGTATTTACAAATGCACAAAGCCAGGCACAGACAGGTTGGCACATGGCCACTCTGTTAAAGTGCTTTTCAATGTGTCTATAGTGTCAACATCTATTTCACACTTATCTACACCTCAAAGGGGGAAAAAGGTGTTTCAGTGACCTTTAGCAAGTGTCAAATCTGGAGAGAAGAAGAGAGGAAAAGAAGAGAAAGAGAGAAGGGCAATTTAAGAGATCTGTCGATGTATGCCTTACATAACCTTTTTATTTATCCGGGAGACACTCACTGAGCATGCTCTTTATCAGAAACATACTAGCGGCTTCACACTCACATTACACAATTTCACACACACACACACAAGAGCAGCCCAGACATGTAAAGATTTCTGGTGGTCAATAAAAAGTTTCTCCATTCTTTGCTGGAGGAACTGGGGGTTAACATCTTGTTCAAGGGCATCTTCAGCTTTACACCCGGTGCAGGATTCAAACTAGCAGCCTTGTCGTCACAAGAGCCATATGAACTCTTGGCTACCACCACCAATATGCAAGGACCATTTGCCATTTTGCCTTAATTGTTAGTTTGTGGCCGGGCCATAATGTTTCCATTAAGATTATGTCGATCGAGAAAACCTTTTTAGTTTTCACCTTCAAATTACAACATGCTTTCATGAGGTCAGCCGTTTTCCATGTGGAATGGCCAGTTTCAATGCAGACACAGTCCCTTGGTATTCAGGCAGGGTCCAGTTCAGCAAGGGGTAAGTCAGGGGAAAGAGTGAGAAAATGAGAAAGGGAGAGGGATGGAGGGAGGAGGGAGGAGAGAGAAGAGAGGAAGGAGAGTGTTGATTGAAAGACTGTGATTAGCAGTTTTCAGCGGGGCACCAGGGCCACTGAGTTGTTCTAACAGGGTTGTCGCGTCTCGAGGTGCAGTCAAGGAGAAGTCAGTGCTTTAGAAAGCTACCTCAATTTCTCCATTTCCCCCTCCCTCTCTCATTCGCTCACACCACCCAGCCACACTTTTCCTACCCCTCCAAAAAATCAATATGGCTGTGCAAAGTGCAGCTTGGCCCAGGGGGAGGGCCGGCCAGCTGTAGGGGCTAGATGCGGAGCTTGCAGGGAGGACAAGAGGCGTCCTCCATGCCTGTCCCACAGGTAGTGTCAAGGACAGACCTAAGTACCAGAGGACTGAGGCCACGAGATTGCCCTTCCCTTCTGCATCTCACATTCTCTTTCTCTCTCTCTCTCTCTCTCTCTCCTGGCCGGGCTTGGCTGGCTCAGCGGGGCAGAAGAGATCGATAAGCAGGTGGAGCGTTTAAAATCCCCAGCTCTGGAGGCTGACGTTACGCTGCTCAGAGCCCAGCAGACCAACACATCGCTCATGGCAGAGCAGCTGGATGGATGAATGAGTGGGTGTATGGTGGCCGCACCTAGTCATTGAAAGGTTTGTGATTTGTGACAATAAACAATTCAATAGCACTTAGCCATACACAGTGTCTGAGGGGTGTAGAGCCAGGCTCTTCACACACACTGCCATTGTCTCAACATGTCACAGTTCAGTGGCATTCAGGCAGGGCAGGCAGCTATAGACCAACACAATCAAGTCAGTACCTGTATTGTTGCAGCTATGATATACCACTATAGAATAAAGCATGCAAAATGTCCTAAATAAAAAAAGAAAGAACTGGCATGTATGTTCAATCATTGTCAACAGCAATGTTCCTCATTTCCATACAGTAGGCTTGACGAAGAAGCCTGTATATGATGTGGATAAAGTGTTCAAGGAGGATTTCAGTCCTGCCGCGTGTCTCCTTGTGTGAGTGACTGATCACAGTAGAAGTGGCTTGTGTCTCTAATCCAGTACCACTGTTAGACTGTGCAAAGACCCGGCTCTGTGTACCGCGGCACGGGTTGATCAAACCCATCATGTGACAAGCAACCTCTTCAAATGACGATGATTTCCCAACTCTGTGTCCTTTCGGCTCCATATTAGATCAGCTTCTGACACTACCGAGTCTGGTACTTCATCTGGGATAAAGATGATGTGCAATCCGACCGGAGGGGCTGGGAGTCAAGGGTAAACGAGAAGCTGAGACAGGGGTACTGTGCCGGATTGGCTGACAGCTGTGACAATTATCATGTGGTATATTATAACCTTATGCTAAACATAAGATTTGATAAAGTATGTTGCTTGACAAAACACTTCAAGGATATTTTACCATCAACTCAGCTGTATGTCACATTCACACATAACCTATAAAATGAGCCATTTTGGAGGAGGAAAAATAGCAGAAGATCAGACAACATATCAAAATAGAGAGGATCCTGTCTTGATCTAATTTTTTGCTATCAACTATATCATATTTTTTTCCAAAGACAACTAGACAGACAATCTCTTAAATTCTTTTTCGAGACCTATTTGTTGGAACAGATTTTTGAATATGGTATTATTAACAAGCTAGAGCAGTGGCCTAAGTTTAAATGCTGACAACCACCTAAGCCACTAGAAAAACATATGGCCCAAAACAGATGTGGACTGAACATCTAGGACAGGTCTAATTCTATCTAATGTAGGCTAGTCTTTGACCCAGATAAACTGGCATTATGATGTGACCTCAGATTAATATTAAATTAAGGGCCGGATATCATTTGTGGCTGTTTACACGGCCGTCAACCTGTCTTCCTGGAATCCTGAAGCAGATAAGTTTGCTATAATGGCATTAGCCAAATCCTGAAGTATAGCAGACGGCACTTGCCTTGCTTGAGAAGCCACCTCATTTCTTTATTTATTTTTCCTTCACTCATTCTGAACAAAGGGAAATATTCTACCAGGAATTGAATAGCTTAATCCTCTTTTCACTCTTCCTAGCTTGAATGGTGACAGATTAACATTCTGGAGGTTTACAAACCCAGCCATTTGAAAATGTAATTGCTGGTGCCACACTGCATGCATGTGTTTAAGTTGAGGGTTAATATTAAAGCTTAAAATACACACATGCACTTGAGTCAGGGGGGATGTGGGCCAGACCCAAGTCACTTAAGTCCAGACCATTCTGTCACGTATGTATCAGGGGCCCGCAATCTGTCCCAAACCCTCGCTAGGTGCCACAGTTACTGTTCACTTCTGCTAATTATTACAGCCAATCAGAGGGGTTAACGGGGCGGAGCCTGGCCAGACCATGTTCTGGGGCATTTAACAGCTGGCAGGAACGGAGGTGAATGCATTACACAATACCCTCGTCCAATAAAAATAAAACACCCTGACATCTGAGGTGTACTTAGCACAGAGGGAAGGGAGGAAGTGAGGGAGGCAAGAAAGGAGGGAGGGAGCAAGAGAGGGAGGGTAGGAGGAGGGTGGGGTGGGGTGGGGTGAAGGGGAGAGAGCATCTGATAACATGATGTCCAAGTGCCACCTAGTGACAGCTTTCCCGCTTCTCTGTTTCTTAAGGCTCCAGAACATCAGGGGTGGGTGGGGGTGTGGGGTGTGTGTGTGTGTGTGTGTGTGTGTGTGTGTGTGTGTGTGTGTGTGTGTGTGTGTCTTTGTTTGTGTGGGAGGGGGGCAGATGAAGCAACCCAGGACAGACGGATTGGATATCAGTAGCATATTGTTTTGTTCTTTCGAGGACATCTCAGTAAGCACCAATCCTTTCCAAAGAACAGCCTAAACCATTCAAGTTTCTAATCAAATTACAACAAACAGTAAAACGATGACATTCAAAAATTATGTAGATTTTAATCACTTTACGTCTTGTTTCCAAAGCTCAATCAAGCAAAACCTCAGCCTTCCTCAAGTGACCCCACTGTCTTTTCAGTTGGGGGTGCGGGCCTGTAACACTGGACTGGTAGGCTGGTGGACCTGGGCTCCTAGGTCCCCTCCCCTCATTAACCCAGGTATAAATCACACTCTGCCAGTCCCCAGAGGTGAGAGGGATGAGAGTGGAGGTGAGCTTGAAATAATGCTTATGTCACGGCGGGTCAGCCCTCCATTATGGCCGTTTCAAAAACTATTAATCTTGCTTGTAGTCAGTGGCCTAGAAATAATTACTTCATCTAACCCATGTAATACAGCATGACCAGCAGTCGAGCTGGTCAATTTAAGGCTGGGGAGACAGAGAAAGAGAGGGAATGAGTGAGCGAGAAAGGTGGGAGAAACACAAATTACCAGGCCCTGTCTCCTGCTACCGGGTGACTGATGTCCTGCTCACTTCAGCTGTGGCCTTTTACACTCTCACCACTGATTTAGATAGATACACACACATGCACGCTCTGAAAGGCAGATCATGTACAAGCACACATATGTACGCACATTAATCCATGATTAAATACACACACAAAGTCACACCATCAACTGGCTACCAGTAAATATCATCTGATAATACATAACGTTGATCACGTTTTCATATTTACCATCTAAATGCCACCACAATCATGCAAATTCATTTGGCAAGTTCTGCCCCCTGCCAGAAATCTAATTAAAAAGCAAACATAAGCAAAATATGCACGTTGAAATATTTTCTTTAGTTATCAGTCAGAAGCAATTTTCGAAAGCCATGATATTACACGCAGAAATTTACTGTGGGGAAACAGAGGAGCTACTGCAAACTCAGCCTCCATGAACGTCACAGGAAGTATGTATGGAGTGACATAAATAAATGCAGCCCTCCAGTGGCTGTCACAGCTGGCATTGCAAGTGCAAATTTAATTAGTCAAGGTGAAGTCTCCCATGTTGTCTGAATAGGTGGGGGGGGTCCTCGCCATGCATGGCTGTAAACACGCACTATATCCTAATCAGGTGTCACCGCAGCGTTTGATCAGCCCGCGAAAACGTGTCACGAATCCCCGGCAGAGAGTGGGCCGAGGGGGAGAACAAAGGAAAAGAGCTGTCATGGAGAACAGGGTGGTGGTAGTGATGGCAGTGGCAGTGGATGAAGAGAGTTTGCCCATTAGCAGTCTCTGTCGCCTATCTCTCTCCCACTCTCCTTAACATCTCTCCTCCTCTTGTTTTCTTTCTTTCACTGTGTGGCTACCTACAGTATACACCTTACTGTATCCCGTCGCAACTCTATGTCTGTGCTTACACTCTGAGGAAATCTCAACCACAGCTGTCATACTTATGGTTCACAACCGCCAACAGAGCTTTCAAAAGAAAACCCCAAAGTAGTAAACTACTTTTGTTTACCTACCAGAAAACCCACACATGTACAGAGATACAAGCTGCGCTCATTTTGTTTTTATCAAGCACCATTCTAAGTAGTTGGGTCCTTCTGAAAAGCCTGGAGAACTAGAGGCAGACATGTTGTTCTCCTCCCGCCCAGTGCCTCCAGGCTGCATTGAGGCAGTGCAGGAATACACGCGCCATTAGATACTGTTTACCTTTCAGTTTGGGTGATATTGAATACATTAGCCGATTGAACCACATAAGAAACACAGGCGAGTGACAAGGCCCAATCGTCTTTGCGACTACCATGGTAACTCAGATTACAGGCTAACAAAGAGCAGACAGGGGGAAAAAAATATTTAAAACCCGAATAGTGATACATAAATTAATTAAAGGACAAAAAAACAAGCGGAGAATTAAAGTTGGAACATCTGTCAGCGACTTAGCTTCCCAACGTAATACCAGTGTTAGAACATTTATACCCTTGAAGTTAATGATCCCCTCTTTAATTGACAGTCAAGGAAAACTGGCTGCGGCAGCATCCTGCCGAGACGCCGATAAGAGGCCCTTTCCCCCCTCCCAAAAATAAAATAAAAAAATAAAAAACAGTTTAAAGAACCTTGGCACTAATCCCTATTGTCATCCCAGCGCAGCAGAAGGACTTACAAACACAGATAACTCCGCTGAAGCTGTCTATTTCTCAGGAGTTATGGGGACAGCCGAGCTGCTGCGTGTCTCGAATCAGTCACTCAGATTAGCCCAATCCCTCTATGCTGTCAGTCAGCCGAGACAGTAGCCTGTCACCACATTTACATGAGTCCATCTCATACGTGACAATGCCCCCTATATATGACAATGGCTGTGAGGAAGGGGTCCACTCGTATGCAGATAGCGGTTGTACAGTATGGCAAACTAGGGCTGTTGTTGGGTTAAGCTCATGGTGTGCACTGCGCTTGTGTCTGAAACTCCCACAACAAGTTTAAGGAGTCTTGTTTTTACATTTACCCAAAGTTGGCTTCAAGCATGACTTTAATCCACCTACTTCACTTAACATGATGAAGCTCATAAAATAAAAGGAAAAACAGAAAATGAAGTACACACAGTAAAGAAAACATCTGTTTCAGTCTCCACCTTGGATAAACACAAGTATGACAACCCTAAAAGAAATCCCTAAAAAAAACTAGATACAACACAAACTTTGGGGTGTCCAATTATTAAAGCATTAGTTCCTGCAGAGTATGAGTGTACTTCAAATGAATGTGTGTTACTTGATGGCACCTGAGTGCTCACAGTGTGCTGACTGCTTTTTGTGCCTCTGTGGCTCACTCCACTTCACAGTCCTGCAACAAATGACAGTGGATGCCCTCTACATAACAGGGCCAGGGCAAGCATGACACAGGGGTTGACAACTGAACCCTCAAACTCCCTAACCCCTACCCCTGCCATGGCACACGCACACACACACACACAAATAGCCCCGAAAACAGCCCTGACATGACCGCTCAGCAGCCCTTCCTAACCCCTCCTTGTGTTTTTTCTCTCTCCATCTCACTGGAGACAACACTCAATTCAGGACCGTTTTAGCCAGGCAAGTGGATGTGACCTGCTGCCCCCCAGTCAGCCTCATCTGAATAAACACAGTTGAAGAAACAGGCAGAGGAGGGGAAATCTGCCTACATTATGATAGGAAGAGAAACGATGGGATTCAGCCATGGGGCTCATTTCTTTATGCGCGTTTGATCAAGTGCTTGACAGCACTGGTGGATGGAATTACGGACTACTGAACAAAACGTTGTGGTGTGGGTTTAAGTGTGGATGTGTGTGTGTGTGTGTGTGTGTGTGTGTGTGTGTGTGTGTGTGTGTGTGTGTGTGTGTGTGTGTGTGTGTGTGTGTGTGTGTGTGGTTCAGTCTGGACAGCTGGGTTTCCATGGCCTGACAGTGTTAGACTTGTGACAAGCCTGCCGCACCACACAACCACATACAAAGCGCAACCCGCGCACTAGCCTTCGCAGTCCATCACTCAGGACGGCCGTGAGAAGAGGTCAGACGTGGAGGAAAGAGGTGGGAGGAGAGAGGAGAAGTGGATGAGGAAGAAGAGGAAGGAGGGAGGGCTGGTCAGGGGTTAAGTGTAGAGAAGACAGCGATGAAAGGCAACTGTCATGCACCACTGCTCGCCCAGGAGCACCTGTCTCGAAAAGAACATGCAAAGTGTGCCGGTCACGTCCTCACAATACCCCCACTTTTCCACACACACACACACACACACACACACACAGATCAACACACACACTCACACACACACACACACACACACACACACACACACACAAGCTCACAAGAAAGGGCTGATGCTCCACCGTTGGAAAGGCATCACCTGTCTGACAGCATGCCAGTCAAGCTGTCGTTGGCTCCTTCGCATATGCAAGGAAAAGTTAGGCTGATGAAGAAAAAACAGACGGGGGCTCGGAGGAAAAATCACTGAGACATGAACAGACTATCTGAAGTGAGAAGACACTTCTCAAAGACTTGATGCAGTGTAAATGCTGAAACAAACAATACGAAAAGTTCCATAAAAGCAAATCCAGGGTTACCAGGACACCTACTTCAGAAATTGGTGTGGCTACTAAAATCCTCAGTTGGAAGCAGTTGTCCAAAGCACCTGATGGCACAGGGACTGAACATCATTTTTCAAAACACTTTCAGAGTTTTGTGTTCTATTAGATAATATTAGATCAGGAATTAGATCAATGGCTAATGTTGTATTTGAATGCTTTTTGCAATTTTAACCTTGGCAACGCTTACTTATTTGCTAATTAAACAACATACAAAATTGATATGTCATATGCCTGACACCATAACTATCATACCCTTCCTGTAAAGTAACACAACTACCACACTACCTGTGGTAATACCACACTACCTGCGGTATTTTCTTTACGGTGGTTAGCAGGGGAAGCCAAGTGTACCTCCAGCTGGCTAAGCTAATTTCAATGCTAAAACCTGGCACTGGCTAAAAGGAGGCACTTTGTATGTTCAGCCAGTACAAAGCAGTAAGCTAAACGCCAGGTATTTTAACACACTTTCATTGCTCATGTTTATGGAAAAGAGCTTATGATGTACAAATTAACAGTTACTATTTACAGCTCCTTGTGAACCTGGTCTCCTGCAGCTTTTGTGAATGAAGGGTTTTGGACTTTCCATTGAAACCAGATGTAGCCAACACCGTAGCAGTAGGCACTTTTATTTTATTGGAAAGGTGAGTCATTACAAAAGAAAATAAATTCACAAATAAACAGCATGAAGTCTGTTCTGTCCTATGCAGGTGGCTTTGCATAGTGAAATCATTTTTATTAGAGTTGGCTAAAATTAGCAACAACCAGGGCAGCTAGGCATGTTTGCTTTGGGGGCGATGTGTCTGCTGCAATATTACCTCTGTAGGCCTGATTGTTCATCTTTCCAATATCTATGGTGCTAAACAAGCTTATTGAAGATTATTAACGCATATCTTATGTTCTCTTAGCATGCACACAAACAGCAGCCTTAACACACACACACACACACACACACACACACACAGGTATAGAAAAAAATATGCGCATACAAACTAGGCTATACATTCAAAGACACCCATACCTCACACTTACACCCGTCAACCTACACAAAACCACACACACAGTGCACAATCGCACACACACCCCCAGAATGCCAAACAAACAGAAATAGAAAATAACGACTCGCCCGGATCATAGCCTTGAGTGGCTAATGAACCCCCTGGAGACTCTAGCCTCTGTGTATGAGTTGAGAGGGTCATCCCCATGTTTATTCAGCACCAGTCCAATGAGCCACCACCATCTATTGATTGAACTGATTATTCTGTGTCTCTCTTGTGACGGGACACATGCATGACAGATGAACCCTGCTTGGGCAGGTCACATTCGATGTAATCTCATTGAATCTGACGGCCGATCTGGTCGACCAGTTTGCATGATCTACGTCGCGGCCTTGTTTGCGCATATGCGGACATCTGTGGCTAATACCTCAACACTAATACGAGGTGCTCGGTAGGGGCTGTCAGACACATAAGCTGTCAAGGGCTGTTTAGGCAATCCTAGTGACAGTTTCCATAGGAGAAAACCATCCGGGTGATAAATGCTAAACATAGCATTATACCCAAGTATTGTAACCTAAAGTGTTATTTCACCAGCAGGATGGATAGATGGATGGATGGATGGATAGATGGATAGATGGATAGATAGACAGATAGATGGATAGATGGATAGATACTTTACCTTAATGTTTTAAACAATCAAGCTTCAGTATCATGTTTTGAATTTGTGAAGAATGAAGGCATCTAGAGGAAATCAAACTAAGCAGGATTGCATGGGTGTAAGACATGATTATTCTTGCCTCATATCTGTGGAAATTCTGTGGAAATATGGCTGATTTTTCCTTTGGTAGAACTATTTTTTTAATTTTGCATCTTGATTTATGCCATAAAGCAGCCGACCAGTCAGAGGTGAGTAGATAGCAGCCATTGCTTAAAGGAAACCTCTCTATAAGTATGACTCACTATGGTGTTTAATCCCCAAGCCACACCAAACTGTTGTGCCTGGCATAAGGCTATCTCTGCTTTTTCCATTAAAATGTTTAGTAAGATCACAGGTCCTCTCAAGCACATATGGGAGTCTCTGACAGGCCGATCTTAGCCATGTACCCTGAGACAATGCAGGCGAGGCCATAAAAGTTGATATCCTTCCAGATGCAAACCAAATGTAGACTTAATGCACTAATACAGTATGTCATGCATTCAACAAAGACCACTATAAAAAAGGTTGTAGGCAGAGACGGAACGACTTGCAGGGTTTCTGATATTGATCTTTAGAAGCTAACCCAACACCTATATTGGTGCTAACCAATCTCATTAACAGAGAACCATCTCATGGGCACTAAACAGTAACTTGGTGCATCAATTTATCTCAAGGAAACAGCTCGCTTATGTGACCAGTTGTATGCCATATAATTAGTGTATTTAATAATGACATCACAGATGAAGAGGAGGAAAACATACAACAATCAATCCCTTCCTTCCATCACTGACATATTTACAACAAAGACTTGCCCTCCATCGCGCTTACTGCAGCGCTCCAACATTTAAGTTGGTTAAGGTCAAAATTAGAGATCTCCTTTACTGTTAAACTAAAAAACACATTTACATAAAAAGACACTTCTCGAAACTACTAAACAATAAAAGCAATATTGTAAATACATTAACACTCGATTGCATGTTATATCTCATTAGTTTCACTCCAATACAAGTTATGACATTCTTGTACCAAACTGGGCAGGAAAATAAAAGCAGGGCTGAATTAGTTTAGAGAGGCTAAAACAAACAACTTGATCTGTTGATCTAACCTCAGTCCAAATATGTGAGCCAAAGTCAAAATTGAATAGGCAAGACAAGGTAAAGACATGTAGAGGGAAAGCTCAGAAACAGACTGATCAGCCCCCTCCAACGTTCACATAGCAGATCAATGAAAGTCCTGGGGCCTTGGGCCTGCGTTATATTACACACCAACACTTCATATTCATTCATTGATTTTACTTTTCAGAATAGTATATCATTGAACTCCAATGGGAGCGGGCTGAGGTCAACCCTCGCGTGGACGGATGTTTGAACAATATTGATGGCGCACGCAGAAAGAAATGACTAAATATCTGGATCAATAGCTAGTTTCCCTAGCCACGACAGGTTGTTCCAGATGGAAATGTATAAATACTTCTTTATGGCTACTGCAGTGGCCCTAACGAACAGGGCGTAATGCCCCCCTTAAGGTAAACTCTTTGATTAGCCAAGGCCAAAGGTGACAAGAGGGGTCTGCTGATGCTATGTAACCACACTTCCAATGGCCTGAGGATGCTGTTGCACACCGGGGCCCAGTAAAGGGGCCAAGGATATGACAGGTCACAAGCCCTGGGCAAAGTACTCTGTGCTACCTGACCCTCCTATTCATTTGTAATAATGATGGGCCCAGGCTACACCATTCTCGGTCATGTTCAAATAATGCATAGCATGAATAATTTAGAATATCTTTTCTTTAGTTATCACATAAAGCCACTTTTCCAATTGCAGTAATCAGAACTGAAACTGGGAGGTCCACTATAGTTAGGCCTAAAGAAACACATGTTCATGTGGAATTCTCCCATTTTCAGCCCCAAGAATGAAGTTAAGTTAAATATGTAGAGCATTTAGTAATCAAATCAGGGCCAGCGGCTTGGTGAAAATCTTGCATCCTGCTGCTGCTGATGATGGCACATACGCCGCCTGTTCTTATTTATAGCACAACACAATTACTGAGAACAACACCCAACCTCACAGCTTCCCCTGCTCCACAGTGGCCAATGGGGCCATAAAGAGGGAGGAACCACATCACTGCCTACTCCTTAATTAAATGAAAGCTATAAGGTTCATTTGCCTCCTTTTTGTTACACAAAGAAACTGGCCAGCCCACTGCTGAAGACCTCCCAGACGCCATCCCTGCTTGGCCCTAAATCATGACTGGATAAACTGCCCGGTGGGTCCCTGCTGAACACAGCGGCCGCCCAGCGGCAAGGCCAGAGCAGGGCATGAGGTGGATCGACACCTAGCCAGCGATAAGTAATTCTGTAGAGGATTATCAGCACGATAGCCTGATCAATACTGTGTGCTCAGGCCATTAGGAATGCAGCGAGGAAATGACCCCCTCCGGTAATAAAGCAGGGCATCTGGGTTCTCCTTCATTTGCCAGCTCCATTAGTGTAATGGTATCATTATCTGCCACCGCCGTATTTTTCTGTGCCCTGGCTTTTCCACAGCTCGACCGGCGGGGGTCTGATAAAGCTGTGAGAGCCCCCATGCAGAGTGTTCCCCTTTCTACCATTCTACACAGAGCCTAGGTGTAAATCTAGCTCTGTTGGAGCTTATGCGCTACCCTGCCTTAGGTATCCATACCCATGTTTTATGACAGCACCCAACACTATTTTTCCATTATTGGCTCATTAATAGAGCAAGCAGCATGTAGCTTGGGTTAAAAGGGAGAAAAAAGATGGCCGGCAGAGTGCAAAGCTGCTGAATGTGCTGAATCTGACACCCCCCTCATGCTAAAACACCGGGCCTGACATGACAGGACGTCGGCATTAGTCGCCATAAATCGTTTCCTTTACACTAATTCACCAGCTAACAATTTGTGTGGGAGAATTGATTAACCATGTCTGGATGTGTGGCCACATAATCAGCTTTTACCTCTGTAGTTGTTAATTTAACAGAATTGCCAAGGGAAACACAAACCATTTTAATGAGTGTTCAGAAATTAAATACCCTAAACAGCTTGCACTAGGTGCCACAACCAGAGAAAACCAATGAGGCTGATCTAAGCAATGGGTTGGGCTGAGCCCAGGACCTCACAACATCTGGTGACCCTGTGTGATCATTACTTAGCCTGCCGCTCACACACACACACACTTCCTGTTTCAAAACAGCACTTTATACTTGTCATCACTGTCCAAATGGCGAGCTTGCAACAAAGACAGCATTAGAACATCGGGTTAGGGGACAGGGTCAGTGCCGTTTTCACACTTGCCAAGGCATGAGTGGAAATTCATCCTGTGATGACAATACTGATATTACATAATTAATTGTTTTCAATTCATGAAAATGTAGCTATTTACGGAACATAAGGCAATGCACAGACTTATAAATAGTCTGCCATTTTTATAGCTGAAATGACAAAGAAAACAGTTAGTGTGCCAAACAGTGTATAATGGATCCATCCTTGAGTTATTTTAGATTTTTCAATTGCAAATAAATGTGAATTGATGAATTGAATTGATGTGGTGTGATTAATTCTCCCTGGGCAGTTAAGCCAATGTCCTATTTTATTTCAGTTAAAGAATAGATATACTCACATGGCATCCCACCTGTCAGTATGCTATGCTTACTTACTGTGGGATTTTCCTATGAGATTGTGTATTCATTTGGCACTAATCTGTTGATGCTAGCATTCCCTAACTCAGAATGACAGTGGACCCATCATAGTGCATATCTCACTTTGTGCAGCATTGCAGACACACTCACTTACTGGATAAGACAACCGTCATATCCAAGTAATTAGTTATTATAATATCTGTATCATTATACAACCACAGTAAAAAAAATAGCCAAAATGCATGCAGCTTCTTCATTGGCTGCTCTACAGTCACATAGTCGTTTTACAATTACAATTCCTCTTGCTCATCCTTTTATTTATCTAAAGAGAAAGGAAGCTACGCCATTAGGTCTGTGCAGTGCTGCATGGCTGCCTGAGGGCCAGCTGGAATGAGTTCTCTCTCTGAGCCGCTCATCTGGCCGCCATGGCTGCCTTTATAAACAGGAGGAACCACGTCTTACATAGTTTCACTGCTGTCTAACATGATCCAAACATATGTGCCACAGCAGACAGCGTCCAAGTCAGGAGATAAGAGGAACAGACAGAGAGGCAGACAAACAGACAGACACTATGACTTTAGGCGAAACACATGCCAGAATGTCTTGGGCACAGCAGAGCCCTTTCCTTCCTTTCCTTTAGTATCTCAACAAACCGCAAAGTTATGGTTGTACAGAATGCGAAAACCTGATTAAGCCCAACACAGCTTAACGCACCAGCACACACAACAGTTTCCCATCACAGGTTATAGACAAACCCATCTCTGTTCATATAATGTGCAAATAATTGCCCTCCTGCAAACACCTCTTTTATACCATAGCAGGTTCTACTGCTGGCATATTTACAGAGGGTATTATTTAGGTAACAGTAGCCTAATTACTACATTTACCAATACATCCTAATTTCTACTGTACATCAGAGCACCAGTTATTATCCACTATAGGTATAAGTATATAGTGAAGCCTGAAGCAGCTGTGGGCTGCTGGCCTGGCACCTTGCCAAATCTGAGATAACGTTACCCTACACACTAACTTTACTATTTGTTTTTACTGTTGCACTGGGCTGTTCCGTTGCTACTATACAATTAACAATTGATTCATTGTTCATTCTTCACACCAGAATGGCATCCCAAATGAAGTTATGACGTTGCGTCTCTTGACGTTTATTTGTTTTTTTCATTAAATGCTTCTAACTTTAACATAATTATTCTGACTTTTACTATTTTCTCACAAATATACTACAGACCGTAGCTAATTCGTTCATATTGTGTTTCCAGTTGATATGGGATGCTGCCAAGACGTTATTCGGCAAGCTACAGCTTCTTCTCAGCAGTGTATTTACGTGATAAATCACCGTTGTAATGCAACTGTAATTCTTCATTGTGGAAGACTGGGGGGAAAATGGAAAACACAATAAAGGAAACAGGCAAGGTTAGGTATGCGCTGACATTTACGGCTTTCTATCCTTCAAAATGCAGCCAGCAGCATCACATAAGGACCATTAGATATTCAACGAGCGACAGGGCTTAGAAATATGCCAGACCTAACGGAGAAAAACGCTATCAATACCTTTCTTCTCTTTTCCCCCTCACTGTCACCCGATCTTTTCATGTTCCTGGACTTGTGTTTACACAGCCTCGCTTTCATTAGAGGTGACGCTGGTTGTTGTAGTACACGAACAAGTGGCATTTCCATCTACTCTATATTAGAAAGGGCACGTGCAAGTGCAGCCTTCCGTGTTATTTCAGTCAGAGCCAAATCGTCAACATTTGCAGTGTCATTTTTTTTTGGTGGCGGGATTCTTGAAGGAGATGCTTATAGCGTAGCAAAAAGAACTACAAGTCCCAGAGTGAACGTGTGCTTGGAGCGGAAGCAGCTTCGGCACGCTCTAGATGTTGCACTGCGCAGATGCAGTCCACGTACAGATCTACAAATTGCAGATATGCCGGTCAAGATAGTTTTAGCCTATATCAGATATTTGAGTTTTACATCCTTCAAAATGGCTGTGACATACAAAAATAAAATAAATCAATAAATTATCACCGATATGTAAAAGCAAAAGCAACTTCTATCACACATGATTATTATTATTATTATTATTATTATTATTATTATTATTATTATTATTATTATTATTATTATTAGTAGTAGTAGTAGTAGTAGTAGTAGTAGTAGTAGTAATAGTAATAGTAGTAGTAGTAGTAGTAGTAGTATTATATGTTGTGGTGGTAGTACTGCCTTTTACATTTTTGAGAGAAATGCTAAATATGTTCTTCAAAATATCCTGGATATTCCATATGCTTTGCCCTTTTGTAATCAAAAACAGTGCCACTTTCATCTTAGACTATGTGTAAAAATAGCAATCATGCTTTGAACGCGCTCCAGTTCATGTCCCGCCAACCTTCATGCATGCATCTCAAATCCAGGTGCTTTTCTGCCGGTGTGGGCTTCAACCACGTCAGCCCTTTTCAACTTACTACCAATCATAAAAATGCACCGTATGTGGCTGCCTTTATGTATCACCCACAGTTAAAGTACCCTCCACGAGTTCATCCACATTGCTCATAACATGTTTTGAATAGTGCTGAAATGTGTTCTGTCCATTGTTCCTATGAAAGCACATGTGAGAGAGTTTCACGGATGGAGCAGCGGTGGTGGTGGGAGGGTGGTGCAGAGGCGGATTGCAAGGGGTCTGAAACACCTGCTACATATTACCATTACAGACTTTGATCAGTGTCTTCATTAGTTTCCTTTGTAATCTCTTTTCTTTTATGGTAGAACTGACCCAAGTGAGCCGGGTACAGTGATTTAACACACATGTTTCTTTCACCTGTCTTGTAAAATGCTCAAAAGCTCTCTCACTTTCAAAGATGTCGGTGTCTCTGGCATCCCTTACTAATAAACGGAGCGGGTTCTTTTGATTCCTATTTATAACATACATTTCCTCTCCTCTGTTCTGGTCTTCCAAAGGGGGGGGGGGGTGAAAAATATCCTTGGAATCATGTTGTGAAAACTAGATCCATGTGTATGCATAGATAGGTGTTTCACATTGACATGTCAGCCTATAGTGCCTTTTCAGAGCTACTATGATGGGGAAAAAAATCTCATGATGTTGTAAATACTTTCATTTTTTTTGCATCTTATAATGTCAAAATCTGCCTTCACCCAACCTGCATCACCCCAATCAGTCATTACACTATGTCCCTTTTATGCGTCAAACAATCATTCACATATTCCCACTGTCAATCATCTTTATGGTGAGCATTTCAAGAACAGAGTGTTCCCTGCCTGACGATTTTTGGCTGAATCTGTCAGATTTGGAGCTCTTTGAGGGAACATTATGCATAGGGCCTTTAATGACAGACAGGCCACTTACCTTGTCCAACAAACTGCAGTAGCTTGGTTTTTAATTCCATCGCTGGTGGCCCATGTTGGGATGGTGTGAAAGTCCTCACAAGCTCCATGGCTGAAGAATCATATGTGCGCAATGGGCCATATTCAATTATTTACAAAATATATAAACCATTCAAATCATGTAGTTTAGTTCTCAGTAATGGGGGTTTGAGGAAGCATTTCAGAGCTAGGGTTTAAGCAAAATTGCTCTGATCATAATTAGGTGCATTGCTTTAAAAATGCATTTGAATCCACTTACAAGTTACCTTATTAAAACTGCAAAGCAGTTCATGAGACAGAAAATCTCATTGCTTCAAAGCAATATTTAGACAATTTGGAAAAATACGCAAATTTGCTTTATTGCCAAGAGTGAGATGAGAAGATTGATACAATTCTCTGACATGAGAGTGGTCAATATTTTCATCGACTGTAACTCTCAGCAAGAAACAAAACATTCTTTTTTAGACTATTCCTTGTAGTTATTTTCAGATTACAATTGTTTTACAATATTTTTTTTTGCTGTCAATTCTTTTTAATTTTTTATAAATCCACACCACTCCATCAAAACCATAAACCCAATCCATCA
Organism: Sander vitreus; assembly: GCF_031162955.1. Taxonomy (NCBI): domain Eukaryota; kingdom Metazoa; phylum Chordata; class Actinopteri; order Perciformes; family Percidae; genus Sander; species Sander vitreus. The sequence goes on from NC_135855.1 coordinate 33,010,227, forward strand.
TTACAGCATGTTAGGCATCAAACTATCATTAATGTGTTCTCACTGTCAATCACTGTGATAGGGAACATGTCAAAGAGGAGAAAGTTTTCTGGATCTTTTTTGCTCGCTGGTCAGATCTGAGGCTCTGTGAACAATCATAATAAACAGGCTCTTTACATGGAGACAAGCCAATTACCTTCTTCTACAATGCCTGTCATTTGTCCTACAGTGAATCAGCCTCTATAATAGGCACCTCTCCTCTCATGTCTGACCTGTGCGGTTCAGCATATTGCAAGGTCATCCCTGTCCACACTCTAATGTGGTATCATATGGGATGGAGGGGGGGAAATCACTTTGAACTTCTTCTATCATCATATAGCCCTCTCTACTGGTCTGGCCAATGTGTTTGTGCTCACGATGGGGGTATGTTTTCTGTTATTGTGCTTTGCATCAGATCCGGATGACCCTTTGACAAGGCTCCTTTTTGTGATATAATGAGCGTCTAAAAAAGTTGGGGAAGAATAAAAGATGAGAAGCACACGGTGCCTGAATATACTAAAGCACAATAAAGGAAGACAGAGACCATTGTGTTGTGTCTGTATTAAAACCAGAGCCCACATCCCTGCAATCATCATTCCCCCATGCTTCAAACTATTGTATGGCCTGAAAAATCAGAAATACAAGAGACAGGCCTCTTTGTGAATAATGATATATTTCCGATGCAGGAGTTTCTGTAGGGCTGCCTAGATTTTACTATTACTTTATCACGTTAAGCTGTGGTTTCTGTATAAAAGAGAGGAAGCAAACTACTGGGAAAACTGAAAACAATACAGTCAAGCTTTGTCCTGTACCACACGGGACCTCTGGTGAAGGTACTGTTAAAGCTGTAAACAGCCTTTTTCACTCACCACAACTTCGGCCAGGGACTATCCTCAGCATATTGTGCTGCTTCTGTGAAGACAAGCTCCTTTTTGATTTTTTTTTTTATATCGAATGAGCATATGGAGCAAGTATGTGCTTGCTAACCTTCAATGCTTAGCCCTAGGAAACTGTTATTTGTCAGTGCTATAAAGCAGATTGCTGCCCAGTGGTTTCAATTAACATCAAAGAGCTATTCACAGGCAGTAATAGTTATATCAAAACCTGAAATGTATTATTTAGGTTGTGCTGGAGTCCTCCAAACGATTATGTCCTCGTTCAGAAGAGGGTTTTCTTTACTTGCTGACTTTTTCCATTCCATATACTGCCGCCTTCGCCTTGTTTCTTTGAAGCACCCCCGCATCTCTCCTGTACAGTCTCTTTGTAGCACCAGTATACCTATGTGGCTCACACCCGGTGGCCTATTAGTTACAGGGCATAAAAAGGTTTTCGCTATTCATTTCTCACTAGAGCAACATGTAATGTATCCACTGATGTTGATAAGTGATATAAAAGGGATAGGATATTTTGAAGTAGGGTTGTATGAGGTATTTATCCCAGGGATACAAAAAAAAAGCATGCTATCCAAAGCATAATATCATATAGGCTAATAACCATGTGACAAAGGCCTGTGCTGCATGCTTAAATAAATAGATAGTTATGTTTAATAAATGTACAAAAAAGCAGGAAAATAAACGTAGCGCAGAACACAGCGCGGCAGAGCAATTTGGTTATGTCTTTGTTGGTGGAATTTTCAAAATATACCTATAGCAATGTATGCATATGTAATATATATATTATACATATATAACTCTTGTTGTGATTTGATACTATAAATAAAATTGAATTGAATTGAATATGTATGCTTTATCAAGCAATTATTGAAATGATGCAGTAAAAAAAACAACTTGAAAATCATCACACAATCACACTTTTTTTTTATATAGATCTTTTATAATTTGCCTAGAAATGAATGGGATATTGATAGGATTTTGGCATAATATAATCATTAAAAAATCCTGCATTGAAAGACAAAAAGTAATAACAGCTGTATGTATTTCAACACAGGGAAAAATAAAAAAAACATTTAATCTTTGATGACATTCAAGTTAAAATTTCAGAGTTTACGAGGTGCAGCCAAATGCACCACGACGTCCCTTTTAGCCTCGGCTCCGGCAACAAAATAAAAAATGTTCAGATCAATATGGAAATAACTTATATTAACTGTTACTGATTTTGTTCTTCGCTTATGCACAAGTTTCTTTCTGAACACATTTACAGCTTGTTTGATGTTTCGTTTTGATTTATGTATTTTGTTGTGAACTACATCTTTTTTTCCTTATGTGAATATGGACAATTGTGTGTTGTTTATGTTATGTGCATGTTGTTTATGACAGAATGAAAAAATTGAATGAATATCACTGACACTGATAGATGTGTTTTCTGTCAGTACAATGATAGCAGGATGATGGCAGTTTTGTTGTGTTCTATGTGCAAAATGATGCTTTGACCAGTTAACAGGTTCTTTTTACTCAGTAGCATACCTACACTGTTTTAACTGATCAGGATTGTTAACAGAGAGGCCCAGACTGGATCAGAGCAAATTATCTCAAACTTCAGTTTGCAATCCTACAGGCAGCGACGTGCTAGACCTGAGTAGCACCTGCTGTCTAGCTAATATAACAACCTTTCTTTAATTCCCAATGAAAAGAATTGTTTCTTGCCACAATGAAAGCTCTTCAGGGACAGAAGGTATTTATTGCCTCGAGCCCTTAGCCTGAGTATCGTTAAAAACCCCATGCAACCCCATGGCCGAGGCTTAAAGTGCACAGAGGGGCATTTAAAGTGGCTCAAAAAGTACATACACTATTCAATACATGTTGATTAAGCCTCAATAAATGATTGTATAGCACCACAGGAAAGAGCCCTTTGGTTAGCGAACAGAAAGAGCGTACAGCCTTAGTCTAAGATGTGGTACACCTCCTTGCCTGGGATCACTTCCAGACCCCAACATGAGGAAGAGCTTTGCTATTGCTGTGATTTGAATACCATGATCACTGAGCACTTTTATAAGAAACCCATTAAAAGTGGGGTTTTGACATACAAAAGAGCCCCTTTTTAAATCTCACGCACAATGTCAGGCTGAAAGACGTTATAAAACTTTATACGGAAGCATTCAGTACATCCTCTGTGTGTGTCCTTGCCTTGCGCACCACCAGGAGGGAATATCTTTTGTTGTGGCAGAGATGACCCGTTTTCTGGAGAAGCCTGTGCCCTATCGCTCAGCACCATGCTGCAGATTAATAACACATTTGTTCAGCATGATACAATCAGGACCGGACTTGACTTTTAACAAAGACGTCTGGCTGAAATATGCTGATTTGTCAAAATAGTCCATGATCTATGAACATAAGTTGTTCTGAATAGGCCCAGCTGAGGTGGACACAATGGCCCAGTGTGACCCCTCGCTCCACCTGCTCTTGACAGGGTTTATAAAGTGCCAACTCCTCTCATTAGCACTCCTATTACCCCGGAGTTATAGCACCCCCGCAGATCAAACGAGGCCTGAGTGAACGATGGCTGAAATGGCATTAATATTATATGTAATAGTTCAACAAATGTTGGGAGGGATCTCTTTGATGGGGACTGTTTTCGATTAGAAGCTTTTTATAAGGTCTTTTCTGGTCTTTAATGTGCATGTTTTCCCCTTGAGTCAGTGTTACCACGTTTAGGTCTTGTTGTGTGACCAGTCGCTGAATTCAGTAGAAGACGAACATACGGCGCACATACGACAGAAAATAGAAGTCAGTGGTCTTTTGAAATCAAAAATTCCCTCTGGGTTAATAAAAATCTATTCTATTTTATGCTATTTTTACTGGTGCACACACATTCATTGAGTTAATCTGTTACTAATAAATGTCACAAGTGTATGCTGATGAATGTGAAACCTATTCAACTTTGGAAAGTGATCAAGAATTCATTTGACAGCCCAAACTGTACCCAAACCCAGCAGTCTGACCACTTGACATGAACACTGAAACGTGTTTATTTATCCATGCACATTTCTTCTCATTTCCAAATTAGTTGACATTACGGAGCGTGCTGATGGTGACAGGTACATTTAACACTGGCTGAAAGGTTTAAATCACACCCAACTTTCCATATACAGAGCTTTTTACATTCTCTTGGAGGCCGCCTTCACGTCTCATTACTGTACAGCCAACTGAATGGCAGGTTGGATTATAGTGGGATATGGGCAGTTAACACTCCTCTACCCAGCCCACCCTCAAAGGTTAAATTGAGAATTTGGTAGAAATGCAAACATAAAGTCTGCTTTTAATTTGTTCCTCTTCCCGTCTTTCCTTTTTCCTGAAGGCATGGATGTGCACTACAAGTGCAAAAGTGAGGAGGACATGAAGTGCAAAAAAATAGCCGCCATTGCCACAGAATAGATGAGTTGTTGTTCATTCAGCAATACAAATGTTTCAAGTGCCCTAGCCCTAGTATCACTCGCTCAAGTAATGTTTTTCAGGACAGTTAGCCATTTTTCCATTCAGTCAACTGTCCTGACGGAGATGTCCCCTGCTGCTGCTATAGGTCTGCGAAGGGGTCGGAAGACTCAGATTAGATGTAATGTAGCTCTAATTCTCTGAGCAGTATTGGAAATCTTCTGGACGCAGTGACACATGTGTTTGCATGTCTGTTTGGTTTGGCCAGAAACTGACAGAAGCTTCTGGTTATCCAGAACCCATTAGATGCTTTGATCCCAAATGGGCCTTGTTTCCAGTTGCTGAAAATAGTGTTCTGTATTTGTGCTGCGGTAAAAGAATCGGACCTCTGTGATTTGTTTCTGCATGTTAAATATGATGTCTTGGAAGATCATTTTAAGACACACAGGATTGCCATCATCTTTATCATCCCTCTCCATGTTCTCGTCCTCATTATTACCATCATCAATAACTGATTCCACTGCTGAAATATGATAGAGTTTCTGAGGATTGTAGGATAATTTGTAATGCCTGTCAATTGATGATCTCTCTGAGACGGATTCACCACACTGTGTGTAATTGCTAATGTTTTAGTGATGTCACAGTGTCAGACTAACATCCTGGCCTCTGGAAACCTGTATACCATTTATCACAGAAGTACCACACACCTAGAGGTAATACTTTCCATGCACATCTGACACAAAAGCAGCCTCTAGCCAAAGTTTAAACCCATTGAACAATTCTGCAAATTATGTTGTTTTGTGGTATATGGTTTAGGCAGATTAATAGAGAATGTGGACTGCCTTGCTGTAGGCTGAGGACAAGCAACTGACAATGTCTGAAAAAAAAAACAACTAAAAAATACGCCACAGCTTTTTTACACATGTAGATCATATATGTCACGGAGCCAAGTCCCCATTTCAACACCGTGTCAGAGGCGTCTCTGGACCGCATCCCAAGCTCTGTGCTTGTTTGTCTTTTGTCAAAAAAGGACAACTACTCCGGCAGAGCCAAAGCACCCCAGGCTCTTTGATATGCGAAAGCCTAACAGTGAGACTGCTCCCTGCTCAGCTGGTACGCAGATGTGTGCTTGTGTGTGTGTGTGTGTGTGTGTGTGTGTGTGTGTGTGTGTGTGTGTGTGTGTGTGTGTGTATGTGTGCGTGTGTGTGTGTGTGAGCGAGTGTGTAGGGAGAGCCCGCTGTCTGAACCGAACACAGATTAGTGACTCCTTTTTTTTTTATTCCTAATAAATAAACCCCAGTGCATGCTGGGGTATGTGTGAGGGGAAAATAACATGCCACTAGCCAATCAGAAGCAGGTGGTAGGGCTTGGTGGCTTCAGACCCTGCAGCTCTTATCATAAAACAACTGCACTTTTAACTCTAATTGTGCTTGTGGATAGATTTTGAGGTTTGGTTTAGAAGTGTTTTATTACTTCGGACTGGAATCAAAGCAACAGAAATGTAATTATGTTAAAAGCAGGCAACAATTTTGTTGTAATGGATGGTAGCCAAGTTTCAGACTGAACTCACTGATACGGGTACTGCCACACATAAAAAAGGGGGAAACAGTAGGTTTACTGTATGGCCATGGCAAAGTACCTTTACTCAAGTACTGTACTTTAGTACAATTCTGAGGTACATTATTTGAGTGTTTGAGTGTGTCCATTATGATAATTTATACTTGGACTCCACTAAGTTTCATTTTTGTTTTTGCTCCACTACATTGATCTGGCAGCCACAGTTACTACTTGCATTGCAGATTTAGATGTAACATATTTAAAACATATGATCAGATTATGAAATATGTTTTAGTGTTTCTATTTTTCATTTGAATCATAGACTGTATAATATTAATGGACAGAGCATGTGTGACGTCACCCATTGGTTTGTGGAGATCTGCTATGAGTCGTCAACCATCCTGGTTGTGGATGTGACGATTTTAGACGAGAGGGAGGAGTGAGGGAGGAGCCACGTTACATTACACACTTTCACTGGCAATCACATCATAGCCACGCCCTAAAACACCGCCTGCTTTATCACTGATTTTAAAATCAACGAGACCATAATTAAAAAAATGAACATCATTCTGTGTTGCAGAAGACTTAAAAATAGCGATTGAGACCATAAACTCATTATGAAAATGCTTACTGAGGTAATAAATCAAGTGAGAAATGAGTCACTTTCTCATAGACTTCTACAGAAACCGACTCCTTTTGCAACCGCCCGTGTCGCCCCCTGCTGGAATACAGATAAAATGCAGGTTTAAGGCACCTCCGCATTTGCAGCACTTCGCCGAACCGGATGCTTTGTCCATTAATATTATAACTAATATAGTCTATGATTTGAATGCAGGACCTGTATTTGTAAAGGAGTATTTCTACACTGGTAGTGATACTTTTACTTAAGTACTTCTTCATGACTACATTTTTGTGACTTCTTATTATGAACCTTAATTTTTTTTACACAACTTTTTTTATTTGTTCTAAACATACACCAGAATAGTGTTCAAATTCCCAGCAGACTTCACATAAAATGAATATTTACATTTTTTTGTATAAACAGTCGGAAGTTTTAAATTAATCTGGAATTAGGCGAATGGTTTTGATGGAGAGCAACAACTATTTGTGTGTTTTTAGCATTTGAGTATGTGTATGCAACATGTCTGTCGTCAGTTAGTGCACACGGCACTAACGTGACACTCAAGCGGTCAGAAACATGCATGTAGCCTACATACACACAGGCACTTTTACTACTGTGCATTTGACTTCCTTTACACTCCATCTTTTAGACGGTGGGTTTTAATCCATAAACTGTATGTGTAGTGATCTGTTGAAATAGGCCATAGGTAGATCTCTGTGCGATGTTCTCGGCTGTGGTTCGGGGCTGATGGCCTCCAGTGGGTTTTGTTTTCTCTGAATGTAGTGGGGGAGATTATGATGAAAGGAGCAGAGAATGAGATGACACACCCTGTCTCCATAATTCGCTGCTTCATCATGAACAGAGGCATTAAGCGCCCTCCTTTTTTTCTCTCTGGAGAATCGTACATGTCACACCGCACACAGTGCCTCTATATGAGTCAGTCACCTCAGGTGTTTCGCACGGACATCAACGGAGGCATGGGACGTCGTCAACTGGTTACTTCAACCACGGCATCTGAGATCACAGAGAAAGAAATATGATTGATAATGCCGAGCAACAATGCTTCACTTCATCATGGAGTTTCCCTCAGCTCTGAAAAAAAAGTAGGCAGGGTGCTGTGCCTTTATGATCTTTCAACCGACAACTTTATTTTTAAGATTTCAATGGAGAGTTTTAGTGTTTCTTTGTTTAAGTGCTGAAACAGAATATTTCATACCCTGCCATAAATCAAACTGGTTGGAAAAAAACTGGTTTATATTGTAATAAGTCTTATTGCTGTATTGCTTAACTTAGTCTAATGTCTAAGAGCAATGCTAAACGTTAATCTGGCCCGCAGGGTTCACATTCACACCCAAACAATGTTGTTAGACTGGTGAATTTACTTTAAAGTTTTTGTTTGTCAACCTGTCATTATTTCCTTCATGTAAGTGATTTAATGATATAGCTGCCCCTGCCAATGACATACAGCTAAATGGGAATGACTTGTCATTCTAACAGGCTCCATGTAACAGTGTTAGCATGTCTTGCAAGTTAGTTATATCCTGCAGATATAAAATATAAAAGTAGTCTCTAAATATGCATACATAAATGTATTTTTTTTCAATTTGATGTATTTTTGTATATGCACAGTTTGTAAAAACTCACTGCCTGTGCAAAATATATCTATCTAGTCTCTGATAGAAAAAAAGGTGTCCCTATTTTGACCTATCACATCTGACCCCAGTTGCACACACTGTAAATCAACAGACAATTAAAAGCAAAAAAGCACAAGTAAGGCAGCAATCCAAATGCTAAACCACAAGAACATCAGACTGCCATTTTGGGGCCTTTCCCATAACCCTTAGCTCTTGGTAATTAGTCAGCAATTGGAGATAAAGTGTGTGATTGGGAGTGAAAACAATGTGGGGATCGCAGACTGTGGTTTGGAATGGCAAATTCCTCCGGGAGACACAAGTCTGTCACAGAAGGAAACGCTTGATTTAAAAGGCGTTGATTCAGTAAATTACGCGCTCTTGAGAGGCAGCACAGGAGTTTTTAATTGCAAACATTAAATTACAGACTGAGAAATTGTATTTAGACAGACTTGCAGCTGTTGCTTTGGTCCTGATAAGTGTCAGCGTCATCAAGACATCTACTTGTTGTTCATGGTGTGTGTTATCTAAATGTGTACGGTTAAACACACAAACAATTTCTAGGTCTATATCATTTACAACAATTAAAAGAATTTCAGGTTTGTCTATTGCATATATCATTCAGGTTAAAGTTTACATGAATTGACCAGCTTTTTTAAAACAAACCTGGAATTTCTTGAGGAATCTTAAGGTTCTTTAAAATGTCATTCTACTTTAAATTCAAATGTACAATAACGTTGTGTTCATGTGTATGACCTGCTTTTTCTTTTGCTTGTTGCAGCCCTTGTTGATGTATTTTACATGTCACTGATCCTTTTTAAGGAAATATTTCTCTCAGGGTTAGGGTTAGGGTTATTCTCTCAGGAATAATAAAGATCCATTCTACATTCTGCAGCTGTAACATTCAATTATCACACTAAACCATTTAGGTTACTCTGTATCTGGCACCTATTAGTTGGTGGTAACTCATTTATATTGTACAGTTAGCATGTGGCATATAAGTGACTCACTTGTCCTTTCACCGCGCCGAATGTCTTTCACATACAAGTTGTGATATCCGGTCCACCAAAATGTCTACAGAGTGTTTTTTTTTAGTGTGGTTGTACTAATCTCCCAGTGGCACCAAACAGATTTGTGTCTCTATATTGGGCTCGGCATTGGTTACCGCTCAACTATGTTGATCACTTTGTGGAAGGATGTGTGTTTCTTTGTGCAAGTGTTTGTGTGTGTGTGTGTGTGTGTGTGTGTGTGTGTGTGTGTGTGTGTGTGTGTGTGTGTGTGTGTGTGTGTGTGTGTGTGTGTGTGTGTGTGTGTGTGTGTGTGTAAAACCTGCCTGTAGCATGGGTGTGTATTTTGCATGTGTCCTTCTGTGTATGTGTGTGTGAGCACATGCAGTGGTGTTGCACACGGGTGTGAATGACTTGGTCTTGATTGTAAGCGTCTGAACGTGTGCATGTGACAAGTGTGTTGTGGGGGAGAACTGTGCAATGTCAACAAACAGCAACAACAACAGCAGTTTCGCTGGCTGCCACTGAGCCTCAGCTATGTTGTAATTAGAAGTGGATGAAAATGTGGGACAACATTGCCTTTAACCATAACCAAACATTTCTCTCGGGCGGAGGATTATAGACAGAAACTGAATGCGTGCCACATGTCACCGCTCCTCTGGCCACTGATCCTGGTCCTCTCCTCTGCCACCGGCCATTTGGGTCTGCGCCCCAGATGTGTGATATGGTCACCCAACCACTCAAGTGACTCACACTTTGTGTATACATGCATGCAAGTGTGTGTGTGTGTGTGTGTGTGTGTGTGTGTGTGTGTGTGTGTGTGTGTGTGTGTGTGTGTGTGTGTGTGTGTGTGTACTCTGCAATCCTATCATCCTCCAGTCTGTGCTGCCTCCCACTGGTTGGGCATGATACTGACAATGACACTTATGTCTCTTCAAACTACATCCTCTCTTGAAAGACACATAAACATAACTAATAATGCAAGTGATTCATTTTGCATTTGTGTGGACCTCTTTGGAGTTAACTGCATGAACACAATTCAGATACCACTTAACTGCAATAAATCACTTTCACATACTTCACACACTGAGCCTCAAGCAGTTGGAACTACTTGAAGTTAAATAAATGCTAACAAGGAGGTGCAAATCCAATGTTGCCTCACATCTGTATTTTCCACTGTCAAAAAATGAATGATTTTTCACTGCAGCTCGGTTTAAAACAAGACCACCACATGCGTGAATGAGTTTTAGGCTCTGTGCTCTACCACCATGTCCTGGCATGGGGAGCACATCTGAGAAAACTTGTAAACAGTCAACCATAATCATATGTACCCTGAATGGAGACATGATTAATCTGATCCTTGCCTGTCTGAAAATGCCAGAAAATGTCTCTCTTCTGGAAACCAATCAAACTGGGCTTGCCCTGTGGATATACATTGCCATGGCTGTGAAAAGATAGAAGCAAAAGAGTTTTATCCAATTTGCTAGGTTGATCAGGTTACAGTGAAGGCATGCTGTGTTTAACCCAGTGAATGGTGAGTATTATTGAGACCTGTTAACTGTTGTCCCTTCTCTGTTTCCCTTGAACATCTCAGGTTGACCTCTGTGCATCCTTTAAAAGATAGATATTCAGTTTAAGAGTTTAATTGGCTGCAATAAAACAACACAAAGCCTGCATTGTTTTCCAAATACTCCATCCAAATAAGAGGGTCTGCTGCCAGCATCCTCTGCCTTGCTTGGGACTGGATCTCAGCAGGGAAGCAGGGCTATAAGTTCAACTTTGGGCCTGACCTTCTACATTCCTGTTCCCCATGTTCGCTCCCATAAGCCTCCTCTGGGGTTCAGTCAGGTGGGAGTGAGTCCCTCACTCCTACAGCAGCACCAAGAGAGGGGGGTTTGAATGCGGACAGAATGGTTTGCTCAGCAGCCTATTGCTTTGGTTTGTTTGGAGCTGCGGTCCTCGTTGGAATATGTAACCAAATTCCTTTCCCTGTCCCACAATCGGAGTTTGCTGCCAGCTTCCCTGGCAATGAGGCCCTGAATTAGGGCCAGTCCTCCTGCTCATCCCACAAAGCCTTTCATGTTCCCAAACCGCAGCCTGAGCGAGGCGCCTCGGTTTCAACAGCAGCAGACCAGCATATGTTTGCCTAATTCCTGAGACATGATGACAGTGGTCTCCCAGCCACGAAAAGACAGCTTCAGTTTTTCTTTTCTTCATCCTGCACTTTAATTATTATTTTCTGTTGTTGATGACTTCCAATAGTTACACACCACATGTTTTCTCATTACACATGTTTTTATTCTTTTTTTATGAGCAACCCCCCCAACCCACACCCCTAAACTTTTCCTCCTCCTCCACTTCGGTCACCCGTCTGTTCCCACAATGCTTTGCTAGCGCATGACCCTGCAACTGGAAAAAAAACAAAGAGCAGCGGGGGAGGTTTTTCATTGCCCAGCAGGAGATGGAATTATGGTTGGTTATTACCCACAACTGCTAGGTGTAAGAAAGGATCACAGAGCTGAGAGGTGGACACAGTCTTCCTGCCACAGGTCACAGCAGATTACCCAGAACCAGGCCTGATCTCATAAAGACAGGGCGTCGGAGAGCAACACCCAGCGCTGCACCCAGCGATGCCCTCTTTAACTTGCATTCACACTTACTGGCGCCTACTATCAGAGCCTTTGTTTTTTTTGCTGTCTGGAGAGTTTCACTTATTTAATATTTCATGAAATGTAGAGCATTTTGATCACAGAATGCAATCAGGAATATAAATTTTATGTTTTCACCACAGTGGCTTGAGGCAGCAGCCAGCTGGAGCGGGAAGGTGTTCACTGAATCTCGACAGTGATGGATGAATTGCCTGTTGCTGGAATCAGACTTGCAACCTTACAGTGTTTGTGCCCAGTGTCAAGGCGTGATTGTTATAAAAACAAGAACAAAACCCGATGACATGCCACGATCCCTTCTTGACCTTCTCTTCACATTCACTGGCGCCTGTAGAAGCGCACAGTGTTAGAGATTTTGTCTTTGGTGTCAGAGGAGACTTTATTGATGGCGAGACGATCATAAAACCCACGAGAAGCTTAATGCCCACACAATCTACAGTGTAATCTCCAACCTCTGCCTTATTAAGCACAGAGTCTATTTGCTGCAGAGGTGAAACATAGAGCCACAAATCTGTTACAGAGCCAGAGAAGAGCTCCATGCAGCCAAAGGAAATAAGCACCAGAATCACACTGAAAATAATCAGAATTTAGTGGCGCATAATGGTTTGCTTTGAAGGGGAAGGTATTCATATTTTCTGCTCTTTATTCCACTTATCAGTAGCCCTGCTCTCTCTCCCCTCGGGCCAGTCTTTTGGGAGCTAAGACTCCTTGGCGCACATCAACTGCCTGTGGCTGTCATTGCATGTGTTTAGTTTCACCACTAGTTTCCTAAGGCTTACTGTGGCCCTGCTATCCTCTCAGATGGCGTGTGACACACACTTATCCCAGGCAAATCTGCGCGTCCCCTCCTGCCAAGTCAAACAACTCTCTGTATATTGCTGACGTCTAACCCAATATCTTTGGACTTTTAAAGACATGTGCTTTTTTCTGCTTTTTCATGTACAAATCTGACCATAGTTTCAAATACTCAATCATTAAAATCTCAGCACTGCTTGCTGAAACATTCAGAGTTTATTTTATTCCTGCATGTACAGACAGCCGCAATACATTTTTAGCAGCCGCTGCAGGAGCCGTGTGTATTTTAACGCGCTGGCCATATGTGGCACCCTGACCTCTTTCATAAACAGAACAGTCTGCAGTGCACCATGGGTCTTTTTCACCAGTTTGGGAAAGGAGGAGAAGGGGGTGGTAGAGGGGCGCTTTGAGAGGGGTTCTGTTGGGGTAGTTTGAATGGAAGTCATGTTGGAGCCATTTCCCTTTGAGGAAGGATGGGCAGCACTTGACTGCATTCAGCTCGTTCTTGTATCAGTTGAGCCAAAGACTTCATCCGTCTGTTTACCAGAAGGTTGACAGAATTAACTTGAAAAGGATTTCCTGTCCTTAAACTGTCGGGCAACGGCCAATCCTTCAGGCAAGTCCAAATTATTTCAAATCCAATCCTGCATCCTTTGTGCTTTGTAGTACAGTCTTGGATGCAGAACAGTGGCTAGGTAGAACAATTAGCTTTCCATGAATAAACAGCTCTTTCTCCCAAAAACAGATGATCAGTCTCTGTGTTATGGGGTCTTTGATTGATGTGGGTGGCCAGAGTTGAATGCTGGTTACTCTAAGCGGGCCCTCGGGCCTTGGAGCCCTATCAATGCAAAGGCCCCCCTGCGGCACTCTACCTGCAGGTATCAGGTGTTGTGAGAGTTTTCGTGGGGAGTGGGGTGGGGCAGGGTGGGGTGTAATTACACATGCATGTGAAGGAAAGGCCTCTGAGGGTAATGAGGTTTGGAGGATGCTGCCATCTCAGCGGGTGGTCCCTCCCTCCACTCTGACACCGATCCCACTGCTTCTCTGTCTGCGGCTGCTCACGCGAGTCACCCCAGTCCCCCCGGTCCCCTCCTCTCCCCAAGCTTGGACAATCGGACAGGCTTCAGTGGGGGCCTGGAAGTGGCGCCCACCCCAGTTGCTCCAGCCAAGCGGGCTCCCAGAGCTGCTTCCAGGCATTTCATCACATTACATCAGATCAAAAGCAATAAGCTAATTACAAACGACTGTGGGCATGCAAGCAGTAAATACAGAATCAACATAATTGATTTAATCCTCTCAATGCTAAGTGAAAAACGTATCAATGCCAGGGCCAAAATTACAGCCCTGTTTTCCAGAGCAACAGTGAGAACTGGATAAATTAAAAGATCACATGAAGTTCATTCAAGTGAATTCATACAGAAATGCTCAGCTAACTGGAAAGGGAGAGCCGTGTAATTTTAGGCCTCTGCGATGCTCCTAGGACATATTTAGACTTACTTGTTTTGTTTGTTCATCTGTTTTCTTTTTGCCGTGAAGAGGGTTTTATGTGCACTAGTTTTCTCCATCATTCATTGCGGCTGCAGTGAGGAGGGAAAGAGGATGTTTTATGCATGCCTCAATATGCATCTTAAAAGCAAAAGCATTAGGAATGATAGGGAAAATGCAAAGGGTTTTCATCAACATTTACTTATTCATGATGTTCTGAGAAAAGCAACGCATTTTAGAGCAAATCCATGTTATCATTGGAGAAGCTCCCCCACAGAAGTCATTTTCCACCTGAGGACATGTGCTTTAATGACAGTTTGAGGTGGTGCCGCTGGAACAGAGATACAGACTCCATGTTCGCAACACATGCAATATCAAAGCAGCGAGGAGGAGGGGAATTCTCCATTTAAAACTTGTGCTGTATGATAAGGTAACGATTCGTCTCGATCTTATCCTCTTTTTAATCATCATTCTGGGATGAACATCAAATTGAATTTCTCTTTTTGGAATATTTTCCACCTTACCAGCCATGCATTCTTCTTCTATTTTCCTCTATTTGTCCTGCAGGACTGCGCTGGTCTTAAACACACATTCTTCACTCTTCTTATCGCACTTATTTTTTTTAAAAGATAAACTAAAGAGTATGAGAATAATAATAGAAAATGTTTAAAATCACTGATTTGTTTCTTTTCAGATTTCTTTAACAAATAAAAATGGTAAATTTAGTACTTTAGGATTTCTACTGATTGTTAGAAATCGGACTGTACACACCTAGACAGAAACACACTGTGAGTGTATATGCTGTACATTGCAGAACGTGATTGCTAGAGTGTGTGTGTGTGTGTGTGTGTGTGTGTGTGTGTGTGTGTGTGTGTGTGTGTGTGTGTGTGTGTGTGTGTGTGTGTGTGTGTGTGTGTGTGTGTGTGTGTGTGTGTGTGTGTGTGTGTGTGTGTGTGTGTGTCTGTGTGAGAGAGGGAGAGCAATAATGTGTGTCAAATTGGCTTGCCCCCTTCCTTGTCTTTTGGCTCTTGCTCTGCGGTGGCAGCACTCTCTCTGACCTCTCATATGTCACACAGCGCTCTTATCCAGCATTGTTTTCCTGGAAGATGTCGACCGTGGCCTGATCATGAACTATGAGCCCCCAACCCCACCAATATGCTGGGAGTTTATAGTACAAGTAAGCCATCTAATGGACAACAATGGAAACTATTTTAGTGTCAGCTTACTTTACTATCTATCTATCTATCTATCTATCTATCTATCTATCTATCTATCTAGGATTTATACAGTTTATAGGGTTTATAGAGTTTATAGGGTTTATAAAGATTAGTGCTCCGGAGTTGAGTAATTGCAGCGAACGAATGTCCAAACGGCAACCAGTGTCCTCTGCGCTGCTGTCTGGAGCTCGTTATTTTCTTATTTATCCTGCATAAATAACCTCAAATTATCCATAAAAACATAATGTCTTAGAATTCTTCCCACTTCATCTGGCTCTGATTAATGTTTTTACAGCATGGAATTAAATGTGCTGGAGACACGACCCGTGCATGTATGGGCCCCAGAGGCGGAGCGCTGTGACTCCTTGAGAGAAAAAAAAGAAGAAATCTCTTTGTTTTCTGTAAAGGGACACGTCGTTCTTAACTGCTTCCATGTGGCCTCAGTCAGTGTGGATCTGAGGAGTGAGGTGGCAACAGATAATAAGGCAAATAAAACGCATGGCAGTTAAAGCAAATATACCAGCTGTGCTGTTTGAAATCGCTCGTCGTCACTCAGCCGGTTGTGTAGGCGTGTGATTGCTGGAATGGGACGGAGCGGAGTGTGATAAACTTACAGTCTCACTTATGGAAATGTTTGCATGAGCTCTTGACGGATGAGTGGCACTTGTGTTTGCTGCAGTCTAAGAGAGTTCCCTATCTGTGTCTACCAAGACCACAGTAGCAGGTGTCTAATGTGACCATTTTGGTTATTCAACACATGAGTCCATTATGACCGCTGAGCCGTGAGAAGAATGGGGGGGAAGGAGGGCTGCTCCTTTAAATGGAATCTTTAATTTCACAGGCCTCTTGATATCCCGCCGCAGTTGCGATTGTGTAACAGAAAAGAGGAATCAAGGCTTTTGAAAGCACATTAAGCAGAAAGCAATTAACCAACACACAGTAGTTAATTTTTGTATTAATATTTCAACAGCTGGTGCAGATTGCTTCCTCATTTTTATCTCCACTCCAGCTGTTCTTCCACCGACAAGAACATTAAAGAGGATTTGTCCGTAATAAAGTGGCTCCATATATAGATACCTCGCTGAGAAACGGAACCCGTAGGGAACGTGGATTTACATATAGAAAAAGTTGGAAAACTGACATCTTTTCAATACCCCGCTGGTCCTCCTTTCAGCGAGCACCTCCAATGGGAACTGTTTCAAAGCCCCCTTTTCTTGTCTACCGAGTGTTGGCGTTGGTGTACATTTCAAAGTCCTTTATTGACATCCTCTACAGATGTGCTGCTTGGAGGAACATTTGTTATATTGTGAATTGGGTACTAAAGGCAAGGCCTAGGAACATTTGATTAATGCTCATACATATGGTGTGCTAGGCTGAACTGCCTGTGTGTGTGTGTATTTCCGCTCTATTCTAAAAGAGCCAGAAGGCAGGGGGATAAAAAAATAAAATAAAAAATGATTGTTTCTCTGGGCAACAGCTTTCCATATTTGAAGGATAATGTGGCTTCCATTTCTGTCTCCGAAAACCAAATGTATTATGTTTTTGTATCAGCCGGGGCGAGGAGGGCCTGCCTATGGGGTCTTAGCTGACTGTCAAAACAAACATACCAGGAACAAGTTGAGACAGCCTGCCACTAGTGCCACATCCGTCCTGTCTTAAACCAGCATAAACCACAAGACATGTACTTATGCACCCAGGCAGTTGCCACACTATGCCACATGCCTGCTTGATTAAGTGAGTGCCGGGTACGGCTGAGTGACAAGCCTCAGGCTGGGGAAGAACTCCTCTCCTCTGCTCTGCTCTCCTTGTCCCATTCATGTTGCTCCCTCAGATGTCAGGTCCTTGTAATAAAGAGGTAAACTGGTGCAGATTGTCAAGTGGTCTGATAGATTTCCTTCTTGAGAGGAGAGACTATGAGGGTCAGAAAAGGCTTGCTTGACTGGGGAAATTCTCTGTTCACACAGCAATGTGTATACATCATAACATGAACTGAACTGGTATAATGGAAAGATTTGGAGGATTTAAGTGGTGCTCTAATTGAACATAATTGAGAAAGTGCTTGACACTGGCTATGGATTTATTGTGTCACTTACCCAGAGAAATGTTTTTCTGTTGGCGGGTTTTCTAAATGCTAGTCTCAAGTGAGATGACTGATTTTGGTTATTTGTGTATGAAGATTCACGACACTATTATTAACTATGGGTAACTGTGTCTTTAAAGCCGTTGGATCATTTACTTCCCTCACAGAAAATGATTTACAAAAGGGGAAACTAATGTTTTTTTTTTCAGAATCTCAACACACGCCATATTTGCTTTGTTGCTTAGATACGTAGTGTTAATAAGAGCGATGCACGGGGAAGAAAAGTGCACTGTTGCCACTTTTTGCAGCACAGAATTAGTGGCAAACATTATGAGAGTGCAAGCCATTAAAGTAAGAAATAAGTCTTAATTTATAGCTCGGGTCTGTTTGTCATTTGGCTTGGCTACTGCTTTGTTGCATAAGCATGTGTGGAATAATTACGGACACAGTGAGATGGGATTTATAATGGGGCTGAGGATGATGAGGACTGTGAAGGAAGGAGGAGGGGACTGCGGCCTTCTGCAGCAGCACCTCCAGATGTGTAGACGGAGGCCACAACCCTGTGTGGTTCCACTTTAAACGCAGTGGGAGAGGAACACAGCCTGTGAAGTTGATGCGCCAAATCCAGCGTGTGCTCGCATGTGTGTGTGTGTGTGTGTGTGTGTGATGGTACCACCTTCATGATCAAATATTTTAACTTGCATGTCATATGCGTGTGTTTCAGAAAACTTATTGGCTGGACTTTTCATCTTGCAGCTCATAGTTTTACAGCAAAAAAAACGATGGTCTGTGAAGCATATGCTAGGGACACAGATTTATTAGTGACAGGTTACCTGACTTCACCCTGCTAACCCTGACACACAATTAAAACACATGATTTCACTCACTCTCACACCCATTTGCAAACACACACACACACACACACTACCCACCCATTTCCCGTTGTTCCTCCACATCTCACCTAGATGTTTAAATGTCATTGCTAAGTGCCTCTTGCCTCAGATCATCGTCATGTTGTTCTGCTAACATACTTCAACATCTTTCATGCTGCAGCTGAGCGCCGCCTGGGCCACTCAGAGTGGCACTGTATTTGCTATCCCTATACGGGCCTCAACGGGGCCCCGGGGAACCAGGTGTTACTTCCTCCAGCTCTTTCTCTTCTTCGGAGGCTGCACTACTGGCCCGTGGGATGGAAGGAGTAAAGGGCCAGCTACAGCCTTAAATTCAACTAATTTGCCCAGCTGCTCAACATGAGAGCGTCGCAGCAAGAATCAGGAAATCAGAAGTCACATGAAAAGCATAGCAGCACATTTATACTATTTCCTTTGTCAAAAATAAACCAAAGTCAGTTTTCACTGAAATAGCCTTCCTGGGAGCATGACAGTTTTATTTCAGTTAAGGTTGCTGTACTTTGTCAGGAAGGGCAACAAAATTATATTGTGGCTGAAGATGGCACTCCTCCAATTGTGTCACCTTTTGGTTGTTTTATTTTTGGTACATTTTCATAAATGATTTTATTGGGTTCCTTGTACCAGCTGGTGTTCTCACATGTTAGCTCTGCTGTTGGTAATAATAGAAATTCACTTAGCGTGTTGTCTGCCTCTGGGAAATGTCTTTGACACTGGTTACAAGGCTGGTCACTTCACACACACCCAAGCATGTTGGCTATTGACCGTACTATGGCTGTATATTTCTGTGTTCTGGCTCTAAAAAAAGCACGCCGGATAAATCCAATGTCAGTGTGGGTGCTGTCGCCACTGTTTCAGCCACCCACACAGCTGTGGACAGCTGTGAGGACATGGCCGCCCTCTGCCTCTAACTATAGGCCGTACACCAACTTTTTCCATAACTCCCAAGTGTTGAATTAAGGCTTTATTGCCCTATATTCACATATATGTGAGCATAGGCTTTACATGCCAAACAGTCTGCCCTCTTTGTACTCTGTCAGCAGCTCAGACTGTACTTTTCCAAGGCTGCTTTTATTCACGAAGCATGTCTCCTTACTTTTCTGTGATCACCTGTGATATAGTAATCGAGCAGAGAGCCTTTGATGGCCTGAACCAACAGCTGAAATTATGATTATATACCATGCCTGGTCATGAAGAGACGGCATGAAAGTTCACATTTTGTTTTAAAAAGCTTTCCTTTGATTTTTCCATTTCAAAGTCTGGTATCATACAAATATGCCGGGCAGAGATTATGCCACCCCTCCCCTTCCCTCCCCATTTTATACATGTTGCTCTCATCACTGAGAATGGAGTGTATCCATAATAACTTGCACATGTCCCACTTTTGTCTTTGCGGTTTTCATTGGGCTATAAGTTGAAGGTAGACACTTTTTTCTGTGCCTCTTTGGGTGATGTGTAAGACAGGTTTAAATTGATGTAATTTCACTTTGAAGCAATTGTGTGACTCATTAAATGGTGCCAGTTTGCGTGTACATTGTTGGTGGTTTTTGGGCCCTCCGAGTCACCGTGCTTCAGGTCCTCAGCTTGGGAAAAAAAAAGACATCTGGCACCCATTCGGGTGTGAAGGCGAGTGCCAACATGAAAACATTAGGCGACGGACCAAATGCTCTCAACCCCAGTCTAACACTAAGCGCATGACAACCAAAATCCGAACCTTTCGGCGAGCTTCAGCATTTGCACTTCATTCCGCGTTGTGTTGCTCTATAGATTTCCCTTCCCTGACTCCAGTGCCCTCTTTGTAGTGAAACTGATCCTTATTAAATTATGAATAAAGTATTGCACAACCGTGTAGCCCAGCCACTCTCAAATCCACTGTGGTTGGCATAAAGAGGATGGTTAATTTTTACATTAGTGAGACGAGAGATGATTTGGTGAGTGGCATGTTGTCACTACTCCCCAAATGACCCCTAAACTTTCTGGTTCCTATTGGTACATCACATCCCATCCTGTCACAGCTTAGTTGACAAGCCACATATTCTAGAAACACAAGAAACATGTTTTTGATGAAGCAGATCAAAATCCTATCTACTAATATTCCCAGCAGCAGCAGCAGCAGCCCTTGTTTTTGCAATTCCTGTTAGCTTGCAAATGTTATTGATCTCTCTTAACATTTACATGAGTGTTATAAAGCAATGCTTTCTGTGTTGGTTTTCAATTTTGCCATTGTGACACGCATCCAGTACTTCCAAGAACTGTTTGTGGTTTGAATTTTTGCAATGTATGTGAACATCGTGTATATAAAATATTATAATCCCTCATAAAAGCTGGCTCCAATTATCCTCTTTCCATTTTATAGCATTTAAATATCGTATTAAAATACTTTATTATGTGACTTTAAATGTACTGAATGGGAGACAGTCATTTTTGGTACATTTCTTCAAGTTTGGGTCAAGAGCGGTTTAATTAAAACTACAAAGGATGGCATGTGTCCATTTTCCTTTATCGCCACTCTTTTCAGGCAGCATCAAACTTGTTAAATTGATGTATCAAACTTCTCCGCAAAATTATCTTATAAATCCTTTCTGTCGGCCAGGTTTGTGGTATTTGAATTGATATGCTCTCTGGAATCCCTTCGCCCCGCAGATTTATAGCACATCATTTGAATCAGTGGGGTTGGTGTAGTTTGCCAATAATAGCCTGAAAAAGTGACCATGCTGCTTTTCAGTTATTTTGCAGAAGTGTTGAAGAACTACATATATAGTGAGAAGTTGTAAATCATTGTAAAAATACACACTCTTAACATGATCTATTACATTTGAAATAAAGGTCATGAAAATGGAATGATACAGTTAGTTAGTCAGTTAGTTAGTTTAATTTTATTTCTGTGTCATGCCAAACATTTGGCCCATTCCACATGGGATAACAAGACACCACAAACTTATTTAGCAAACGCCTTCCGGTCGCATATACATGTAATGTGTTGAAAAAAAAACAAGTGTCCAAAACTTGGACAAAAGTTACCTGCTAATGCTATCATACTATATTGTCTTGATATGTACTTTGTAATCAGTCCTTGCCTAAGACATCCATCTATATGCAGAGATACAGTCAAGCAGTTCAAGGTTAGGCATCATTTCTTTCAAATACTAGATATCGCATTTCAGGATGAAACTGCAACATCTTGAATGCGACTCTTTACGGAAAACTCTGGAGCGGTGGTCCATATCTGACCTTGGGGATATGCTAACGCTGTGGCTTCGCGGAGATTTAACAGTTGTCATGAAAACATTAAATTGAGAGCGCTGCATCTGGCAGTCAGACAACAATGCCGGTACATCACAGTGCAGCTTTTTCGTGCCACGGAGCGGTGACTCATTTCTGATAAACATCTGCATCATAAAATAAAAGCATGGCCTTGCTTGCGTCTCGGTAATGGTACAATGAATATCAGTTATGCGAGCAAGCAATTTTTTTTCACCGAATTATAATTTATTCAAGGCATACATCTGTGTCTGATACAAATATTGGGCACAGATTGAGTGAGCTCTGTCATGGTTTCCACATTTTACATGGGATGATTAGTAAATTATCAGTATAATTACAGTATTATTATTCCATAAACACTGCTGCCATTCTCTACAATAGCAATGAATATGCTTGCATTTTATGAAATACTTCATGTCTTCCAAACATCTGAGCAACATTTCTTCCTACAAAACAAAATAAATTGTTGATCACAAAGCTGATCAGCATCTGTATAGACTGGATAATATTCTTGGTATTGTTGGTTGAAAGAGGTTTTAAAGTCACGTTTCAGCCATTCATATGTATACGTTCACCTCTCAACCTAGGCGGTCCAATTGAAGTTCAGTTTACTTATCAAGAACAGTAGCATACCTCTCAGCCTGTAAATCTGTTGTATAATATCTTTTGTGGTTCAAGAGGGAGCTTTCTAAAGTTTGAGAAAAAAACTCTGATGATGTCATCAGGTACCAATCTCAGATTGGGGTTGAACCTGCATAGTTTCGGGTTTGAAAGAATTCGGCATGTAGGAGGCAAGGGAAGACGTTTTATGGGAAAAACATAAATTAATATTTATCCCGTCAGTTATAAATAGGAACTAAATGTCAGGTTATAGTGGCCTCTGCCGGTCAGTCTAAATTGCTGGAGTACCCCTTTAAGTTTGGATAATCACAGAATTGTTTTGAATGTCAATTTAGCAGACTCACTGTACAATGCATATTCTAATGATTGTATAATCTAGCCATTCTTTACTGGAACAGGCTGCTAAAACAGAATAGCTGCAACATAAAGTATTCTATAGTATACAGTACATTCACATCACTAAACCTATTGTACAATATTCTTAATTCAGTATAACTACATGCACCATACACACTCAGTACTGTAATATTCTTTGGGGTTAGTTTCATTAAGGGGATAGCAAAGTACAAATAAATCTCCATTTCACTTGTAAAAGGACAAAGATGGATTTCCCAGTGAAAATGAATGTGGCTCAGAGCATTAAAGGGACCCCTGGTGATTTTTTTTTTTTTTTCCAAATCAATCCTGGCTACAAAAAAAGTTAACTTAGACTGAGTGCATCTGCAGAAGTCAATAAGATCACTTAAACACTGCTTGCTAGATGACGACTGAGCTGCAGAAGACATAAACTTAATCTCAAATTGTCCATCCTAGCGCCAATATCTGTTCCGTTAAGTGGTAGACACAATTTAAAAAAACTCTGCAAGCCAAGTGATAATCAATAGCTTTCTCTCTCCTGTTTAATCACACAGCGATATTTTTAATTTGTTTGTTTGTTTGTTGCTCAGATACATGGCTGTATCTAAAATATTTATTTGGCCCAGAGGTTTCTCTTGCTTTGGTTTGAGTCAGCGTTTTGCATCGTTAGCAGTCCCTGTGGAATTCTCTAATGACAGTCCCAATTTGGAGCTTTAATTCAGCGCTGAGCAGAATACACTCTCTTCAGCTGGCTGTTATGAAAAGCTGCCTCCAAAGCTGGCCAAAGCCATTGTTTTACAAGTGGAAACCCCACATCAATTATGCCTTACTGGTTATGGTTTGGCCGAGTGAGATCGCAGAATCCTTCCCCTCATGCTCCCTTTCTCGGAATGTGGCTTTCCACAGTAAAGGCGAAACAAACAAACAAACAAACAAACATACAAACAGACAAAGAGACCAAAAGTTGAACAAACCAGAGGGGATAACAATGCCAAAGACAAAAATGACATGGCTGAGAGTCTCCAGGGCTGTCACTCCAGTGAATTCTAGAGACCCGATAATGCACATAAATGGAGGATTAGTGGTCAACCTTGGAAACACATGTGCTGAAAGCAAAGGAAGTGGAGCAGAGAAGGAAGTTTGGCACGTGCAGCAGCTGTGTGGTTGTAGGCACTGCAGGGTTCTTTGATCTGCTCTACTCAGGTGTGACAGGGCTTTGGCAGGCAGTGAGCCTGGTGCAGGCTGAGGCTGAGGCTGGACGGGCCCATATGGTCTCAGTGAGAGCGTGAGAAAGGGCACCTGCCATGGAGCAAAGAACAACTGAGCAAAGTGCTGAAACATTTCCCAAAAACTTCTGAGGCGCACAGACGTGGTCAGCTTGAATCTGAAATTAATTTTTAGATTTTGTTTGAAACTCCTTGGTGCTCCAGATGGATTGGATTGATAAAACGAGACAGCACAAAGACGATTTGAAAGTAAATTTAGAATACTGCATTGGATTGACGACGCAACTGACACTATGTTAATTATCCTGATGTTGTAAAAATCCAACCATGGCTTGTCGAAGTTGATTGCATTCACAACAATCCTTTTGCATAGTCTGCTAGTATTGCTGTGTACATCTTTTATAAACCGGTACCACTATAAAGGACGATTACCCCAGCATTAATGGTCCCAGGGCTGATTGCATCTCATATAGCAACTGTCATTGTGTTGACCCCTTCATCAGCAGTGATTAGCTAAGCTCCAAAGGAGCCAAATAGGCTGTGATATAAAAAACATGGTGCCATCATCAACTCAGCAAATTCACAGTTCGTCTGGTAACCCGTCTTAAGGTCTTTCAATAAATCAGTCCAAGTAAGGATTTATTAAATTGACTGAGTGAACCCAGAGGTCACAGGCGGTTTAATTTGATACTTGGCAGTAAATCCTCTAATTGTTTTTCAATGCGCCTTTACAGATGTACAATAATACCACAAGAATACTAGCTTGCATATCTGGATACATAAAAGGAAATAAAATATCATTTTTATGTGCTGTCTGCTGGACACACCTATGTTTAATAAAATGTTACATTTGATTTTGCCCTATAAACATAGTCTGCAAAATAGGAAATTAGCCTGTTACCCCGATTCTTAATGAGTTGCATGTTTTTTAGGAATCCAAGTGAACCGTTACCACCATTTTGTCATGATTGGGCAGGCTGTGTTTCAGTCCTGGGCTCTATTATTTCTTATGGGCTAATTAAGACATTAGCTATTATAGAAATTTCTCCACACGCTTTGCGGCGTCAAACTGTAGTCTTTCGAGTTGTTCCAACTCCCCCCGGTGCCTGGGCAGAGCTCGGGCCTGAGGTTTTCTCCCTCTGCAGCTGTACATTTCTGGAGCAGAGACAGGAGTTGGCAACCACTCTGACCTTTCTGAACCTGTCAGCGTCCATCGAACACGACGACCGAAGGATTCAAATGGAAAAAATGTTGAGTTCTTTAATGTATCTTGAGCAGCAAGGGCCCTCTCCCGCTGCATCCAGCTTTCACTGTGTCCTGACTGGAGTTTGTTAACTCTGTCATTTGCAGGGAGCCTTTACAAAGGTCAACGTCTGTGTATTTTTCATTAACAACCCAGCACCGCTCACTCCTTAGCTGGATAATGAGAACCATCGCCTCGGCAGATCTGGAGAAACATTTTTGGTGTCAGCAAATGTCGCAGCTTGATGGCGTATAAATGTAATTTATCAGCGTGTTTATGTTGCCGATTTAGTAGGACATTTTTATGCCCCACTAGAGCAGGGATGCTGTGTCAGAGCATAATGACAATGTCACTAGCAATAACAGACAGATTTGGTATTTGTGGCTTCATCTCATGAAGCAGCTCTTCACAGTTTGTGAAATGTGACAACTTTGATTGTATTTTTATTCTCTTTAGGATAACTTTTCAATATAAACATACTAAGAAAGTGACAATAACTGACAATACACTGGACTTTGGACTAGAGTACAATTTTTTATTTATATGCTGCGGATAGAATGCATAAAAGTCCAATATACAAAGTCCAAAGTACCAATATGGAATGTGTTGGACTGAAATTCACAAAAGGCAGGTTCTAATGCCATTGGCTGTTTTAATATGAAGGCTGCAGCTCTGTTAAAGCACATGCACATTTGCTACATGCCCATAAAGATACTGTAATCTTCAAACAATATGAGGGATTGAACTTCTCCAGCTCTCACATCAAGTCTGTGAGGGAAGGGACACTTTTATGGCAGCACTAAAAGAAGCTGGCTGAACTTCTATGTTTGATCCTCCCATGGAGTAGAACAAAAGGGTAACACTTTAATCAGTTCAATACCTTGTGTTTTTTGCATGGACTTAACAGCACCGTCACGAAGTAATTGTCAGACTAATTTTGCCTTTTAACCCAGTTCCCTTGCAGCTGCAGAATTTTCCAAAGCCTTGTCATTATTGTATTTTGTAGGCATGTCCCAAGTGTCATGGGCCAAACTGCATTGTCAATGACAATTACACAGACTGACTGCTACAAAGAGGGAGTAGGCTCCTTAATAACTTGTAAACAAGTTGAAAGATGGAAAAGAATAGTACGAGCTTCAGTTAGCCCCAATGACGCTGCTGTAGTATTGGTTATTACTGATCAAAGGGTTTCTGCTATTGGATAATGGCCATGCTAGCAGTCCAGCCATTGGCAGGCCACCATGGAGGAGCTTGATAACAGAGCTTATTTAAATGTAGCCCTTTTGCTACAGAGGCTTTGCATGCCAGCTTATTCATGAGGTGTGCATTCTCCATTGTAGCTATCATTGCTGGTGAGGTGGACTCCATATGGATGACTGCCACTATATCAGATCCAGATCAGTCTGACAATGATCACTCTCTCAGACGTATGGCTTATGCTTTCTTTCAACTGAAAAGCACCAAATAGTAAAAAAAGAAGAAGAAAAAAAGGACAATAAGTATCCTTAAAATTTGTAAAACCATGAACCCAGACACAGAGAGTGCAATGGCAGAAGAATCATAAATCCTTTCTTTGGTTTGAGTCTAATCAGCAAGCCTATTTTTCATTTACTTGCTGTTGCCAGATTTGATTGATGGGTCAGCCATTTTTTCATGGATCATTTCACTTCCAGTAAATATGTGCACAATCACGCTGCCTCACTGAAATGAGAAAAAGAAACACGATTTCTTTTTGTTGTCAATCTTGTAAACCACAACATGTGTATGTTGTCCAGTAATGACAATGTCAGACAGAATGAGCCCCAGAGGGCTTTCTGGGCTTGAGTTCTGAAGGCCACAAGCTGACGGATACATGTAGAAGAACAAGGCCAAAGAGGAAGCCTCATCATTGCTTTGTGCAACCACCACCCGTGCCCCTCAAGTGGATGACATATTCTGATGGCAGACGCTTACAGAAAAACAATGTTTTTCTTCAAGGGTGTAACTGCTATTTTTTTTTTTATCACCGGCAATTCAGTGACTACAATCTATCAACCACTAAATCTACACTGTAAGTTCAAGCTGATGAAGTATTGTGAAATACATAACCATGTGTTTGCAGTTTGAATTGGATTTAAGGATTCATGTTAAATGGTCATTTGAGTTTTGCTACCATTACTTCAGCCCCGATCCCCATAATTATAAGCTGGACTGGACTAGAAATGCCGAGCCTGTCTACAAAAAGGGCCAAAGTCGACTCTTTTTCCTTAGGAGGCTGAGGTCATTTAACATCGGTCGGACGATGCTGAGGATGTTCTATCAGTCTGTTGTGGCCAGTGCTATCTTCTTCGCTGTCACATGCTGGGGCAGTGGGATGAAGGTCACAGACACCAACAGACTAAACAAACTGATCAGGAGGGCTGGTGATGTCGTGGGGGAGGAGCTGGACACACTGACGACCGTGGCTGAGAGGAGGATGCTGTCCAGGCTTCAGTCCATCTTGGATAATGTCTCACACCCTCTCTACGACACACTGGCCCAGCAGAGGAGCACCTTCAGCAGAAGACTCCTCTTACCCAGATGCACCACAGAGCGCCACAGGAAATCGTTCCTGCCTGTGGTCATTAAACTTTACAATGCCTCCCTCGGAGAGTCGAACACCCCCTCTCTGTAATCTCTCAAACATAGACAATCATTTCTCTTTTTTACTGCACATTTACATTAACTTAAAATATGAAGTACAGTAGTCTGTTTCCACCTTGATTTAAGTTTTTAGAATCCCCTTGTTTTTAGCCAAGATCGGCTCCAAGGATGCAAATGTCTGTCGGTCAGTCAGTTGGTCGTTGGTCAACTTTTTTGGTCCAAACTTAAATATTTCAACAATTATTTAAATGATTGCCGTGACATTTTGTAGAGACATTCACGGTCCCCAGAGGATTAATCCTACTTTAACCTTGATGATCCTATCACTTTTCCTCTAGCACCACCATGAGGTCGATATTTTTGGCTTTTTGCTAACTATTTCTAAGGGAGGCAAGGTGGCTTGATGGTTATTGCATCACAGCAATAGAGTTCTGGGGTTAATAATGATCAGGATGTCCAGTACATTTATGTAGAGAAAGAAGTCAGCCAACAGCAACTTCCTCACTTCAAATATGCTTGGTACCAGTAGACGATCAAGTGTGGACTTGATCTGTTAAATACCCTAACAGTATGAAATGCAGATGCACATGAATTGATTGAGACAGGTTCAAATGTACTGTAGTTAGTGTAATAAAAAAAAGCATGTCCTCCATAAGAAAAAGTGACATTTACTCTGATAAATTGTTGCTGCAATATTAAGATAAGCTCAATACTATTTGAATATTTTAGAAACTGCCAACTTTTTATATACTTACATATTATACATTTGTTTCTTGAAACAACTGCATAAGTATGTGATTGATCAAGAACTTTCAGTTTCCTCCGAGACAGGGACGGACTGGGGCTAAAAAACAGCCCTGGACTTCCTCCCAAATAGGCCCATCATCCGGCCATTCGCCCCTAGCCATGCGCGACAGACACTAGCCAGGATGTCTTGATACTACGCCACAATACTGTAGCCTATCAGACAAGGTATTCACAGCATGTAACATCTCAAAACCAATCATGATAATTGGGGTTGTGTTTATTAATGAAGCCTCAGCATTCAAATAAAAACAAAAAATGTACAATGCCATTACATCTGCATTGAAAATAAAATACAAATAATGAAATGTCACTGGCTACAGAAACCCCAAATTACACAAACTTGTAAATATAAAACAGTACAGAGTATTACTGACAACACTTTCAGAGATAAAGTAGGCTACTTGCTGTACCTGAACATGGGGATTAGATATTTTGTAGGCCTATACCAAAACTACACTGAGAGTGTTAGTTACCTAGATAAGTATTGTGAATGCAATCATAAGTTAGATAGTTATCTTTTGTGCTGCAACTATCTTCAACCTGAATAAACAAATGATTTTTAAGATAGGTTATTAGCTATTATTGATGATACAGTATAATATGTGTTGCTTTGTGTTAAAGAATTAGCATTGAATAACCTATTTAATATTTTGTCAATGTCATATTACACTTTTGATTCATATTAAGGCTGTGAAATTATGAAAATGACTAGGCCCTATCAATTTTGTCTGTGAAGCTTTCACAAAACAACCATCAAGTCTTTGCCAGTTCCACAACAGTAAACGCAAATATGAAAGACAAGGAAAAACTGCACTCTAATGGAAGACAGACAGAAAGTGCAAGCTAGGATTTTATGTTTAAACTTTTGGTTAAATTTGGTGAATTATTTAGCCCCCTTCCCTGTTTGTTAGCACGTTTAGAGTGGTACCAATGCATGCCTGATGTGTTCCCGTTTAATTCAATACCATAGCCTTCATCCTAGCAGCAAAAGTGAGCTCACTACAACCTCTCATATACAACGAAGTGAAATCGCGGTCAACCTGCTTTTAATTTCGAACGCGTTTAATGTTTCAAATTAACCTAACAGAAATTATTAAACATGTTAAGTTTGACAGCACTAAATGGCACGATCATTTTCATAATCATGATGCACACCCATTGTCACGTTTGTGAGTGTCTGTGTAGTGTTTCCTGTTTTATTTTGTACTATTCTGTTTTCTCCCTAGTCTTGTCTTGTTTTACTTCTTGCCTTGTGTTTCCCACCTTTGTGATTGTCTGCCCAGACCTAATGTGTTTCACCTGTTCCTAGCCCTTGTGTCACCTGTCCTTCCTCGTGTTGCCTCAGCAGAGACCGTGCCGGTGCCCAGCACCTCAGAGACTGTTTCTGTGCCAGGCACCTCGGAGACTTTGTTGGTGCACGGCGCCTCAGAGACTTTGCCGTTATCTGGCGATCCAGAGACTCCTGTTCCCTGTGTTCTGCTGGTGGCTTGGCCGACTCCTGTTCCCCATGTTCTGTCGGCGGCTCTGCCGACTCCTGCTCCCCGTGTTCTGTCGGCAGCTTGGCCGACTCATGTTCCTGTTGCCTTGTTGCTGGACCCTGGTCCAGATGAACCGTCTCCTGATTCCGGTCCAGCTGTCCAGCCTCAGGACCCTGCTCCAGTTGCCCTGTTGCCAGATTCTGGCCCAGCTGACCCGTCGCCCGTCTCCAGTCTAGCTGGCTCCAGCCCAGCGGAGCCGTCACCTGGCTCCAGCCCAGTGGACACGTCGCCTGTCTTCAACCCAGCGGACCCGTCGTCTGGCTCCAGCCCAGCTGCCCCTTCACCTGCCCGGCCTCCAGAGGAGTCAGCATTCATCGGCCTGCCAGTCCTCCCGAGGGTCTCAGCCTTCGCCACCGGTCCCCAGAGGGATTTCACCTTTCACCGCCGATCTCCAGAGATTCTTCACCGTCCTGCTCGGCCACCAGAGGGGTTCCATCTTCACCGCTGTCCGCAGCCTCCGGACCCCGAGCCTAGCTGTCCGCAGCACTCCGGTCCCTGAGTCCCACTGTCCTTGGTTCCCGGTTCCCTCTGTAACCTGTTCCGGTGCTCCCATTTTTTGTCCTCCCTTCGCCCTCCTTACGTTGACTTGTGTTTGTCCCTCCTCTGGGTCCCCTTCGTCCTCCCTGGGCTCTTTGCCTTTCTGTGGACATCTTTTGTTTTTGTTCTTTGGGCCATCTGGTAGCCATCCCTTAAGGGGGGGTTCTGTCATGTTTGTGAGTGTCTGTGTAGTGTTTCCTGTTTTATTTTGTAGTATTCTGTTTTCTCCCTAGTCTCGTCTTGTTTTACTTGCTGCCTTGTGTTTCCCACCTTTGTGATTGTCTGCCCAGCCCTAATGTGTTTCACCTGTTCCTAGCCCTTGTGTCACCTGTCTCGTGTTTCCTCGTTACCGCTTGTATTTAGTCTCTGTGTTTCCTTGGTGTGTGGTCGGATCATTGTGCTGTTTTCATTCTGTCTTGGATTCTGTTCTGTTCGTCGCTGGTCTGGTATGTTATGTTTGTCGGTGTTCCAGTTTGTTCCTTGTTTCTGGTCTTGTGTATCCTCTGTATTTTTGGAGATATCTTACCTGTTTCTGCAGGACTCTTTTTGTTGTATCCTTGGCGTGATTAAATATTTGAACTATACACTGTTCCGTCTCCTCTGCATTTGGGTCCAAGCCTCGCCTCCGCCGTGACACCCATGTTGATAGCTGACTATGCAATTCGCTAAGATAGGGATAAAGGCAGCCTATTATAATGTGTCCTGCTCCTGGCACTTACCAATAGGCCTACCTCTTGCTGATGTGAAATTAACTCTGAGCTTTTTGCATTTAGCTGCATCAGTCTCAAGAGACTTGGCCCTCTTTTCCTTCTTTTTCGCACCCACCTTTCTCCTTACGTTTTCTACTAGCCATTGTCACGTCTAATGATGTAGGCCTATAGACTGGGTAAACCCAGCCCAATCTGCCGCCGATTTGATTTCGCTCTGTAATGTTCAATCTTAAAAGATTGCGCTTGGTCTGGTGATAGCCAGACTAGTAGGCCTACTCTTCTTCCTCAGTTTTACTTTTTTTACACGTAGCATATAAGTGATCATATTAGCGCCCCCTGCTGTTGGCTGTTAATATCGCTTTATTAGACTTTTTTTGTGCCAACGTCACTGTCCGAGACTCTGAGAAAACACACCGATCCACTCTGGCCCGGTGCGGATTATACCTGTGTCAAAATGCTCAACACATCTTCACAAGCCCTTCACGAGTGCAAGCTCTGCATAACAGTGAGATTTCAAAGAGTTACACCAAGAGCTATGATAGTACACATGACTGCCTGTGTAAGTGATGAATCCTTACAAAGAGGCCCTCAGTGTCCCAGGAGATGTCCTCATGTTCATGGAGAGAGGTAACGCAGAGGACAAACCATCGCAGATACTGCAACTATCTCTCTAATGTATATTTATAGCACTTCACTTGCATTTAAAAAGTTTAAAAACCTATCTAAGAATGCTAAATATCTTTGATCTTTTCCTGAGCCTAATGCAAACAGATAATTGTGTTTACTCTTTTCTGCCTATTGATATATATACACAGTTTTTTCTTATGAATATAGCAGACAGTATCAAAGATAAGTCTGTTCCTACAAGGAAGCTTTGTGACTGCTCTCTAGTCTGCAATTTGTCAGTGTGATATTTGCTTGTAGATATGAATTTGCTTTCATATCTACACAGGCGCTAATAGCTTGTGGTCCGATAAACAAGAAAAACACAGAGAAAATTCCCACATACATTCTATTGGTTTAGCTATTTATTTCCTTTTCTTTGTCCCCATTTATTTATTTATTTTATAATAATGGTCTAACAGTTGGAAATGGTCCACAGGTGGGTTCACATCAAGGTTAGCTAGCTAGCTCTAGTCTACTTTTGATGAACTCAAAGCTGTGAATGCCATTCATTAACACTTTAAATACAAAGCTTTTGGGTTTTACCAGCCCTCAGTGGTCATCTGTTTGAAGAAAAAACAACTTGAGCTTGAAGGTTACCTATTATATAGCATTTTTAGGTTCATACTTGTATTTTGTGATGGTACTATAACGTTTACATGCGTTAATGTTCAAAAAACACTTTATTTTTCTCATACTGCCCATGGCTGCTGCTCCTGTATTCACCCTCTGTCTGAGACGCTCTGTTGGAGCACCTGTCTCTAAAAGCCCCCCTTCCAGGAAAAAATCCCAATCTGCTCTGATTGGTCAGCGGGTTTCCGCATCTCCAGTCTCCTGGAATCCTCGTTGTTGTTGCACTCTGAGACTGACTGCAACGGAATATAAAGCAGGACTTGTACTGTGATAAATCACCAATAAAGGCGTCTAAACCAAATACTACACAACCGGACATGTCCCAGTAGTAATGTGACCCGAAATTGGGGAGAAATGACCAACATTGGCCGCCAAGATAACAGCTATCTGGTATTAGCATGCAGCTACTTAATACACTCAATAAAATTATAAACACTTGTTTTTGCCCCCATTTTTTTTATGAGCTGAACTCAAAGATCTAAGACGTTTTCTATGTACACAAAAGAACTATTTCTCTCAAATATTGTTCACAAATCTGTCTAAATCTGTGTTAGTGAGCACTTCTCCTTTGCCGAGATAATCCATCCACCTCACAGGTGTGGCATATCAAAATGCTGATTCGACAGCATGATTATTGCACAGGTGTGCCTTAGGCTGGCCACAATAAAAGGCCACTCTAAAATGTGCAGTTTTACTGTATTGGGGGGGGGGGTCCGGCCCATTGTTGTGCCATTCATCCATGACTATCACCTGATGTTGCAGCATGATAATGCACGGCCCCATGTTGCAAGGATCTGTACACATTTCCTGGAAGCTGAAAACATCCCAGTTCTTGCATGGCCAGCATACTCACCGGACATGTCACCCATTGAGCATGTTTGGGATGCTCTGGATCTTTGGATTTTTTTTTTTTTTACTGACTGGTTTTCGGACACCCCCGGACTCCCCCAATACAGTAAAACTGGACATTTTAGAGTGGCTTGCCAATATCCAGCAACTTCTTTTTTTTTTTTTTACTGACTGGTTTCGGACCCTCCCACTGGACTCCCCCAATACCGTAAAACTGCACATTTTAGAGTGGCCTTTTATTGTGGCCAGCCTAAGGCACACATGTGCAATAATGTCTAATCAGCATCTTGATATGACACACCTGTGAGGTGGATGGATTATCTCGGCAAAGGAGAAGTGCTCACTAACACAGATTTAGACAGATTTGTGAACAACATTTGAGAAATAAGCCTTTTGTGTACATAGAAAAAGTCTTAGACCTTTGAGTTCAGCTCATAAAAAATGGGGGCAAAAACAAAAGTGTTGTGTTTATAATTTTATTGAGTGTAGTTAGAAGTAGGCTAACGTTAAATTGTAATGGAATGGAGCAGCACTTTCTACTGTCATAAATTGCAGATAAAGGCTTTTCAACCAAATACTACATAACTGGAAATGTTTCAGGAGTAATGTGACCCGGAATTGGGCAGAATTTAACAACATTGGCAGCCAAGATTATATCTTTGTAGCTACATGCAACATTGTTAACACCGCAGTAGCTTAAAAAAAACCCCACTTCAGTCCTGATTGCCTGGAGCAGATGACCAATCATAGAAGGCCAACTAGTTGTTACGTGACACTTAGTCGAGAGTAGAAAAACTGTAGAAACTGGAGTCTTCAGAACAGTTGGAAATCTGAACGTTTTAGCTCACAGGGATTTCTCTGAAATACATTTACCTCATTATTTGAGCCACGGTTAACATGAAACTGTTGGGTACTGGGTCATAATACATTTTACACAGACATTAATAATTGATAAAGAAAAGCAAGCAAAGAGGTTAAAGTCAAAACAGCCATTGAAATATAATAGAGGACAGTATGGAGTAGGTTTACCTCTGACAGCTGATCAGTCGCGCTCCTTCTCTGGCGTTTGATCCGCTCTCCGCTGCATGCTAGTCAATCATCAGGAACAATAAACCAAAGTTGCTGCAGGCGTGACGGCGTGGAGAGCTGAGAGTAGCATGGTGGCTACTCGTCAGACTAATTAACCATACAGACAGGGCCCAGCGCCATAACCCAAGACAATTCCAATCTGAGGGGCTGTAATTGAAGTGACAAGTTAATTACAGGCTGATATTATCGTGCGTTCCTTGTAACACCCCCCTCGCTAACCCCCTCCCTGCTTCTCTTTCCTCTTGTCTCAGTCTCTTTCCTGTTCTCTAAAATCTGCTTCTGCTACGTCCATCCTCCGATGTGTTAATTAACAACCGTAGCCCAACAGGTTTGGAGCTTGCGCACATGCCCTCCTATACCCCTGACCTTTTCACCTGCGCTGGATGTATAATTAAACGGAAATAAGTCCACTTTGTCTCATTTTCATTTACAACATTTATGAGCTGCACTTTGTAGACTTGAAACTCCCACCAGCCACGGCGGCAGCAGGCCCCTTGGCTCAGCCCTCTCCACCCGATCCCACCCAGCACCTCTGTGCACCTCTGTAATTAGCGTTAGCATCTTCTTTAAACAAGCTACATAAAGTTTAGTGGCAGGATTAAATCAGATCATTACCATAATATGG
This sequence comes from Sander vitreus, assembly GCF_031162955.1. Classification (NCBI taxonomy): domain Eukaryota; kingdom Metazoa; phylum Chordata; class Actinopteri; order Perciformes; family Percidae; genus Sander; species Sander vitreus. The sequence continues at coordinate 33,045,325 of NC_135855.1, forward strand.
CTGTGCAATTTGCCCCTATCTCTCTGCTTTTCCGCCACATCAAAGCCCGGCGGAGCACTGGTGTAATTGGGCCATGCCGCCTTGTCAAGATGATTCAGCCTGATGGCTGCTCCTCTCCCTGAAAAACCTCCTGGGCATGATAATTAATAGAGAAGAAAGTCAAGTCAACTGGAAGAGAAGAAGAAGAAAAAGAAGGAGGAGAGAAAAGGAATAAAAAAAAAATTTAAAAAAAACTTTGGACAGCTCCACATGAATATTTCACACCTTTGACTTATTCAAAATTAACTATCAATTTGATGTATAATGGATATTAACTTTGTCAACGCTTTTCATGATGTTGCTCAATCTGATTTCTTATGCTGTGACCTTATGAGTGGTTCTAATGATGTAAGTGAAGTGAAATCAAAGTGTGTTTGCCTCATTGTATCCCTCTTAGATCAATGTTGTCTTTTCTGATGAGGTGTCGACATGAGGACAGCTGCCATTCAATGAGTTCACATCCAGATAATTTTGAAGCTGATTTCCCTTTGGAGTTAAAGTAACAAACAGTGCCTTGTGTATCTATTATAATTTCTTTTTCAAATAGTCTCGTGAGACCAATGCCAATGGCATTACAACAACCTCAGCATCTTACAGAAAATCAGTTTTCTTTGATAATTTACATCATTATGTCACCTTGTAGAAAGAATGCAAATTATTGGCCTGCTGTGCCTTTGTTGACACTCTCTGCCAACACACTTTGGTAATGAATAAGGCAAGGCTTCAAACACAGACAGGTGCTGGGCGTCTAGTAACTCTCACTATGAATATCCGGAGTAGAAAGTCAGCCTGGGTCACTGTTGATTTGTTGCAAATTAGCACCATATGTTTTATCTCTGCGTTTACATATGAATGACTCAAAACACAGAAAGGGAGGCTGGAGGTGGGCGAGGGGATGAATATCGATGATTCCTCTATTTGCCGGGTTTGAGGGGGAGAGGTGAGGGGCAGGATGGTGCCTGCCATTCAAATGTCCGTCATCTGTTCAGCCAGTGAACGAGGAGAGACAATGCTGGTGACAGTTGGTGACAGAGACAGCTGGTTGTCCCACTAGCCCCTGCCTGTGATCCACTGTGAGGTGACACCTCGCCAAAAAAAAATAAAAAAAAGAAAAGAAAGAAAAGCGGGAAAAAAAACATCTTTGACTAATCAAAACAGCAGGCCAGGCGCCCTGCCTGTGCCAACAGGAGACCAATGCCACGAGGACGCCCGGCTGGCATGTCAGACAATACCTTCTCTGTAACAGCGCTCCATTACTCCTTCTTCCTCCTTCCATCTGCCCTTCCTCGAGTCTTCATCCACCAGCGTCGGGGCTCTGGGGGTTGTCAGCTAAACCAAGTAACCTTTCCGCTCTTTCATTTCTTCCACCCCAAATTTGAATATGAAAAGGGACTCTCTCTTAACCAGTCAAAGACCATCACTTTAATGACATTTGGCAGTCATTTGATTTATTAGGTTTTAGAGGGAGGGAAGAAGAAATCCACTAAATATTTCATATGCCATGCTAATCCTTGTAATATTGCCAGCTGAAGCCATGTACCTGCACCGCTAAGACGTGAGGCACATGGATTTCTCGCAGTCAGATGGCTGGAAATGCCTGTGAGTCTACTGAATAATAAAATAGCTGCATTGAAATATTTAGACTTTGATTCCCATTAAAGGAATCTTTAAAACATGAGATTTACGTTTCAGGGAAGAAAAGAATTGTTAGTAGAGACAGCAATCACAACACACTCATACAGAATAACCTTCAGCCAGTCTGAATAAAAGCGTCTTCCTCTGTACTCCCTCTAAAAATTCGATTTGGGGAGAAACAGACGGTACAGGTTCAAACAAAGAGCACGCTGCCGCGGCAGAACAAATGGCTCACAAGAAGCCGTTTGCGTGATAGCATGTGTTGTGTTTCTATGGTTGATGTCGGGTGAAAAGCACAAGTGAGGAGAGATAGGACCCACACATATATAAAACATTCTGTGACAAAAGTAGCGTCAGAACTGGGAATGAAAGGAAATGAGGTGTCAGCAGTTTCGTTCCACGCGCGACACTTCTCTCATCTCAGTCCTGTTTGACATTTCCACAGCTGCTCCAAGCAGTAATCGTCGTACTGAGGATACCAATGCTCCCTTTGTTCGCCGAGCACTTTGTCCATTTTACTACATTCCAGATAGACTGAGAGAAGAGACAAAAGTGACAGAGACATAAACGGAAGCATGTGGTTTACAATCTGCATCCCCAGACCTCAAGGCCTAGGTTGGCTGACAGTATATAGGCCTGATGTGCAGGCGCAAAGGCGTAGTGCCACATGGTGCCGTCTTGCCTGCCACGTCTCCCTCTTTCATATTTGACATTGACCTTGCTGTGACATCACCCCCTCTGGGCACTGTGGCATCACTGAGAGATATGATGAAAGCATCCAAAGGCAGGCCACCATGACTACACACAAAACAGACACCACTTTGAACTCTCTGTCTCCTTTTGTTTTCGCTGCAGTTTAAGAGCGGGGGTGGTCAGAGGCCAGCGCAGCACGTTGTAATGTGCGGCTCACATGTGGCCAGAGCTTGAGTAATGCTGCTTCTTTGGTCGGGCCATGTCGAGGGACGCGCCACAAATATCCACAGACTGAAATAACAACAACTGTGCGACAGTAAACGCTACAGATCTAACATTTCATTTTTTACCAACCAAAACCAGGGTATTTTTCTATTCTGTTCCACATAACTGCACTGCTTTAGGCTATTTGCAATATGCAATACCCAAAGGCTTTGGAGCTGTTAAGATGAGAATTCACTCTGTTGACGAGAGAAGAAACTGTGATCTTCTGTTCCCAGCAGAATCTTTTACTTTGGGAATATGTGTCATAGTGTCATGTGTCACATAATAGTATTGTTTGTAAGTGTGATATCTATGCTCCCCTGCATTGCCTTTAAGAAGAGATGATGTACCTTAGATGTGATGTAAAAACATATATATATATATATATATATATATATATATGTATGTTCTATAGCTTGTCACTTATTAGCTGATAGCTTCTCTCAGCTTATTGCACAGCACAATGAAAGTTTAAAGAAGGAAATGAAAACCCAGAGGAGACACTGCTGAGGGGGTTCGTGGGTAATGAAGATGCAGATGAGGTTGTGTGTATCTGTGTTTGTTTGTGCCTGTATGCACATGTGTAGTCTACCTGTGCATGTGTGCTCAACCTAGAGCTGCTAGTTATACATGCTAATCACAGCTACTGGGTGTGTAATTGGACATAACAAGCGTCACTCGGGCGGGGTGGGTGGGAAGAGGCAGTGTGGCTCCTTGAAGGCCCAGCTATAGCTAATTTGCACACAGTGATATTCCCCCGTTGACAAGTGGAGGCAAATAAATGAGCTGGGAAAAGGCAGCCAGACGATATGCCATTGCGCACCCGCTGCTTGATTTGCCACCAGGGCTTCTGCACCCAGGTAGCACAATTACTGCCCATCGTCTCTCCCTAAATTGTGAAGCGGAAGAGAAGTGACACCCATAAGGCGTGCATCACTGTAATCGAATCTAAATGAAGGCTGTGCATAACCAGAGCTCCCACCTGAGACAGTGGGAGAGATGTGACCGCGCCAGCCTGTCAACACCGTGTCAACACACCCGTTCACAGCCCCGTCCACATGCATAATCACACCAATCATTACAGTGTCAATGATAATAATGTAAATATAAAGAGTGGAGGACGGAAGAAGAGGAAGAGGAGCGTAGCAGGGAACACTGGGCAAAGCCTCAACTTAGAGAGTAGGGATAGTGACTGTGAGCACGAACAATGTAGCAAGGGGAAGGAAAAATGTTCAGTTTAATTTGGATCAGTTACACGGAGGTTACTTTAGATCATGTGGTAGGAAGAGCACACACATCACACCTGTAACAGGGCATCCAAGATCACATTTAACATTTTAGGTTAGGTGTAATTTTTAGAGGACATATCAGCGTCAGTTGATGGCTACAGTATACATCAACTGGTAGTACAGTGAAATACAGTGCCTCTTCTTATTGGTGCTCCTTCTCATTTTCTTTGCAAATAAGTCATATTTCAGTGATGCCATTACAGCCATGCTGTTGAGAGTTCAAAATATCATCCTTAATAAATCAGTATTTTACTGTACCTTTACAATAGTATTGTTAAGCTAATATTAGCAACGGTACAATATGGCCTTGGCGATGTTCAATAATTGACAGAAAAAGTAGCTTATAATATGTTCACAGCTTATTGATGTGCATTGTGACAGCCTAATGTTGAATTGTAATTGGACTTCTTTCTTTTTTTTATGCTGGATTGTATGTTACAATATGAAATAATGAGCTATGTGCATAAAATATGTCTGGCTTCTAGTTTGACGTGCTTAGACTGTGGCGTGTGTAGCACAGGTCATTGCACATGGTTGTATCTGATAGCTGGTTAGCAAGGTAGCTTGTTAGCTCAAAAAGGCTGCCGAAAAATGGAGGACTCCTGTCACAAAGCCAATTACTCCTATTGAGATCTATCCAGAGAGCCATCATATTTGTACCTTCAATATTCTTGCTGTTGGTACGCTACAGTAAGTAAGAGCTAGCTTGCTAGCACTGGGCAAAGCGCTACTGCAGAAGTATGTATGACAAATTCAGCCGGTAAAAACCTTTTCACACATAGTTTGGCTTAAAACGTGCATAACATTTGGTCGTTGTTATTGTGTATTATTGCTTTTTTTTACATTATCATGGTTTGTGTATTATAAGTCAAGCAATAATAAGAAGTTATCATTGAATCAATTGTGCTTTTTTTTACATTATCATGATTTGTGTATTATAAGTCAAACGATAATAAGAAGTTATCATTGAATCATTTGTAGCTTGCATTTCTCTGTGGTGGCATTTATATGTCCATGCATGCCCCAGGTTTACAGTTGAAAACCAGTTTATTGGTTAGACCTGGCTAATCTGTTGATTAATGTGTGCTGTCCTTGTAAAAACTACACAATAGGTTGTGTGAGGTGTCATTTGGACAGAATAACTGTGTGTGTGTGTGTGTGTGTGTGTGTGTGTGTGTGTGTGTGTGTGTGTGTGTGTGTGTGAGTGTTTGTGTGTATAGGCTATATGAACTTGCTCACCATTGCAGGAGTTTAAATCATTGCTGATGTCAGAAGGGACACGCTCCATGCCACCCAGCATCATTATCAGCACTTCCTGGTGCCAAAGGGGAAGCATTAAATCCTCTCCACCACCCCAGCGATTGAGACTGTCACTGTCATTAACCTGAGGTGACGTTGGTGCAGGCCGCTCAGCCTGTTAGCTGCTATCCCCATTGACATCTACAAACTGCTAACGTGCCAGCAACAGAGATGTATATCTGTATAATGCTTGAGCCTGAAACCAGCATGTTTATGTCACTGCCGCCTCTCGAACTAAACTTTACTCCGTTCCAGTATGAGCCAGCTACCCTATAGGAGATAATGTCTCAGTGAGGAAGAAGACGTTTCAGGTAGTTTTTCCTTTCTTCCCCAAAAAATATAACATTTAAAAGGTTTTTGAAAAAGAAAGTGTAATAATAATCAATGAACCTCACTGTAGATAAAACTTACTTGTCATCTTATAGTGTTTTTCTTGACATCACCTCTATAGCCCAGCAGAAAGGTGCTTTGGTTTTCAACGTTTTGTTCCAGAATCCCATCATTCTTGTGTTTCAGTCATCCTACTGGCCTAAACAGTCTCAGTGAGCGATTTCCTCCCCTGTCATGAACACCAGTGGGGGAAAAGAAACTATCGACAGCACAGCTCTGGTTAAAGTGAGGATGGCGACACCCTGTTTAACGACGGTGTGTACTTTGTGCTGTAAGTGTAATACGTGATTTACAGTACTGTGGATTTTATTTTGAGGGATCCAACTGCCTTCTTGGGTGATGATGAAGTAGCAGTGCGGGGATACAGGAAATCGCCCAGTCTCTGGAGACTTTGACCAGACATGTTTCCCTCTTTCTTTAGCCCACAATTAGAAGCGATAGTCTCCCACTCCTACGACGGCTCCCTCTCCTCAGCAGAGATATATTTATCTGAGGATAATTGGCCATTAAATCCTCACTTGACAACTGTGAAAATGCCACCCCAAGAGTAATCTGGCTGCCAGAAAATGACAACGGTTGGCAGAGCTGTCGACTGCTGGGAGCCACATCAGGAATGGATGGATCTATTCCACACACTCACATACACATGCACACGAACAGAGCTGGCTGTCCTAATCAAATTCTTTGCTGTTCGCAGGCTTGGGATTTTTTTTATAAAAAAGGAAACCCCTCATTACGATTCTTATTAAAAGACAGGTCTCAGCACCAAGGATAAACACCATTTTTTAAAAACCTTTCTTTCAATCAAGAGAAATGCACTTTTTAGCTTTATTTATTTTCATTAACTTTGCAAGCTCCCTGCTTTGATCACATAATCGCGGTACTTTATATTCAATTACGGATTTCGCACTTCTTTGAAAACCCTTATGTAAAATTGGATTCTTCTTAGCATAGCGTCTGTCTGACTTGAGCTGATCCTTATCATACGGTTCAAAGTATCTGAGCCTTTTCGTCCAAGTGCCTTGGCTGTCTCTCAAGTTGCTAACATGAATCAGACTGAGCAGTAGATACAGTAAGTGTAACTATTCTCAAAGGATGAAGAAAAGACCAGATATTTGATGGTGTTTCAAATACTGGCCATAGTTAGCCCCTGGGTGAACATCTTCCTGTGTGTGCATGTGTTTTCTTTCTCTCTCTTATCAATTCCATACCAGACCTCTTCTTTCATTTGAAACATTTCCATTTTCAGGTTTAAACATGAATTAAGTTGAATTAAGTTGAGTATAAAGGGAGTCCTTGATGAGAATTCCATTGAAATGGTGGTAACAAAAGTGGGTCAAGATCAGCAAGGTTAGATTTGTACTTTGGAGAGAAGGTGCTTAGGGTTTTTGTTGTTACTGACATCTTGGATCAGCATACAGCATTTGTGTTTTATTGTCTGGCAAGAAACCGCTGACCATAACAGAGCGGTTGCCATCGGAATGTGAACATTATCTCTCACAGAGGAGGTCGTGGGGCTCTCTTTTTCTTTATCTGGTAAACATGTGTTGGAAATGAAAGGCTGATTGAGTTACTGTATTTGTCAGTTGTGGCAGAGCGACAATAACTTTATAAAACTGCCATCATCTTATGGCTGGCAAAAGAGTATTTCTCGCCCGTGTCCACTGCAGTAAAAGATTTCTCACTGGATGAAAATGCTGTGTATCCACTCTGCTTCTGATCTAGGCCAGAGCACGACTCAGACACTTAACAGCACAGCACCTGTGCATGGAGATGTCGTAGGCTTTCAGACAAAGGTATCGGGGAGAATGGGGAAACCATGCTTTGAGTGTAGCCTGCCTTTTCAGATGTCATTTGTGTTGCAGATTCAGGTTACTCAAATCACAGCACCCTGCCAGAGCATGTTAAAGGATACACCCATCTCCGATCCCTAAGAGCTTTCTCTGATAATACTCAGATGGTACTGGACAACAGGCCGAGGATGAAAAGTAGAAAAATTACTAATAATACATCACGCAGCAGGGGAAAAAAGGGTGGATTACGCACTAAAAGCTCCAGACTGTGTTGTTTATTAATTCAGAACAGTGTTTCAGTTTCACAATCCATGTTATCAAAAATTCCAACATTGTCTTGAGTGCAATCTCATGTTGGAGCGATAATGGGACGGAAAATACGGCAGAGGTGAAGAGAAGGTACATAGCATAAACTATTCACAAGAGCGCATGAGATAGGAGTAGAGGGAGTGAGAGAAAGCAAGCAGTGTTTCTGTCTTTCTGTACCTCTACCCACCAGTGACAACACCCAAAACAGACGCACTCTACATTTTAACAGTTTGTCGAAAAAGCTTTTGTTTGTTTCATTGTGTTTTTTTGCCTCTGTTGTTTTTTTACACCCCTCCTTTCACATCCGTCCTTTACTCTGGAGGCTGCCTCGCCGCTCACAAACAACAGCACTCTCCCAGGCGGCTATGTTTGATGACCTACATTACATTCTCTTTGCATGGAGGTACAGCGGGCTTACATGTTGTGTGTGCATACACTGCAGTGTAAATGACTCGAACAAAAGGGAGGAGCAGCCGTACGGGGATGGAAATGAAAGTGCGTACCATTGTAGGGGACACATTGCATCAAGAGAGCTCATTGTAGTCTAAACACCGACACTGAGGGTTTGTGTCACTAATGATGGCTTGCACGGGTGCGACGTGTGTGCAAACATGTTTTATGTACATATGTGTGTGTGCTCATCATGAGTTTATCCCTCACACATGAAACACAGCCAACGCTCCTCTGGGACCAACTGGCAGCCACTTCCTTCCTCGGGTTTGACAAGTTATATGTAATAACAATCCACAGCAGTACAGTGCATCTTCTACCTTTGGGGCTGGGCGTGGGAGTCTCCAACCAATGTGCATCTGTAGATGTGATGCAGAGAAATGAGTTTCATCCGGCTGGATTGTGCTTTGATCATAATGCAAGACCCAGCGCCCCACATCATGGTGAAATCATGTACTCACTTCTATTGTATGTATAGTCATTGTGCTCTACAACCCAGTGTGCCTCTCCTAGCAAAACCACATGTTCAGCACGGATGAAAAGTCAACTCCATGATGTTCATCCAACAACAGCCCCTTTGATAACTGCTTTTCAAGCACGGGCAATTTCACCTTCTGAAACCCACGTCTGCAGAGTCTCAGTGTACACCCATGGCACTGTTGCAACTTATGTAATGTAGCATGTGGACGTCTGTTCGCTTGGAAGTAAAGGCTCAGTTCTCAAAGAGCCATCACACAAATTAAGCCCCTTCATTTCCCCTCTCCAAAAACTAAAAGTTTTGCTGTTATCCCTGAGAGCAGCACTAAAGCAGAAAGCCAGTTAAGCTCCATTAGGAGCCTGCGCACTGTGACGATTTCATAGGAAGTGCTGGATGAAAATTGCCCGGATTAATGTGTTAATCCACCTCTTTAAAATGCTAATGTCCATTTTATGCCCATTAAATCTCAGTGTGCGTTTTCTTTGATGCGTGCAATTTCTATCAATTAAACACAGAGGAGTGAAACAGGCAGGAGGGAGATTAGTTCCCTTGCTTCAAGCATGAATTTCTCCTTTTGGTTTCATATTTATCTTAAATGAGGGGGGGAGGTTGTTTAGAATGGGTTTGTGAAATACAGAAGGAGCAATGTGGTGGTATGAAGAATTCTGGGAGCCCTGCGTGCCTTTCACAGAGCTTATAACAACCACCCAAACATTTTAGCAATAGGGAATGTGTAAACATATAACTGATCTTTATTATATTACTTAATATTACTTTCTCCTTTTTATCGCTTCTTCTCTCTCACCTGATCTTACATAATCATACATTTACCCTGCAGTCCTTTATAATATATGTTTTTTTTTATGTTGTCAGTTGAGTTGGAAAAAGTTAACTATTATACTCACTATATATATATATTATTTTTTTTTAAGACATCCTTGTATATGTATGTTTACAGTAAATGCATTTTTTTTGGGTCATTTTTAAGTTGACTGTTGACTGCTGCAACATCACCTATATACCACCCCATAATCCTGTGCATTATTTTGCACACCCTGCATTTTATGGTAATGGTAAGTTGTCCACAAATTGGAATAAAGTGTGTATAATTTATGATGTTTGGTATTTGGCTTATGCTCTCGCACAGTGCTGCTTATGCTTTACTGTAATTTCTAAATAAACCTTACAAGCAAACACTTGTAGAGATTGTAATGGTTTGAGCCCCAATGATATTCCTGTTTAAAGCTGCTCTGATCAAGATTTTTGTAATAACAATGATCAAATATGTGTAATGTGAAAGGTGTCACTTGTGGTGACAAGGCCTCGGAGAACATCGCCCGACCCTGCATTTCCCTGCATTTCTACGGACGTCTATAGCATCTTTCAGCTCATGGTTTCTGTTTATACGGCCCGCAACTTAACTGTTTTGATTCAGTCATACCACTCTTATCAACCTTGTTTCCGGACGCAGCAAAAAGCTGTTTTCAGTGAAATATCTCAGATGATCAGATGATGCACCAAATGGCTCACAGATAAAGTTAGCAACTAGCTTATGAACATTGCAAATGTGTAGCAAATGTGCAACCTATGCCACGGGAGAACTGTACTCTGTCCAAGTCATTCAGACAGCAAAATGATGAAGTTCACCGTTCACAAGCTGTAGTTCCCTGAGTGCCTGACTCACAATAATATACACACATCACAGCGTTAGTGATGTGGTTTTAGAGCTATTGTCCTGTAACACTGACAAATCCATTTCCAGATTAGTCAGTGTGAAGCTCCAGAAAGGCCATGGGTATTGATTATGGACCACAATCACAAATTACCAAGCTGAATCATGTGTCTGCAACAGCCTGCAGATAGAATAAGCAGTTTGGATATAAACGAATTGCGTGGTGAATCCTGTGGAATTTCTCATCCCACAAATAGCAGAATGACTCGTGGATGCCCTCGCTGTTGTGCAAAGCCTTTTAAGACCAGGAGTGACATAGCTTGTCCAATCACAGAGGCCTCTGCGGCTGACCATAAAATGCTTCCAGATTTGACACACACACACACACACACACACACACACACACACACACACACACACACACACACACACACACACACACTCATTGTTCAGAGTTAAAATGCTTCCAGTAAACTTGCATTTATCATGTGAGCACTATTTTTGAGGTAGAACGCAGGGAATGATTTATGGAGGCATTTCGACTTCTCTCGAGCTCGCCCTCCATCATGAGCAAAATATGCTGCCGTAAAAGTAAAATACACCCTATGCTACATGGTGAAAATGTACTAACTCATATTTTATTTACTCATGCATTGTGTGACAGGTTTCTCTGTGCCAATGGAAGGGCCACTGGCTTTTTGGGAGGTCCAGAAAGCTATGAATATAGATTTTTTTAATGTGGAAGTTATGCAGTCCATTAAGATGACTGAAGATAAAGCCAAAGCCTTAATTGCTCCTGTTTACAAAGACTCCAAAGCCACTAAGCAACTAGGAAGTGCTGACATCCCTTATTTGGGTGGTGGTACCGCCAAGCTAACGCACTCTCCACCTCCGAAACTTGTCCCCATCCTGTCCCTCATGCACGTATTAAAACGAGGCCTCCCACTGGCAAAACGGCCCCTCCCCCAGTGCAAGCATATGTGGACCATTCAGTGGGATGGGTAATTTATTAAAATGAACCTAATTTTCCGTGATATATCAAATCTCTGCCTCAGTAATCGCAAGCCCCATTTCATTGAACGAATTAGGTGCCCACTGCTCGGTGCGATCAGAGGCCTGGAAAATGAGGCACAGGCTGGTATTAGAGAGTGTTCACAGCCTGCTAATGGCTGGGGGATGAAATAGATTTCCACAACATTCATTACAGTTCAGCGACAAAGTTGAGCAGTCAAATATAAGCACACGCTCAGCACGATCATTACTGAGGCCTGTTTAAACATACATGACTACGGACGATTTGTGATATGGAGGTCCTGGTGTGGTGGGCTAAGGAGAAGCTTATACTGCTATATTGTTGCCATACGATTAGAAATCAGGAAGATATAAAAATTCAAACATTAAAGAGCTTTTGAATTTCAGGCATTTAGCTTAAACTCTCATCCAGAGAGACTGACAAAACCGATGGTGACTAATTATGTATCACATTCAGCATTTTGAAGTGAGCAGCAGTTACTGAAAAAGGTTATCACATTACTGTGACGCGTGGGTGAGTTGGAGTCAGGAGGCAATTAGCTCAGCTTAGCATAAAGACTGAAAGCAGGGGTAAATATAATATACCTACCAGTACCTCCAGTGCTCAGTGTTGTAGCTCATTTGCTTTGGAGTTACCCTTGCTAGCTGTTTCCACCTGCTTCCAGTCTTTATGCTAGGCTAGGCTAATTACCACCTGGCTCTAGCTTCTTACTTAACACAGACATGAGAGTAGTAACAATATTTTTGGGAAAATTATGGATGGCATCACACCCATTTTCTAAGAAAATTGTATACAAACATTTTTGCATGACATGTGAACATTTGACCATTTGGCAACATACAAATGTGATATGCCTCATGGAAAGCATTTTGGACTGACTTTCTTCATGTTGCCATTGATGTCTTGTAGTTTAAATGAAATGCAGTGGATACTCTAAATCAGGATGAATTTCAAGATATCAACAGCAGAGTACACAGGAAAGACTGTATCATTTGATACAGCTGGATGGAAAAATGACTGAGAATATTACTCTTTAACATTAGTTTTTCTTCCCATCTTTTTTTTCTTTTTTTATAATTTTTTTTAATAGATAGGACAGCTGTAGACAGGAAAGGGGGGAGAGAGAGGGGGAAGACATGCAGCAAATGGCCACCAGAACCCTGAGCCGCTGCGTCAAGGACCGAGCCTCTGCACGGGTGCCCGCTGCACCAGGTGAGCTACCCAGGTGCCAAGTTTTTCTTCCCATCTTAACCTCTAATAGAGGATGACAGTAATCTATCCCAGGGTCCTGATCAGCAGCATAAACACTGGAATCCAGTTAGTAGTGTGGTCACTCTCATGACACCAAACTGAGTGCTCTGATTTTAGCTTCAGTTTGTAAAAATTACCTAAATGCACAAGTAGAATAAAACATGTATTTATTATTGTTTTGGTCACAAAATAATATTAAATAAACAGAAATAACAGAATAACTGCAAGTATAGTTCTCTTCACATCTAGCCAAACCTCAGAGACCATTTTTGTGTGGAAACAGACAAAGCCTGGTCATTGTCATGTTGTTCTGCTTGTTTTGGGGTTGAGGCTAAATTAGTTTCAACTGAGTTTGAGGTCCCAAGACGGCACACTCCCACAATGTTTGGGCCACTTTTTGTCATTATACAATTTGTCTGTACTGTTTTTAACTAACAGGAAGTCCCTTAAAACTAGTGGAGGGCCTGGCAAGGACGTGTCTCCTCCGACAGGCTCATAGAAGAGGACTGATGGGATTGGACAGATTCAAGATGGTGCGTTTAGATCTGATGGCAGGCACTTTTCCCTCCCAGTTTTTCTGAGGAAGGAGCCAGCACACTTGGACAGCCTGCCAGCCACAATAGTGCGTGAGAGAACTATCCTACAAAAAACATTGTCATTCTTGTACTCCTTATGCCTCTGGTTTTTCTCCTGAAACACAAGCGTCCATGTGTTCCAATAACTGAAGCAGCATTTTGGTTTGTACTCCAACATTTCCATTACTTCCCCTCCCTGTCTTCCAGTGGTTCCAGCTGGTGTTGTTAGATTGCATATTGCAGGATGATCCGTAGGGAAGGCATTGGTATGGAAGTTGGGTCTACTGCACCAGAATCTATTCTGACTCCATCCAACAGCCTCCCCGTCTTAACACCACAGCTGTCAGCAATGTCACTACATGATGAGCCGTGACACCACCGAATCTAGCAACGCTTTGTCACCCTGATACACTTAAGCATTGGTTACAGAGCTCTGGCTCGTTGAAGACATGCTGTCAAGTAAGGAAAGACCATTATCTGCAATAGACACAAAAGTACAGGGGATCCCTGCAGACACAGAGATGATTAAGGGCTAAGTGTCATTCTTCCTGTCTTGGTGTACTTTTTTAAAGAGCTCTATCTCTTACTGTCCTTAACACCGTGCGCCTCAGACTTACCGTATTGCCCTATCCCTCATGCCTGTTCTAAAGGGACACAGACCCTGACAACCATGTTGGGGTATGGTGCCGTCCATTGGTCACACACTACTTCTCTTCGAAACAACCGAAGGGGCACACGAGTAAATAGATGTGAAGATTTACATGCATGTGGAAAGCTATCTGTGATGAGCACAGGGACTGCTAAGTGTGAATGGGATTTGCAGTGATGGGAAAGTATTTGAGGAATGCACACACAAGAATCAGAGTCTTGGTTCTGGGGGCTAAAATATTGTAGCTAAGCCTCGTTGACATGGGCCTGGCTATCGGCGTCTGATTTCCCAACGACGATTCTGCTAACATGCCACTGAAACTGCCAGATTCAGAAGTGTGATTCCCTCTGGGGCCAGTCATGCTCAACGCATAAGCACTCAAGGTACTGTGGGGCATTTTGAATAAAGGTGCCTCATTTTTATGTATGTTTTAGAAATACCCTACTGTATGTTTATCTAGGGAAGGATTTCAAAATGAATTCACACTTTTTCATACACCCCTATCTAAAAAGAAAGGCCCAGAACTATAATATTACTGCAAACAGAAATGCCTTGCTTTAGGAAGAATCAGTGGTATTTAAAGCAATAGTATTTTGGGAAATAAACCTATTCGAGTCAAGAGAGTTAGATGAGAAGATAGAGCCCACTTTCAAGTCTGTCCAGTCAATATGCTACAGCCAAAGCTAAACTTTCCCTCGGGATGAATAAAGTATCTATCTATCTATCTATCTATCTATCTATCTATCTATCAACAGGGGCTGGTTAGCTAAGCTTAGCACATAGACTGGAAAAAGCTAGCATGGCTCTGTCCATACATAATAAAATCCAACTACCAGCACCTTTAAAGCTCGCTAATTTACTTAAAAGTGAATTCACTGTGAGTGTTGATTAATGAGCTTTCGCGAATCTGAAAGTTTGAAAGAGCCAAGCTAGCTGTTTCCCCGTTTCCAGTCCTTGTGCTAAGCTAAGCTAACCTAACCAGCTGCTCGTGGTAGCCTTATATTTACAGACACAAGATTGGTATTGATCTTCTCCTCTAACTCTCCACCAGAAAGCGAATAAACTTTATTCCAAAAATGTTGAACACTTTCTTAAAGTAAGGTGCGAGTGTTATGATTCGCATAACTTAATTTGCCTGCCCCAGATTTTGCAGCCAGTTTGAGTAAGTGGGAAATCTTTCAGTAACAAGTGTTCTTCTCCAACCTCAAGGCTGCCATGAGCCCAGCTAACAGTCTGACTGCCATTAGTATTCACAGAGACAGACAGACAATCAGGCTCCAGTTTTATCACTCAGCATTTGTAAGAATCCGATCTGAGACACAGCATTATCAACAAAAGATCTAATTTCCAGCCGCACTCGAACAACTGTGCCTCTTTCAACCTACACTGTGGGTATCAATTGTGCACTGAATAATGAAAAGCAATTATGTAGCTAAACAAAGCCATGGCGTTAATAGGCTTTTGTTTTATTTTTATCCACGAAATGAAAAAATAGATTCTGCGGCTGTGTGTGGTTTTCTTTTTCGAGATCCTGTGGGTCATGTTCAGGACATGCTCTTCCTAACACCAGTCTGCCTACACAAATATTGTGATGAAGTTCCAAATTTAGATGAATTAGACGGCAAGTGAGTATAAATGCGGGGGACAGCGGCAGACAATCTGGCTGAAACTAGGAGGAAACAGAAGTTGGCTGCTTAGATTGTGTCTCGATTAATTATTCAACAACCAGATTCTCTATCCAATGACCCCGGTAAAGAAGCACAAATTATTTAGCAAGCTGCCACATCAGCGCTTGGTGTGAGGACATGAAGCATGGGCTCTCACTGAGGTATCATAGGAGGCATGTGAACCTCTGTTCAGGCTGCTTGCCGCATGACACACAGCCTCGTGGGTATTGATGGCTGTATCAGGGTACAGAGGTTCGGTTTCCCCCACACCCACAGTCACCCATCCAGCAGCCGGGCCTCATAAGGAGGGTAAAATGTAAGGCCCTTGTTACCAACAGTGAATGCTTCGGATGCAACAAATAAAGAGTGTCCTTCTAAAATCAGATACCTCATCATGTCTGAAAAAGTGACACCAACTCTTTCAGAAAACCTTATTCCAAGAGTCAGTACTTGTTACAGGACAGGGAGCAGCAGAAGTATTTAATGGGCAACATGTTCATATTTTTGCAGATCAGATATATATTTACCGGAGGCACAATAATATGCATTTTTATATACTTCTTCATAAGCAAACACGGCTAAAACCGAACCCTATTTTGCATGGGTGACCATGTCTTTGTTTGTGTCAGCTGTGCGACTAAATATAAATCTTTTATGTATAATAATGAAATATGGTGATGTATTTCTGCAGCAGTGTCACCAAGACAAAGTCCTAAACTTAATGACATACAGTGAACTGAGACAGCCGCGTCTGACAGCATGATTGTCACCCTGTTATTTTTGTTGCTCTTAAAAAAAGCGATATACTTTCCACAGCCACTCAAAATGTGTTATGATTTCAGAGCGTGCCAGAAAGAGAGCGAGCGGGAGAGCTTGGTTGAAGAAAGAGGGACAGACTGTTTGCATACACATATACAGGTGTATGTGTGTTTGTCACTGTGCATGTGATAGAGAGTTAGCCTTGATCTTGTTAGTGGTGATTGGGGTCTCTGTGAGACCTCACACTGGGCTGTGGGTGCCAATGGCAGGCCGGCCTGTAACCATGTGGAAGCTTAGGGAAGAGGAATGGGGAGGAGAGTACGGGGCCTTTGTTTGTGGCAGCCGCCACATGTCTGCCTGTGTGGCAATACCGAGCTCCCGGGTGTGGAGCCTTGGCTTTGGGGAGATGATTGTTATAGCACTGGTGTTGGCTTTAAAAATGCCTTTTTAATGGGAATGCATTTCACAGGCAAGAGCAGTGAGGTCTGGGAAGCCAACATCACAGCGGCAGGGTACAGAAGTTCACGCATGTGCTTGTGTCTGGAGACGGCACATCAGTGGAAACAGCCTGCCATCTGCTGCTGGACACAAGAATAACAGACAGGCTTTTGAAATGCTCTTCAGACTTGTCTTTTTCAGATCTTTGTTCTTCTGAAACAAATATTTTCTATGCAATTTCTACATGTGAAAGAGAGAAAAAAAATCCTTAAATGATAGCATGTCAAATCATGCTAAACTCTATTGCACATTATACACACACATAGTAACACCTTTTATAGTTTACATGTTTTTTGGAGGTTGTTATATTCAATTTAAAATAATTGGGTCAAATCCACTTCGCCTACATCTTTTTCATCATTTCTCCCTTCCTTATTGTCTTTCCACACACTAATTCTGTATGTAAACAAACATGATGCATATGTCATCAGTCATGTAACTGTGGTTGTAAAGTAGCTTAATTAAAGATCCATTCAATACATGACCTTTTCCACTTACCTCAAGCACTTTCAACGCTTTTCCTTAATGAACAAATGAATTATGCAGCAACCTCGGCTCAGCCAACAAAAGGCATTTGCTGCCTAATGTGTTTGCCTAAATAGCAGTGAAGAGCAGGCCTACCTTTTAAGTGGATAAGGTACCTCTGTTCGGCTTGCGGTAAGTGTCTAGTTTAATTTAATTCAATAATCCTGATAAATGAAATAAATCCCTTCTGGGACATCCATTCCTTGAGTAGTGAGATAATATAAAATGAGGTTCACAGAGAAAAAATTAGAACATTATGGTTGAGTGAGCTTTTACAAAAAGCAGAAATATTAATACAGAGATCTTCTTTATGTTTATAATTTTGCAATAATGAATGAAGGCATCCATGTGGAAAACAATCAGAGCTCGAAATGGATGACAGTGATTGTGAGGCTTAGTGAAAGAAAGCATTAGCATTTTCACACACTCCCAATGCAAATTGTTTCACTTAAACTTTTTAAATACCATTTTGTGCTCTGACTTAATTTTAATAAGTTTGCAGATAAGGAAGCATAAGCATTGACTTGAAAGCCAGATCGTGAGTCTCTGGAACACATTTATTCACTATTTGATTCATGAGAGGAAAGGGGAAAATTGAAAAGAATGAAAGAACATGATCGTCTCTGAGAAATAATACATTTTGTGCTGAATCGAGATTATTTAAATATAATAAAAATACCAATAGCAAACATTAATCTGAATTGAATATAGATGCTTGTATAATTGAATACACTACTCTGCACAAATTAAACGGGCCTTTCTGGAGGCTGGCGCTGCTTATATTGAAAGTGTTTTACTTATACTGAGGCAGTTTTGCTTGGGCTAAAATCCATTTAATAAACATGTTTTGTGATATATGTATTTATTATATTAAATGGCCAAACTAACTTTGTTTGTGTATGACTCAGCTAAATTATTGAGGCTTTTCAGCATAGACCCAATGACATCAATATGATATGTAGTTCTTCAGAATGTGTTTACTTTAATAAAAACCAATTACCTGTATTTGTATAGAACAAATTCAGG
Organism: Sander vitreus; assembly: GCF_031162955.1. Lineage (NCBI taxonomy): Eukaryota > Metazoa > Chordata > Actinopteri > Perciformes > Percidae > Sander > Sander vitreus. The sequence continues at coordinate 33,063,619 of NC_135855.1, forward strand.
GTGAGTTTAACTAATAACTTGTAGAAGCAATAACTTAAATGGGCTCAAAGCTACCAATAGGTAAAATAGCACCGCCAAATCTTTTGATCATTTTGTCAACGTCAAGAGGATTTCAATTCATTAACTGTGTGCTCCAGTGTTAGGGAACCTGTCAGTGATCTCAGTCTAAATAATGGACCTACTGTAAGTCTGAGTCTGCTGTTCTTCTGCTGTACCTGTGTATTACCACAGTGAACTGTTTTTATTTAACCCCTCTCTCCCCCCTCGCAGACTTATCACTTGTTTCCGGCAACTGCAGTCTCTTGTAAGTCAAATTGATTGAGTTGTCCTTGAACATCTGTTGTTCAGCCAAGCCTCAAAGGTAATCCCGCTAATGGCCCTCTAAGCTATCCACATAAACACACACATAAATAAAAATGTTTCCAAAGAGATTTGGTCATTGACTTGCTGCTAATCAATTCTGCTGCCGCATCTGTTGATGAAGGTTTGGTAAGTACAGAGGAAGATATATGTAGCGATCAATGCCTGGCACTACAGTGTGGGGCAATGAGTGACAGTCACAGCTCCGCTGGGAGTCAACATTTACACACAGATGGACCGGGCCTGTCGGATGTCTTGGCAACACACACACACACACACACACACACACACACACACACACACACACACACACACACACACATGTCTATCAACAACACAATACAGGAAATGATGGGCTCTTGTGAAGCGGAGTCAGTAAAGTGAAGAAGTGGCATTCCATTATTTGAGCTCTGATATGACTACTGTGGGATAAGGGCCACCTCAGAAAGCCGGTTTCAAGATTTTTGAGAAACAAGGGAAAAGGGGCTTTACAAATAGGTGGCCAGGTACGTTTTAGACTTATAGATATAATTCACTGGCTTACAAATATCTTGGGGTATTGGGGCTTACTGTATCCCGGATGTACACCTTAAGTTTGACAATAGGAAAGAAACTATAAATACCAAAACTAAACAGCATTATGATTAATGCTAAACAAAGGCTGTGATCACACATTCAGTACAATAAGGGCATCAAAATGTTGATTGCACTGTTGATTAATGCAGCCCCATCCTGCATGTGGCCCATTATGCTATGATGTTTCGCCATACGGAGAATGATGTTTTATTATATAATATCAGAATAGTCGACTGAATAAGCCCACCACATGGCTTTCTACTTCTATCGATGACAAACGCAAAAGGACCAAAACGTATACCTGCTGCCTCAACATGACACTCGTGGGGAGACATTTGGAAATTCCTCCAACACCTGGGCTTACAGCTAGAGAAATATCTGCATATGACAGACCAAGCTGGGATTTTTTGGATCACTCCTGCTGCCAAGAAATAATCATAAATTTAATTTCCAATCTGCTCTCCTTTTATTAGTTTGGGTGTTATTAAATGAGATTGCTTCATCTTAATATATTTCCAGGGCCTGCGAATGTGGCTAGGAGCTGATATTCAAATGCAATAACATGGCCTGTACTTAGTGCATGGCACTAATAAATGCCAATGTATGATGCATATGAAGACAGGGCTCAGCGTGGAAGTCGCAGCGGGCAATAATAATGCTGTGAATGTCGTTCAGAGGTGAGATATGCCTGAAGAAGCCCAGGTGACCTACATACAGAGATAGGCAGGATGGACGTGCTGAAGAGAAGAGAGGCGGCTGTTCATATTTCCATGTATTTTATTAACTAGACTAGACAAATCCCCAAAGAATGTAGACACCAGCTTTGGTACTGTACGTCAGAGAGAAGACTATGTAAATCACAACTATGTGGCTGACCTTTAACCTCTCCATTGGACGCTGGCAGGAGACTGACCTGTTGGATCCAGCTTTGAACACACATCTGTACTGTAAGGTGTAAACAAATGATCAAGGAGCTACAGTATGTATGCGTTGCAGGGCTTGGTTGTAGTGTCTCACCTTTGCGGGGTTAAAACTTGACGTCTCTCTCTTTTTCCTATTTTATCGCTGTAACCTGACAACTGCTATTGCAAAGATTGAAGCTTAGGAAGCTTAGCTGCAGCAGCGAGTGACCTTTACTTTTATTATGAATATTTATTCTATTTCATCGTTATTATAGAGTTAAATCTATGCATATGATCAGCACAATGGATTTCTTTTTCATTAGTTGTGTAAAATGCCACTCAGTGAATGGAGGGGCAGCCGGGGCTGCCTGCCAGATTACCCCTCTCCCCCACTGGAGGGATCTGACAATTGGAATTAATATGCGTGGAGCTTTCCCTCTCCATTTGTTGGCTGAGGTTTTCCGGGAAACTTTATCAGGGGTAACATTATCGAGAGCTTTGCCAAGAGCTTCTTCATCATGCTCACATCCGAGCCTGGCCAACACTTGTCACTGTCAATCACAAGGTGATAATACACAGATGATTCTCTCATTTGGTTTAATAAAATCTCCAGGCTTATTTGAACTGCAGTCATTACAGCAAATAATTGCTGCATTGAGGTTTTAGCCAGACCATAGCCTCAGGGATAAGGAAAGACTATTGCTATATGAAGGATTTTGGCTGATGTTTTTTTTTGTATCCTTTACTCCCCAGTTGTTCATATTTCTAAAATGAATATTACATTTGAATCTAGATTTGGCTTTCTTTCTTTAAACTAACATTGTTATTATATATTATCTGGACATGGAGTCATCTTTTTTCACTTTTTTATGTCTGCGCTGTCAAGACAGGTTTCACCAGGGACTGCCAATTGTAATTTTTAACTGTCATTTAAACCAAATTGTAGACCTGAATCAGTGGGCCTAAAATCCTCTGAAGAAATGGACTGACAGAAGGGAACATATTTCATGTTAAATTTGAATTCGAGCTCAAGGCATGTAGCTGGAAAATTCTGCTGAAACCACAATATATAAATATTTCAGACAGAAACAATCAGACAATAAAATATCACATTGCATTGATCTACATGGCAAATATAAAAAGGGATCTGATGCTTATTATTCAAATTTGTGCACTAGAATTGCTGTAGTGTAGCTTCCAGCTGCACTTATCACATTTTCTTTTCTTTTTTTTTTTTTTACTCTTTACAAGTCGTTTATATTTTAATTTAAATAAAACTTATTGCCCAGGAAGGGTATGTTAATTGACCTACCTCCCTATAGCCTTTGCTGTAAAATATCCAGTATAAAAGACAATCCAGCTCCAACGGGTCACATATTCAATTAGTTAATCCAATCTCACCACTTTAATTACCTTCATTAGTATATTTGTTTGACCACACAAGGTCACAATAGTTGATTAGATAAAGAATCAATGGCAAAGAAAAAAAAACCCATTACAAAAGCAATGGTGTGGATATTTGCACCCTTGTTTGTGTCAAACAGTTTATCTCAATGTCGATGAAGGCAAAGCAGGCATAAACTTATTTGTTTTGAGGTGGTCTTTGATTTGTACATGTCAAAAGAGTGACGGTGACCTTGTGTTGTTGGCTGCCCCAATAAAGAAGCAGGACACTAATTACCTTTGTCAGTGAAGTGTACTTGGGACAATATACAATCAGATAACAATAATGGAGTCAATAATTTGTATTTACTCTGAAACTTGGACAATGTCATTTCTCCCAATTAATGCAATCACCCATGCATTAAATTAGTTTTTTTTTTCCTCACCCAGAAAAATAATTAGGGGTAATTGTTAGGAAATCAATCAATCAGCAGAATGAACTGCCAATGAAGCGTGGTCAAAACTAAAGAAATGTGTGACACAGATGGCTTGGATGCATCTTACCCTCAAGGGACTTGTGCTGTGCAGTACACCGGAAAATTCAAATTAAGGCAATATAAAAGTGTGTATTATATTCATGTTTATCAGAGTGCACTGAAGCACTTTTGGAGAACTCTGATAACAAATGAACAGATAATGTATAAGATTAAAACACACACAAAAAAATATTGACCAGACTGACTCTGCTGTCCTCTCTGTATAAGAACTCTATTTCTTTCTTTTTTTACCTTTGGAGAGCACATGATCTGGAAGAAAAATGCTAGGTCTTGGGGACTGACAAATATTGGGCAATTAGCAGATTATCTGTATCTGTGTTTTATTTTACCGATTTACCGAAAGTTAATTAATTAAAAAGTGTGCAACATTGGCTCTGTAAGCAGTCTGCAACACCTGCAAACAAACTGTTAGCATGTTAAAACTTCAAGAAGCTATTTTTGTTTTTATGTTTAAAGTTTCAGTTTTATAAAATAATTGCTTAAAGCATTTAAACAAACTTCCAAAATGTTAATTTTGACTAAAAGATTTTATATTTTACTGTAAATACATATCTGTTCCAAATATCGGTTATCAGTTTCATTAACTACTATTATACAATGGTCTGGTAGATAGATAGATAGATAGATAGATAGATAGATAGATAGATAGATAGATAGATAGATAGATAGATAGATAGATAGGTTTTGATTGTAAAGCAAATTAAAATATAAATTAATGTTTTAAAAATATGTTATTTGGCAAGTGACCATGGTATAAGCGGGTCAATGCCCTTCGAGTGCATTGTCAGGTATTAATGGACGACAGTGAAGCGTGAACCGTCCGACGTGCAGCCTCCGCCGAAGTCCATTAATACCTGACAATGGACACCTCGTCGGGCATTAACCCTTACATAATCGGTATACGTCCAGAAAAAACAGTAGGCTATCGGTCAACCCCAAGTAGGCCTATATTTTTAAAAAATAATTCAACATTAAAAAAACACTCTGTACATTAAAGGTGCAGTAGTTAAGACTTATAAACTAACGTTCTGTCATATTTGCTGAAACTGACCCTATGTTCCAGTAGAACTACATAAAGCCGGTTAATTAAAAAAAAAGATCCGGCTCCTCTGGCACCACTTACAGCCTGATTTGCAAAAATCCACAGCTTCCTGTTCAGATGCTCCAATCAGGGCCAGGGGAGGGTGTCCCTAACTGCGTGTCAATCACTGCTCATGCACACACATTCATTCTCCCTTGTGGGGGGAGGGGCTTAGGAGACCGTTTTGGGCTTTAGCAGAAAGGGGGGGACTGAGAAGTTGTCACTGTTCAAATTCTTTGGCTAAGTCCTGGATCTTCACAATCCTACCTACAGCACCTTTAACATAAACTTTAAAAATAAAAGTTTTGAATGGCTCTATACTAACCATATTTCTTCAACCTTTAATGTAGCCCATACATAGGCTATGATAGACGGTAACATATGTATAGCCTAACATTAACCATTCCAAAGAAACAGCGAAGTAGGAATATTTTTTAAAGAAACGAGTCAATGCGATTTTGGGTATAATTAGCTAAAGACTTTGAATTACAACTTAACTTTTTATGAGCCAATTCATTAAAACATGTTAAACATGGGTGGCCACGGGGTGATAGACAACAAAAAGCCATCTTGACATGTGTATGAAAAGAACAGGTGTAATCAATAATATCAAAAACAACTGCATTCCATTTAAATTAGCTATCTGTAGTTCCAAGGCCCCTATATTTTGCATTCTGGCTTGATGTTATGGCTTACTGGGAAAATAAAATAAATATTTTCTTCTTTTTATTTTCTTTCTTTTTTTTCTCAAAAGAAAAACAGAGCAATGATATACTTTTTCTTTTCTTTTTCTTTTCTTTTTTGAGCAATGATGTACTTACCGTTTAGCTAATTGACAGTGAACCGTACAAGGACGCTTTCCCTTTCAAGTGACAGAAGCGCCAGCAAATCAAATGCGAGGACGTTTATCCCGTAGACCAATGACAATCCGTTCTCTTACACCGAAACGCCCTTCATTGAACTCTAGTTTCTGTGTCTGTCAAATTATTTAGCTAACCAATGTTAGCAAGTTAGCCGGGATGACACTCAAAGGAATGGCGAGCAGCTGAGCAGTTTCAGCCAAAATTATACCGGGACACACGTTAACATCTCTGTTAAAGGGACTTCTACAGCTCTTTAGCAAATACGGTGAGTTACTTCACTAAGGTGTTTTACTTGCAAGGGCTAACATAAAAGGAATAGTCAATTGACAGCCCCAAAGGTAACATTAGCATTGTAAGCTATGTTATATATAACGTTAACCTTAAATGAGTTCAGGAAAGCAGGCGAGTCAACGTCAGTGTGTGGACATTTAACATGAACTAGTCTTACGCTTCGAAAGAGTATTTAGTCACATTTCATGCTGTCAGCTAACGTGAGTTAGCTAGCTAGCTAGCTAGTTAGTTAGTTTTACGTTAACTAGCTAACGTAAGGGTAACAGTGCTAACGTTAGCACTGTTGGGGCGAAAGACGAGGTACTTCGATATCCTGTTCGAAATACCACGATATTAATAGCAGAATGTATTAAAATTAAAACACGGGTCTCTAGTGTTGCCACCCTACGACAGCCTACATTAGTTACACATCAGACTTTTAAAACGTCGACCACTGCTAGCATACTTCATCAAACAGCCAAGTCAACACCAAGCTAACCTAACGTTATCCCAAACAATCATTTCAGATCTTCGGACGGAGTTGCAGCTTTTACCGTTTTTCACTTTGTAGTCCGTCAGCACATTAGGAGATTTTAATGTGAACTGTCAAGTTGCAACGATCGATTGCTATAGTGTTAGGTAGGTGACATTAGATCAGTACTAGCTACGTACTTGATGGTGTGTTTGTTTACATGTCGTGTGATAGATAATTTATTTATCCACGGAGAAAAAAATGAACAAAGAATAGTGCAGGGAATTAATCAAATATCAATCAAAAATACAAGTACTAATATAATATAAGAGTTAAAAGTAAAAGAGTAAAATATGCCCTTTAAACGTGCATGCATACAATATGCAGATTAGATGTGCATTTGGATGTTTGTGTGTGTGTATTTGACCTCAAGTGCAGCCCCAGTCACTTGTTTCATGTGTCTATATTCCATTACAGCAGCGGATGGCCCGGACAGCACTTGTCGTGGGGCCTACATAGAAAGAGGGACATCAATCTGAACCTCTGAATGAGTAATGAACCTTAACCCCTTCTGGAGCATGTCTGCCAATACAAGTCGTAAGGTAAAGTAGAACACTTAAACTATAATACTACACATTCAACTTATTTTCATTATTAAGAATATAGTTATGATAGTTTTGCATCATAGGGCCTATGGCATCATATGTTAAATGTGTAGGTTTGTTGAAAAACCAGGGGAGATTAACCTGGTTGACATATGCCATGGAGTTTTGACTTTCTCTCTCAATGATTCGGAATACTATATCAGCATCACCAATGTGTGTGTATGTGTCTGTACTCAGCAGTCACAACTTTGTTTCAAGTTCTAGACAACAGTCATTTGATTTTGGAGACAGCTGGCAAATGGTTTCCAGTGTAAAACTTTGTTCTGTTAACAGTGTTTGTTTTGAGCAAGTCCAGTCTTTTGTTTGATATCTTCATTCCTGCACCTGTGTATTCATTTTCCTAGGAATCTCGGTAAACCGGAATTGTTAATCCTTAAATTAAAGGTGTGGTCCGCTACTCCCTTTTTTGGAAAATTCTGCCTCCTTCAAATCATTCATAATTATGACCAAAAACTATCTATTAATGCTAGAATACCAGTAAGCGTTAGCCTACTTAGGCTAGACTGAATTTCCACATACAAACAGGAAGGGAGGTACATTTTAGCATGTTGGTGCAACCCGGGTGAGGTAGGGAGGAGGCAAACGGTGTACCTTGAGAATGGGTGTGAGTTAATACTTTTCTGCCTAGTCAGAGGAACATTTTAAACATCATTTAGTGAAGTCTGACTTCAGTGAACATGCAGGCTAAATCTGTTACATTAGCACACTATTCACTGCAAACATTCCTGGAATACTTGTAGTAGTCATCAGCGGAGTGCGTTGTGGCTTCCTGATGCCTTCCTGGCATCATGCTGCTTTGTGTTCGATGTGTACAGTGACACTTATCATTCTGAACAGCATCAGTAAGATACAATGATAGTTGTACTTGAAAGTGCTTGCTCTTGTCTAGACACTTCTTCCTGATAAACTGCAAACAAATGAACAGTGTAACCTGAGAGGTCGGTCACAGCACATGGTTACTACCCTGGGCCATTTTGAGTGTGCATAATAGCTCGTAAACAGTAGCCTTCTCTAATCTGGTTCTCAAGACTTGCCTTCCGCCTGCTTTTTTTAAAACTTTTTTTTTCACAGCTGAAATGTTGAGATTCCTGTTATATTTCTCATACATAATAACAGAGATCTGACATCGAGGAACAGAGTGGGCACAGGGAGCAGAGAGCCAGCCCGGCCCGACTGCCCTTTGGCAAAAAGCAGCTTCCCCCCATTCCTAAGAATGCAGCCCCCATTACCAAGCCTGCATCAACGGGCACCCCAGCCCAGTCAGCCAATGGCACACACGCCTCCTATGGCCCTTTTTACTTGGAGTACTCTCTGCTGGCTGAGTTGTGAGTATTGGACCACTGTCAGAATTCAAAGTTCATTGTGTTTGTTCTTATAACCTTGGCACTTGTGCTTTTATTTGGAGTTCCTTTTTAAAATCTTTTGGTAGCACCTGCTTTTAAAACACAAAGCCATAGTCTGTATTAAATTGGGTTCAAAGTATCCCTTTGTTTGGTACACAAGAAATAAATTCGCTCCATGCATGTTTTTCTCTCTTTTGTATTGATCTGACTTCTTGTCATGTGACCTCCAGCACACTAGTGATTAAGCAGAAACTCCCTGGAATTTATGTGCAGCCATCTTACAAATCGGCGCTAAGTAAGGATGCCCTTTTTGAAGTTCATGCCTGTTTCATATATACACTGCTTGGTTCAGCATGATTCATACCTGTGTTGCTGGAAGTAAAAATTCTGAACTACCATATGTCTCCAACTATTTAGTGTGGTTTGGGGTCATATTCATCAGACATGGCTTGTACCAGGATGGAGTCTTCAAATTCACAGTGTATATTCCAGATAACTATCCAGATGGAGAGTGTCCTGTAAGTATAGTGTACTTATTTGTTTGTTTACAAAAAGATAAACCATGAAGTGTATTTTCTAGCAGGAAATGTTTTTGGGCATCCAATCATAGTCTGATTTTTGTGCTTAAGGTGATGATTTTTTCCAGGTCTGCTAAGATTTGGAAATGTTAACATTTAACAGTTGAACTACATTATTTTTTTTTCAAGAGACGTTAATGGGTTGACTGTCTAAAGAGAGAAATTATCTTGAAAATGACCCTTTTTGTTACAGAACACTCATAACATTTTGTTAAGCAAAATGTTGAAGCAAACCTTCAACCATCTCTTCCCTATGCTTTATCTCAGAAATTAGTGTTTGACATCCCAGTCTTCCATCCTCTTGTTGACCCTGTGTCTGGAGAGCTTGATGTCAGAAGAGCTTTCAACAAATGGAGGTAATGCTTTCTGCCTTTATGCTTATGCAATTTACTCTCCTATTTCTCTTTCAAACATGAATATTTAAGTGAAAATTAAATGATTCATATTAGGGCTGAACGATTAATTGCATTTGCGATAATAGCGCGATATGTTAAGATGCGATTTCCTAATTGCAAAGGCTGCGATTTGGTCACGTGACTCGCACGAGCAAATCAGTCTGCACTCTGCAGAGAAAGCATCAACTTAGCACGCTAACGCTACGCCGCACCTTGGGCAGATCTCTGTCATTCAAACAACTCTGAGTTGTAGTTTAAAAGTTTTACAGCCATTTTAATAAAATGAAGGGTTTTATTCGGGCTCGAGTCCATACATGCAGTTAATGGATACAGGCGCGCAGAACTGAAGGCTCGGTTAGCAACGATTAGCTGTGGTTAGCGGTTAGCTCCTGTTAGCTAGCTCCGTTATAAAGATATGGAGCGGAGGAGACTGCCACGGGGAGGGGTAACAACCAGACTCTGATAAATGACGTTCGGGGAGCTTTCACAGCAGCGTGGCCGCGTCGTTTCAACGGTTTTATTAGTACAGTTAATCCCACAGCAAGAGCACCAGCAGCATGCTACTGCTAACGTAACGATAGCCTCTCTGTCTCTGAGTGTGAGTGCAATGTTGACGCTGTCATGCACGCAGCACGCAACTTCATGAGGGGAGGGAGGGGCTGGAGACAGAGAGCTTAAATAATCGCATATTGAATCGCAATCGCAATATTTTTGAAAAAAATCGCAATTGGATTATTTTCAAAAATCGTTCAGCCCTAATTCATACTGTGTACTAAATGCCACCCCATCTACCCCCCCTGAGCCAATCTGGCTTGGCCAGTGCTTCTCTTGGACAGTCACTCAGCTGGACATTGTCTGCAAAGTCATCTTTTGGACCAAACCAAATTTTTCAAACCTATTTTTAAGTAGAACAAAATTGTCAAAACAAATTCAGTATGGTGTTTATTCAAATCAGAGTAAGAATAACTTGGAATATCTACCTAATTTAATATTTTAACATATTTCTTCACTTAGAACAAGGTCATGGAATGTAACTCCAATTCTATGATCGTATGGTGTCTTTTTTTTTTTTTTTTACATTTTCAGCCTTCTTGGTTTTCTCACATCAAACATAACGAGATTGTATGCACCCATATTCCTGGCCAAAAAGGTTTAATGATGTTGTCAACTCCTTATGTTGTGTTCTTGTAGACGAAATCACAACCACATCTGGCAAGTCTTGATGTATGCGCGTACAGTTTTCTACAAGATCAATACCACGGAACCACTCAACCCAGAGGCGGCTGTGCTGTGAGTGTCAAGGCCTCCTTTCAGTTGTTTCTATCCTGAAGTAAGAGATGAACCATGAGAAAACAGCACTTGCTCTCTAATGCTGCGATGTTGTTGAAGAATAAGAATATTTTTTTTATTCACGTTTATGTTGTGTTTAAACCCCCTACCGCTAGATGGCTATGCTGAGACGCACCACTAGTGTCCTTGCCTAACAGTGCCTAGCAGTGCCTGACTTTTTGCTAGACGCTAACAATGTAGCTATGGCTGAAATTTGGCCTACTTTAGCATATAAACATTTGCTCACTAAGGACCTGTGAAACAAAATCCCAAACTGGCAGTTTGTTTTTCTGTGTACTGAATTGTTTACCTAAAGTAAACTTCTTTGACTTTTATGAACATCATGTCTTTTTTTTAAATATTAGTTTTTCTAAAATTATACTTTTAAAACAAATCCCAATATATCTCCTTACGCACAGTATCAAAATATATTGCAATATATTGATGTATCGTGATACGTATCGTATCGCCAGATACTTGCCTATACACAGCCCTACAATATACATTAGCATTTTTTCTGAAATGCTTTTTTTATTTTACAATCGGAAGACAAACAAAATAATATATATGATAATATGATGTCTATAGACCAGTAGTTATTTTGTCTGACTATTATTACGAAATTTATATATATATATATATATATATATTTTTTTTTTTTTTTTTAGGCTAAATAGAATTAAAATGCAAATCTAGATATATTGGTTCTTCAGTCACTGACGTAACTGAGTATAAAGCAGAATTGTATGCAACCAAGTTCTGACTAAACGGCTGCATGGCGCAAGAAAGTAGTGTTACAACACTCAACTCATGGAAGTAAGTTGTTAATCAAAACATGGAGCATATCTATGAACTTGTTTTGTTTTCCTGCTTCCTCTCAAGACCTTTTTCATGGCATGACATTTTGACTTGTCATAGCAGGGAAAGCCCACGACAGATGATGGCTCAGTTAAATCAAGTGTCCCAGTGCCAGCGTGCATCAATACCAGTACCCTTGAACTAGCTCACCTAAATGGAATTTAGTCCTTTTTTATGTTCTCAATTACCCCTATTTTCCACGCGAGCGATCGCTGCCATTCAAGTCAATGCTTGATATTCCACGGCGCGTCCCAGAAGCGCGCGTGAAGCGGATCCCCGTTCCGCTAAAGATACGCCCCAGGGTCTGTTTTCACGAGAGCCATGGGCTGTTCAGACAGCCGGGCAGGAAGTGAAACAGCGAGAGTATCCAGTCAGTTTACCAAAAGACCCCACCCAATACCGTATATGTCTCCTTTACAACACCACGGACAACGAGAGATTCATCCTGGAGGTGGAAAAACATAATGGACATCACAGATCTTTTTTTATAAAGACAACGCCAGAAAAGAGAAGGTGTGGAGTTTAACTGTTGGAGTGCTTGGAATGGAAGGTAGATACTAGCTAGTAAACACCTGGTTGTTCTGTAAAGTACTTGTAGAGACAATTAATCTGCGAGTCGGGCAGCAAGATGCTCCGCTTCTGAGACGCTCCCGGTGTGGTATGGCACGTGGCAGAGGACGGAACAAAACCGGAACGCAGCACAGACATGCCCAGTGGAAAATCGGTGTTACACCTGCCAAAAATGTCTGCTGTGAAATACACTCAGTTGCCAGTTTATTAGGTACACCTAGCTCAAATTTAATGCAGTCTTATACAACACTTGTCTAATAAATTGTGCCTTCATGACCGTAATAACTGTCAGCTTTTGCTGAAACTGTTTTAGAAAGATGTTGATTCAACTGTACAGTCGTCACGGAGGCTGCAGTTTCTGTTATTTAGTTTAGCCTCATTGATATGAATGGAATGGACAATATTAGTAACACCTGTTAGTAAATGCAATACAATTCAACAGCAACATCACCATTTTATTTGTCATTGCTTTTCACCATAGAATGTGATATAAACCAGAAATATGATGGATATTGTTTACAGGCCTTTGAAACATGACATTATAAAAACATAAAATAAATGTAATATCTGTAAATTAAAAAGGAACCAGGAACTCCAATCTTTGTGTTCCTATCCAGCTGCCTGCTGTAGCTTTCTACATGTAGCTCTTTTTTCTCTTGGCAGTTATTATTGCAGAGCCATATGCAGGTCTTTTAACCTCCTCCACAATAAAAAAAGGTTTGGATTTGCTTTAGGATTTAGTTATAACCCCTGTCTCACATGTGTCATAAAGCATAACTGTTTTTTTGCTTTCAGATATGAAAAGGATGTGCAGTTGTTCAAAAGCAAAGTGGTGGATAGTGTGAAACTATGCAACAGTCATCTTTTTGACCAGCCCAAGATAGATGATCCCTATGCAATAAGGTTGGTAAACTGTCCCCATTGTTAACATTCCACAACCCTAGCCACTAGAAGTAAACAAACTGTAATTCTTTCTAAACTGTGAAGGGAAAAAAGTTGACTTGTGCTCACATTGCCACTCTTATCCATTTGATAGTTTTTCGCCATGGAACCCAGCTGTTCACGAGGAAGCAAAAGAGCGGATGTTCACATACAAAGTACGTTCTTGTGTGTGTAAATAAAACTACAGAAGTCAAACATCTGAGTTTTTTGATTGTATATGGGCAGGATAGTGCAGTCTACTGCCAAACCAAAGGGTTTGGTTAAGCTAGGGTGTGAGCTATAAGCATTTTTATTGGTTGAGCAGTTCCTGTTATGTAGCTGCTAATTTGCCTTTGTTGCTCTAGAGGCGGCCTGAGGATCACCACAAGGGAACGCAGGTGTCAGGGCTGTCTTGGGTGAAGCCTGGTTCGACGCAGCCCTTCAGCAAAGATGACAGTCCTCCCCAGAGCTGAACCTGCGCTGTTGCCGCAGCAGCCACTAGAGGGAGGCACAGCTGTTTCGTTGAACTGGATCTTTGAAACAGTTGGGAGAACTCTTATGTTAAATCTCCACCTTATTGCTCAGCTTTAAAAGCTTTGTAGGCATTTCCTCAAGCAGCTTTAGAATAAGGAAAACGTTTGTATTATATGTAAATCGACGATGACAAATGGATGTCTGCGCAACATCATTTAGGCTGTGATGCAATCAAAGAGCTTTCTCATTTAGATTTTCAGATCCATGCACATGTTGGGCTAGTTGATACATTCTGTCCCAAAAGGAGCTGAAAAGTATCAGTAAAGCATTCATACGGTAAGTATAGTGGACTACATGATCTCTACCACTTGTTAAAATTGGCTCAGGACTGTTTATTTGTCAGACTTGGAATGTTGTCAGTCCCAGCTGTGTGAATGAACCCACCCCTGCCATCACCTAATTAGCTTGACATATGTTTTATATTGGCTTCTTATTGGACAATGATTTATTTTTAATCCCAGCGTGTAAACTATTGTCTTACATAGTTCCTAAAAAATAAAATATATATATATATATATATATATATATACACATACATACACATACATACGCGCACGCAAAGCAGGCAAGGTTTTAAATGAGATGCTAAATAAGTAAGCTCGTATTTTATTTTGTCGGATTTTAAATAATTTTTGAATATTTTATGTACCTTTTGGCTGTTGGTTATTAAAGGTTTGATGTGTAAATAACTGATGCTGTGCTAAGCTTTGACTATTAGAGACCTGTCTGCATTGACGCTTGGATTTTCTAAATGATTTTTTTTTGGGGGGGGTTTTCTTTGCAAATGTTAAGTTTTCTTACAGATTTTTTATTTTTATTTTTTTTTTTTTAGACACAAGTCAAAGAAGTTACTGCAGGATTCCCTCATTAGTCTGAAGGAAAATCAGGAATGTATTTATTAAGATTCAGTTAACTAGTTTCTGACAGCACAAAATGAAATGTTGTCCAGCAACAAGAACACACCTTTTTTGGTTGTGCCAGACAAAATGTTGCGTTTTATGTAATGTCTTCATCTGAAGAGGGCTCTGGCTAATTTTAAGTAATATTGCCCAGCCACTTTCAATATTGTTAAACTAAGGGTGTGGAAAAATGTGTGGGAACCCAATAAGGAAAATACTATTTTGGAGTAGTAGAAATGGTGCTGAAACCCGTTAGATCTATTTCTAGCTACTGTGATAGGCAAGGACATAACAAAATCCCAGTGTACTTCACACACTGGCATTTGGGTTGTCGGCATCTTTAAATGTCTGAGTTTTAAGGCGTTACGTATAGACCCATTCCTGCTCCAGTTTGTGAAAGACATTACTGCGTAGATGACATGAGATTAAAATGATTTTCTCTGAAACCAATAAAATGATTTAAATTCATAAATGGAATTTTTGTTATTACACTTGTGGATCGCCATACATGGTTGTACTTACTTTAAATACCTGATGTAGGGCACAGATTATATTCAGACCTTTCTGGAATTGAGTTTCATTTCCTGTTTCCAAGTTGCATATTGCTCCTCTACAATTGACTCAGACCTGCTATGTTCATTGCAGGGGAAGGGGCAAGGGAAACAAAAAGTAACTAATATGTTCAAGGTATATTAGTATATCTACATGGGAAGTTTGTAGTTGTGGTAACATGTTCACATGTAATCATGTTCACCCATACTCAACAGTCTGTAATACATTGTTGAAGGATACTACAGACCATATTCTGTAAGTCCTTTTTACATGTATTATAAATATTGACTTGATCTATCGGAGAGTGCTTGCAAAATTTTAAGCAGGACAAAGTATTTTTTTTTTTTTTGTGCCCTTGGAGATTAAACATGTCACGAATTGTATAAAATCAACATGAACACACTATTGAGGACGACAGATAATTTTACCGTATTCCAAATTGGAACAACTTCATTTAGGCAGTATGTTGCCCCGTCAGCCACCAGAGGTCGATGTACCCACAGTGGAGAGCAGGTCTTCCACCCATGTCATGTTTGCATTAAGGAGAGACTCCGGTGCATGTGCGAATGTAAAACCTCTCCGGATTGGCTCTGGCTTGTACGCGGCCATCTTATGCACTCTTGTCAATATTGACTTTACACATGAAACCATGATTTAATCAGCCGTTTTCCGGGACTGGTTGGCGTCGGCAGCCTACCAAAAGCACTCCCACTGAGGGAACCGGTTTTTCATTTTACGCTGAAAGGCAAAAATGTTGCAAAATGTCGCTGGTCCAATCAGAGAGGAGGTCACTAATATGCAAATGCATGTTATCACAGTCACGTCAGCAGCAGCGGTAGAGCCGCTGTGCCGTGGTCGCCAGCAGGAGTACAACTAACAACACAGTCACAACTTCGCCGATAACACTCGCTCTACATTGACGTCTGGAGTTGCATTTTGGTGTTCGTATCAGGTAAGAAATATGTTCTTCATGTGATTTTTTTTGGAGAGATGTTTCGGACTCGCGCGGTTCTGTTTCATTCAGGCAAAGAGCTGTCAAATTGCTGACAGTCGGTTAGTGAGGCTCGCCTCAGCTGTCTGATGACACACAGCATTGCTGAGTGTGTATCTTCCCGGTAGAAATAAGACCGTTGACTTGCCAAACTTGTCCGCATTAGTTTCCCGCAAGTTTGCATATAAAATAACAAATGTCATCGTACTTTCTTACAGTTTGTCGAGTAATTGAAAATGCGCGTGGCTCCAAAGTAGTCTTCCGTGGTTCTTGGTCATGGTGGTCCTGAACTGACAGCGACCAGCCTCAGTCAGCACCGTACTTAGCCTATATGTAACGTTAGACCCAGTAACTGTTAGCACTAGCAGTGCCAACACGTCGGCAGTTTTGTTCTAAATAAAATAAAAAATAAAAAAAATAAAAACGAAAGTCGGTCGAAGATAACAAACAAGTGTTGTATTATGAGGGTTACCACTGTCGAACTCTCCATCTCTCCGGCCTCCTCCCCCTCCTCTTTCTCACTGTGGTCACGACACCCTTTTACCCTGTGGTATCCAAAGTGGAGGTTTGGCTAGGAGCACGTGTGACCAAATCTACGGCCCGCAGCTACCAAAATTGAAAATGTCCCACGTGCATTAATTTTGCTTCAACTTGGCGAGCAGTTGTAATTTTTTTAAGTAGCGCAACACATTGCCGCCTCGCTGGTTTATCAAACACCGCTCGGAGCAGAAGCCATTGCTGGGCTGAAGATGAAGAGGATGCTGCCGAGGCTTCAGAGGTAAACCCGGTGTCTCTTTAATGAAAGCAAGACTCCATATCAAACTTAATAAAGCTTTAAAAAACGGTACGAACGTTTGCCGAGTGTTGCATAGTACCATTGTACCAATTAAAACATTTACAGAGTCTTAAGTATGCTACTAAATGAATGCGGCTTCAGTCGCCGCAACACTTAGCTACTTTGTTCCCAAAGTGGCTAATTTGACGCATTTCAATCTTCGGTTAATATTGCTGCACTTTTTTTTTTTTTTTATGTTGTTTTAGCTACAACTTGTTTGTTTGATGTTGTTTGACTGAGGTGCGTAGAAGTGGCTACTTCCAGGATTCAATGGCGACCTCGGGACAGTTCTTGTTGATATTAGGTATGAGTTGCACGTGCCTGGATTGTGCTATAACGTCATTATTATTAAGGAAACAGCTGGAAGGCGACTAAGGCTTAGGGGAACTGGTCTGTGGCTTAGGGCAATATTGGGTGTGTTTTAAAGGTTAGCAGTGGCTTGGTTATCAAGCTCAGAAATATGCTGCATTAATTCATGGTACATGGGGAAAGATAATAAACGTGTATTGTTTTTAATTTCATATTAGCCTGTACAGTTTTGCCTCCAGTTAGCTGTTGTAAGTCCACCTTGAACGGAATTCTTACTTTGCCTCGTCTTTCAACTTGTCTCTGACTTACTGAAAGTCACCAACAAGAGGATATCTGTTGGAAATCATTTCAAATGATACACATGAGTTTAAGTTTCATCACACGTTTGTTGTGTGTTCATTAAATGAAAGGACACAAGCACACTTAATACATTGTCTTGTGTTTGGCACAAACTCATTAGTGTTATCCCAAATGATTGGTGCACATCTAAAATGAGTATCATTATCATCAGAAACCCCAAGTAGGCTACATAGAAAACACTTCTTTACTAGGGTTACAGATGGTGTAATTATCACTTGAGTATGACTGACTGGGAAAAGTTTCTTATTGTACTTAAATTGCTGAGATGTGGCAGTTACGCACATTCTCCTCTCTTAATTCTTCAGTAACCTATTTCACGTGTCACCTGTTTTGCTTGTTGGGAGAGTGTAAGACAAGTCAACCGTATGTTGCCTATGAAGATGGGCATCCAAAGAAGCTTAAAAAAAATTCCAATTAGGAATGACGATGTTCCATGCCAGGACCATCCACATGATTCCTCAATAAACAGCATAGTAAACAAAGCACTGGAGTGACCCTGAGGTTGGAGACAAAGCCCAAATTGACAGGAATGGCGTCATGCCTGTGTGAACAGATTTTTTTTATTGGGATCTGTTGACGGTGGTTGGTGGGGAGAGTGATAATATATGTGCCTGGTGGCATGACAGTGAGCCATAGAAGAAACTGCATGCGATGATATTGCTCAAGCATTTTCCCACCTGTGTTTATTTATGATTAGACTTTAGTTTAGGCTGCATTTTTGTTAGTAATTGAAATTACGTTACCACATTTTGAACAGACTGCTGGAAATAAAACTTAGTGCTACACACACACCAAGTCAAAATCACCTTGTAACAACATAGCCTAAATGTTGATGTCAATTAAAATAATATTATAGTGTAACACAGACAGGCATGTTGCTCATGTTTGTAAAATATGAGAATGTGTTTTTTTAAAGTTGCTCACAGACTATACAAATACATTAAAGGGATGGTTCGGAGTGATTTCACCCTAGGGTCCTTTGCACCCTGACCTCGAGCCAAACCCCCCCCCCCCCCAGAAGCTTTTTTTCCCTTGGTCTAACATTGGTCGAGTTAGCACTATCAGCCGAATGGCTTAGTGCGGGCGCTAATGGATCCAAAGGTGTATCACGTAAATTACCCCACTAATAATGCCCAGAATGGTACCAAACTTCTACAGTAGTACAAATAGGTTATGTACTCATAAAACGAGGCATTGGAAAGTTTGTAAGTACACCAGGAGTTTATATAAATAACATTTTCCTGATGGCTTCTACTCTCTGCTACCACCTTCCACATTTTTTAGCCAATCTGTCATTTGAAATATATGTTAGCCAATGAAACAAAACGTACCTCTACAAGTTAGACTAACATACTAGAGAAATGGCTTTGCTTGTTTGTGCTTTTGTGTGCCTGCCTGTGTGCATAGCAAGTCAGCATATAATGACTGACCTGAGTAAGCTTCTGTCATCTTCCGCTGATCTGTGGTTGCAGAACTCACACACACACACGCTCACACACCCAAAGAACCTCATCTGTCCCTAGCTGTTGAAATTCTATCAGCTGTCTGGCACCTCCCACACATTCTGCAGTAGCAGGGCAGGCCGCGTCATTGGTTTTGGGGGTGGCGGGTTGAGGTGTGTGTGTGTGTGTGTGTGTGTGTGTGTGTGCGTGTGCGTATGTGGAGGGCGTGAAGGAAGAGGCACCTGCTTATGGCTGCCGGTTGGTTTGCACCAGCTGCTTTGCTACACACATGAAAGGAAGTGCTGATGGGTAATTAACTGTACCAAATTTCTCCCAGACCCTTCTGACCTAGCCATAACCTAGCTTTTGAAAGTTTTTTTTTTTTTTTTATAAACTGGATGGGTTTTGCAATGCTACTCGCCTACAAGCATGTACACTGATGATGACATGGATAATACAAGTAGATATGGTTGGGGGAATAAAAGTATTGCAAAAGTTGTCATCTCGGCCTGAAAATGATAATGTGTGGTGGGGTTTCTGCTGGATTATTTTCATGAGTAGCTTGTTTGTATGCAAACTGATCTGATCATCATCTAGACTATACATTACTTAGTAAAACACACTAGGGATGTCACAATACCAAAAACCGATACCACGGTGCGTGTGTGTAGAAATGATAATACTTCAACATTAATTCCTTTTATTTAAACTTGGCGGGGCAGCGTCATGTCACCTACTTTTCAGTGTAGTTTCAACTTTCTGTTAAGGTGTGGAGTGGAGGGGGCAAGGAGAGCGTGATTTACGAAAACGTCAGTCTTCTGGACCCCACAGCCCGTTGCTTTGAAGTCTGGCATCGCCACACAGCCAGCATACGGTATCGTCTTTCATGAGTTCACCCGGAACTCCCAGACAGCAAGCATGTTTAGTTACATCTGTTTCTCTCTGCCGTTGTTGTTTTTCACAAAGAACCGGGCTGGTTAAAGTTAACTGATGTTATAAAGGTCCGTTAAAACAATGCTATCAGAGCACACGTTAGGTTGTGATAGACAACGGCAGAGAGAAATAGACTCACTTGTGGTTTTGGGAGTTCCATGTGAAGTCGTGAAAGCCGCGGTCAAGCCGTACAGGGAGATGAGGGGCTATTCACTGTTTTTCCGTGCTGGACGGTGTTCTTCAGCATTTAGCAGCAGTCTAGAACATTTTTAACGTATATACTGCCCCCGTCAGGTCTGGGTACCTACGGTACTGTGGAAAAATGAGTACTGGCACGTTTTCAGAATTTTGGTACCGAAGTATCGGTTCTCGTGACATCCTTAAAACACACCATCTTCATCTTCTTATATTAATGTTGTATTATTTTTTTCCCCTCTGTTTTTGGAAAGGGACACAATATAATGGCCATGCTGTAGCTCACAGTGAGGCTCATTGGGACCAGCTTGGATCCAGTGGAGTTCCAAAGGTTCCAGTTACCCTCCGGGCTC
The DNA here is from genome assembly GCF_031162955.1 of Sander vitreus. Lineage (NCBI taxonomy): Eukaryota > Metazoa > Chordata > Actinopteri > Perciformes > Percidae > Sander > Sander vitreus. The sequence goes on from NC_135855.1 coordinate 33,084,145, forward strand.
TGCCATGGACTTCTTTAATGACCCCAACCTCTTTGTTGGAGGTTTGGAAGGGCTGGACGAGGATGGCTTCCCCTCAGCACCATCACTCGTGGATGAGCTTAACCTCACTGCTGACTTTGAGCCCCTCCAAGTGGAGCCTCTAGACCCAGGGAAGCACCAAGACATGATCCCACCAGTTACTACCCAGCAAGCCATACCTGCTTACAGTCAGCAGATAGGTCACTACATTGGCATTAAGGCACATAATCCTATGGGACAGACATTTTCTGGTCCTGGAGGCACAGGTGGTGGAGGTGGTGACTTGATTGCAGATCAACATGGCCAGTACCATAATGCTGCCATGAGCCAAGTACCTCAATCCAATGGGCTGTTCTGTAACAGTAGCAGTCCAATGTGGGGCAACCAAGACCAGAATGGGAATATGTACCATCCATTATCTCAACAGCAACAACAGCTTTGTCAGCAGCAACTGCACAACCAGCAACTTCATGTCCGACAACAACAAACACAGCAGCAACAACACCACCCGTGTCATCAACAACAGGAGCAGCAGCACAGAATGCAGCAGCAGCAGCTGCAACAACAACAACAGCAAAGTCATCAGCAACAGCTGATAAACCAGCACCAACAAATTAATACACAGACTATGTCCCTGCAGCAACAGCAGCATCACAATTTCTCCTTTCAACAGGGAGGTCAATCTCAGCGCCAACAGCAAGTTCACCATACTCAACAGCAGGTTCAGCACCAACTAACTGTAGAAGGACCAAGGTTCCATTCAAGGGCAATGCCAAGTAAGTCTTATTTGGATAGTCAAAATGCTTCTCTGAGTGGGACTTGCCTGCAACCACAGCAGCAGCAGGGTAGCTACCAGTTGACGAGGGGACGACTGGAAGACCCTAACCTGCCCTTCCACATGCATTCTTCATCTATGGTTCACTCCCTGTCCACATGCTCAGTCAGTTCTGCCACTGCTTACCAAGCTGCTCAGTACCCTGCCTACCCTGGAGAGCCAGAAATACCCAGTCTCAGTCAGCAGTCGTTGTCTATGCCCACCACCACCACGACACCCCTCACTTCTACAGTGCCTGAGCTCTCAGGGACAGTATGTCAGTTTCCATCCACAGCAGTTATGAGGACCCCAGTTAACCAGGCAGAGGAATGTCCTTTCCGGGCCCTTCGTTGCTCTGGAGAAACCCAGGGAAACTGCAAGTCTTCTGAGATGTTTGGCGCGTCTATGAACTGCTACCCCAGCATGTCCAGTCAGCTGCCCTCTGAGCAGCCTCAGAGCTGCAGGGCCATCAACACTAATGGATACCAAGCATTGGGAGACACTCTCCTGCCATCAGAGGCTCAGGATGGAGACTTGGAGGGCCTGGAGCCTCCTGACCTCCTGCCTGACCTCCTGCCCCAGCTGGAGGCTGCACTCAGCCAACATGATGAATCCAACTGTTCCTGGGTCGATTCCAGCCAGGAGAGGGGACATGAGCACAGGAAACCTCCACCTGTTGACTACAAGGAAGACAAGGTAATACAACGTTAAACATATAATTCTTTTTGGTTCTTAAAAAATGTAAAGCATTCATTTGTCTGTTTTTAAGCACATAAATGCCAGTATATTTTAGCCACATTGTAGCAGAGCAAGCCTCTGAATGTAATATTATTTTTGTCCTAGTCTAATTTATATCTGTACAGTCTTTGCACTCTGTCCATTACCCCAATTTCTGCTCAGTATAGATATGATGATAATAATGAGGAGAATTTGACATGGGTAAAGGTTGATGAGTTAAAATTAATTAGATGTTACATTTGCACGTGTATCTGCTTCACTAATGGAGAACATTTCGTTGCTGCGATCATTTATGTGTGCGTCCTAGTGTGGCATGGCACAGAAACTAGCCACTCATGTAATGTTTAACTAGCTATCCCAGATAGAACGTGTGCCTGTAGGAAACCTGCAATCAGTGGTGGAACCTACATTAGGGCCATCTGAAAGCCTTCTGAAAATGATAACGGTCTGTCCAGCCTGGCCTGTCTATCTGCCCCGACAGCAGGTCAGGCCTGATTAGGCTAAGAGTGGCAGGAGTGTCTTCAGGACTTAGCTGTAAGCATACTTAGGGCTATATCAAGATGTGGGTCAGGGCAAGCTAGAGGCACTTGCACACAGCCTCGCTGGAGTGTGGGGGAGGTTGCACACTGTTGTGGTAGCTGCCACAGTTTCTGTGTGACTGTTTGTGTGTGCACATGTTAGAGAGCACATGGGAAGAAAAGAGGGTGGTGGAGAGTGGTTAGCACTTGAGTGAGGGGGAGGGGGTTTGGGAGATGGAGAGGGCAGTAGCTCATGGAAAAAGGAGAGCTTAGGAAAGAAAGGACAGGGAGGAAGAGCACGAGAGGGAGAAGAGCAGTAGAGGGGGAGGTTGGGAGAATGCATTAGCTGGCTGTAACAGGCTTCAGGCGGATCCTGGACCTCAGTTGGCTAGTAACTTAGCAGCAACCACACACCCTCCTGGCCCACGAGTGACACATGACCAGCAGCAAAAGCAACAGACGTTTCATCACACTTAAAAAAGGACACACATTTTCAACATGTATTCCTTCCATATTTTTGCTTAGATTTCAGCAATGTTATTACAAAAACAACATATGTTGTAACAATTTAACATATTTTGGTGAGTGCAGCAGAAACTGATTATCTCCAACTAGAAACATGTACATGTGGAAAATTCACACTTTTTTCACTCAACATACCCCCGTATGTTGAGTGCTGCCTTGGCTATCCAGCAATTGACAAAAAAAAAACTGGTGGCCTGTATGGATGAGCTCTGGTTAGGCAGACCTTTTGCTCTTCTGCAAAGGTCTGTGATTAAAATGGGGCCATGAACCACAGCTATACGAATGAGCATCTCCCCGTCTGTGTCAACATCCAGCCCTGTGTTGATGCTTACAGGCTGACTGTGCTATTCATGTGCACTGATGTGTGAAGAGCCTGCTGATAGTGTGTTTGCTGAACAGGCAAGGCATCAGGGGCTCGCTGCCCATTCTTCACTCCCCCGCAGTGAATGCGGCTAATTAGGATTTCCAATTGTTGTAATGGTCAGCTGCAGCTGGGATGAGCACCTACGGTTCAAGATTCAAGAACCGAAAACCGTGATAATTTTGGTCACTTTAACCACGAGGTTAAATTTTCATACCTTTTACATCCCTAGTTGCATGGCTAAAAAGCCTGGGCGTAGACCAGGGCGTCTACTGTCAAGTAAGGGAAATACCACCAGACAGGGATCACTGACCGCGTAACTCCATATGAACATACTTCAGTAACGGAACGTGGAAATTACTCAAGCATTAAGTTTATCGCAAAAGAAAGGATGCACCTCAGTACTGTGACCAAGCCTGGGCTGACGGCTTTGATAAATACACTGGATAAGCGGTACAACATGCCCTCCGCACATATTTTAGCCAGGTCGCCATACCGAAGCTAACGTTACACCAAAAATGTAAAGATGAGAGTTGCAGCGGAACTGTAAAAAGGAGTATTTTCCGCTGCTACAACCGACGTGGTCAAGCCATAGGATCACTGCAGCTGGCACTGCCATACTTACTTTAGTAAGTGTGATTTCTTACTGACTTTAATATTAATGTTTACACCAGGCTTATTTGTCAGTGCTTTATGTTATCATGGTAATTATTACATGTCATTGTATTACAAGGCTGGACGTTCAACAAATCAGTCACTGTGATTAAATTAGTTTATAAATAAATAATGTCATTCATATAAATTCATGCATCACCTAATTTAATCAATAGAATAACAGTAACGGTTTGTTTAATCCATCTAATATTGTGTTAGTCATACAATCAATTTTTTTGTCTTTGTTAAATAATACAGCAGATAATGAGCGTAAAAAATCACATTTTAAATCGCAATCGTAATATTGGTGGAAAAAAATCGCAATTAGATTATTTTCCAAAATCGTTCAGCCCTACTGGATGCCAGTTTGTAATGTTTACGTGTACTCATGTGAGTCAGCAGTCAGTCTTTATGCTGTGTGTAGTCAGGAATTTCAGACTGACGTCTGAGAAATCAAGTTTAGCAAAGGAGACCTGAGAACATTTTTAAATTAACTTCAATAACCTGGTTACTCTGAAATCTGTGCAGTTGGTCTACAGTTACATTTCTTTACTTCCATAATAAAAATAAAAATAAATTTGATTGGCATATTTTAAATGTGTTTGGTGATTTGATGCTGCAGATAAATGTAAACCTATTAAAAACAGACTAGAACTGGAAAAATTAACACTCGCATGCATAGCAGTAAACGGGGTACGGTCTTATGGTATTAAGAGAATAACTGGGTTACGCCAGTTCTCCCCGCATACGTGAGCTGGAAAGAATGTCGGGAGTAACTCTAACTCCGGCACAGTAGGTGGCGCTCTGCCAACGTACAACTGGTCAGAATAAGGTTTTGACCCTTTTCAAAATTATAACATCTTAGACAACTTGGTCTTATGCATCCATGCTTGAAAAGTGGGGAGAACATGGACGGCATTTCAGCGCTGTACTAAATGAGTTATCTAGCTATGTTAACCGGTTTGTGAGAACTCTGATTTTAACCAGGGTAAGGTGTTCACATGGCGTTTGAGAAACCGGGGTATTGCCGTAACTCAAATATAATTGTTTTTTTGAACTGCATGTAAACACACTGGTTGTTCTATGTTGCCATTTAGCCTTGCTTTCTGTTTTAGAGCCAGGTGTATATGTTATTTCAGCCTTGCTGCATTTTAATCTGTTCTGGTGAATTTGTAACCCTTTTTCCCTTGTCATGACACATGTATTCTAAATGATTGGCTTTGCAATTTTTTGCCCTGCTATTACACTCTGCTGTTTTATAATTTTGAATCAGACCTGAGGCTTCAAATATAATGGTGCCTCCTCTCTGCCTGCCTGCATTGCTGGTTTAGATTCATTATCTTACTGGGTATTGCTGCTCAACCCTCTATACCCTGCCTTGGCCTCTCAACTGTATCGCGAGTATGCAAATTAGGATATCTGTGTGCTCTTGCAAGTAGGACCGGTGTGTGTGTGTGTGTATGTATGTGTATATGTGTGATATGCAAGCTTTGTTGCTTCCTGACCTCTCTGAGGTTTATATAACTTCTAGCCAACCAGCCGGCCAGACTGGGCAGGCAATGCCATAATCGGCACTGAAACTTGACACCATGCATCACCCCAACCTTCACCCCACCACCCACATGTACCAACACACACACACGCACATTTTGCACATTTACAAACATCCTTGGGAAACCTGCTGCTTCTGTGGCCACATGGTGATAGGCTGTCTCATTCACACACTGTCCCTGATCACCTCCCCCCAACACCAATACACTATATTTTCTCTTTCTTTCTTTCTTTCTTTCTTTCTTTCTTTCTTTCTTTCTTTCTTTCTTTCTTTTTTCTTCCTCGTCCCCCACCTACTCCTCCCTCTCTGGCTTGCTCGCTATGTCAAGTGTTCTGACTGGTTGCATCCGGCCTCATCAGCCTGTCTGTCTGGAGGCCTGCCAGATAAGGGCGGGGGATAACTAAGGGTCAGAGGTAAACAGGAAGTCGGGCGGTCCTTGCTGTGGGCGGAAGGGGAGGGCTCAATGGAGGAGGAGGTGGGGGAGGAGCTGGGTGAGGAGTTTGGATTGCGTGTGTCAGGAGCATGTGGGAAAGCTGCCAGCCCAAACTGTCAGTAGGTCTGAATTTAAAGTGTGCTCTTTTATTCTGCTTGTCTATCATTCCTTCTCTCTATTGCCTCTTTCTCCTGGGATTAAATGGCTTTGAATATTTTTCTGGGGTGTTTACTCAGTGGTCAAATGTGGAGGTTTTTTGTGTGTATGTGACTGGAATACAAGGCTTTTTGGTTGTGACGTGAGGCAACTTCTTTGAACTTGTTAACCTTTGACTAGCGGAGAAGGGACAGCTGGGTGGTTAGACTACCACAGTATCTCAGGGTATAAAAGTACTTACTCTTTTGAGGAGGACTGCATGAAACTCACTTGTGAATTAGCCTCAGTGTAGTGTGCAACACAGGAAATTAGAAAAGGCATGAAGGGGTAATGACCCCTTTACCCTTGTGTTTACAACTGACACAGTGGTTGTCGTCTTGTGGTAAGAGAGAGGGATTGTCTGAGGAAATCTTGGAATAAAGCATCTTAATACGAAGGAAAGCTTGAATAAAGCTAGTTGAAGTTATTGTACCTGCAATAGGTTTGTCCTACTGTTCCTCTTGATATGTGGTTTATTTACCACAGTTTGACTTTGACAGAAGTTGGCTTACTGGTTACTGATTTGTAAGTTTAGCAAACGTGTGTGTCAGTAGGAAGTCATTTGCTAGTTGCCATGGATGCCTATGTTGCAGGTCCAGTCTTTGTCTATTGAGTGTGATGCTTGTGTTTTAAAATACTCTATTTCTTTTGACGGGGCAATTGACTGACTTAATTCACTGTCTACTTTAGAAGAAGAAAGTCCAAAGTTGACAAACTGGTACTGTATGTCATAATATGTCATCACTCACTGTGTAGTGAGTCAAGCTACAGTACCTTCTTACAGGCTCACAAAAAGGTCAATTTAAATAAACAGACGAAAAAATGATATTGATTGTAGGGTTCATCTAATCAATCGCCTGTTCAAAAAGTCCTCTTCATTATTGACACATTTCTGGTCCTCAGTTTGTCCATTTCGTCAAAAGTGTTCTATTAATTTATTTCTTCTAACTTGCTTCATAGCGCTTTGCAAAACCGTGTTTTTAATCTTGAGAATTATTCAATAAATGTCATACAGCAGTCATTTGAGAGCAGAGCCCATCTTGGTATTTCTGTGCAGGTTTCCTTGGCTTAGAGGAGAAAATGTGGCTATACTCCTACTGTATACATATCATTAGTGTTGCCACATACCACCACCCATCAAAACCAGTGTAGTCCCTGCTACCTTAATGGAGCTTTTTATCGTGCAAGCAAGCTGTAGTAGCTGAAGCTGTAGTTCAAAGTGCCTTCACTTTGCTGAATGGGAAATTATTCACAGAAATCAAAGATTTGGATGATTGTTTGTAATATCTATTTTGTTCAGCTTTTTTACGTAGTACCCTCGGTAATAAAGTACTCATAGTAGGTTTTCAAATTTGAAAGCCTCCAGATTTTTAATGTTTATTCAACCATTAAACCAACTTTAAACATTAATTTAAACAAAATTCTAAGAGAGATACAACAGATCCAAAAATAGTATCCACAATGTGCCCTGTTATCACTGCCCATTGTGTACCATTGTTGTGTAGCAGACATATTTTTGAGGGTATTATCTGTTAAGTGTTTTAAATTAAATGTGAGGAATTGCCTGTCAAAATGTTACACTATAATTGATGTACAACTGAAAATATGACATTTCAATCTCAGTTTAAGTGAAATGTAATTGAATCAGATTTGAATAAGTCTGGCTTTGATTTTAAAAAGAAGACCCATTTGAGTGCATCATTTTTGTGTTGATTTGCAGCAAATCGTCCAGAAGGTATAGATGCACACTTCCAAAACCCTTTTTAATCTGGGGTTATTGAAGCAAACCGTTGAGATAAAATCTTATCAACAGTAGAGCGTCTTCAAACTTGCAGGTGCAGTCTGAATAAAAGCCAGGAGCCGTTAAACTGGGAAAGTAAACTGAACATGAATTGGCTGACATTGTGATTAATAAGCCAGTTATGTCACCAACTGGTTTTATTTTAGCCAACCTTTTCTATTAAAACTATTGTACTTTGAGTAAGTGTTGAAAAAAGTATGCTAAAATATAAATAAAACTAATGTGCCCACTGTGTTGTAGTTTTACCCAAAGAAGACAATTTTACTCTCAAGAACTCTCTCTCTCTCTCTCTCTCTCTCTCTCTCTTTCTTCCCCCCATGAAATTAGCTAGTGTTTCTTTTCTGGTCATGTTTGTAAGTACAGTTGCTTTCATGAACAGCATTAACTTTTCTTTATTTTTTTATTTCTTTGTCATCACTTGCTCTTTGTCCTTTCTGTGTCACAGCCTGGCAGTCACTCTGATTGTCACATTGATTGGCTGTACAGAGCTGAGTTGACTTATACATGTGGACGGCCACAATTGAATGAAATACAGCAACTAGGGCTGGGCAATATATCAATATTATATCGATATCGTGATATGAGACTAGATATTGTCTTAGATTTTGGATATCGTATTAACGTGATATGACATAAGTGTCTTTTACTGGTTTTAAAGGCTGCATTACAGTAAAGTGATGTACTTTTCTGAACTTACCAGACTGTTCTAGCTGTTCTATTATTTGCCTTTTTCCCACTTTAGACATTATGTCCACATTACTGATGATTATTTATCTAAAATCTAAGTGTGAAGATATTTTGTTAAAGCATATATATCGATATGGAGGTATTTGGTCAAGAATCTAATGACATCTGATTTTCTCCATATCGCTCAGCCCTAACAGCAACTGAAGGATACTGAAGAAAATCCAGTCTATCTCTGACCGCAACAGCTGTGGAGTAGTGTCTATATTTCCTTGTGTCCACCAAATAATCAAATACTCATAATCTCATAATAATAATCTGACAGAATGGCATCTTGGCCATTTTTTAATTAATAATACATTTAACAAGGCAAATGGTGAAAAGTTTTTTGTTTTCCGTTACATTGGTGAAACATTTGTTACAGAGGGTGCGCTGTGCATTTGGCACGTTGCGTACGGTATGTGCAACGCTCTATACAATCTCCGCTCTCCTCAATGGTTCATATGTATTTTTAGATCTGTGTATGATGTATTTTTCTGCTTATTTCCTGGTTCTCCATTTCAAACACAATTTCTATTATTTTGACTTACCAGAAACCCCCAGCATTTTAACCCACAGTTTTAGAATATTTTGTAATTTTATAAAAATTCTCTATATATGAATGGGTTCATGTTGATCCTCTTCATTATGTTTTGTTTTTGGGTGGGAGAAAGCCTATCTGCCTGGCCTCTACCATTCCAACGGAGATTTATTCCACAGACACCTACCTCACACTGAACAGAAGGTAGAAATCAGACCAGGAACAAAAAAAATCCTTACTTCATCATATCCTGAAGGCTGCAGGTCGACGACGCACCCGCTCTGTCTTGCTTGTGTGCAGATGTACGTAGTTGCCTCTGTGTGTGTGTGTGTGTGTGTGTGTTCCTTTTTGTGCAGGCATTGGCCCTGCTCTCCCTTTTGCACTGCTTCAATAATGAGGCAGTTGTAAAGGTCTTGCTGTATTTCCTTCCACCTCATGCCTTCCTCTTTCCTCACCTCGCTCTCTGTCTGGCTCTCTTCACATCCTAAGGGACCTCCTCTCAGCTCCACTCTTCGGTTTGCACCGATGTTCCCATTAATGAATGGCATCATCCGCCGTGCTTGTTTTGCACAGTTCAGCTTCACTTCTCTGCCTAGTGTCTGAACTGCTGTGCTGTCTCTGAAATCCCGAAAGCACCGCGTCATTACTCGGTACAACCACAGTTAAAAAACAGCCTCAAAGAAGAAGGTTCTGGATTTTGTATGTGTGAAGTGCACACAAAAATAGAACTGTTCAATATGCAAAACACATTTAATTCCTCTGGGGTAGATGAATCATACAGCATCTGCAAACTTATCACTTCTTTAGAGGCCACCTGTCCTGCTTTCAAGTCCATGTTTGTGGTTATTGGGGAATAATCTTGTTCAAAGAAACAAATACTGTTAAATAAGTCATGATTAGTGATTAGTTTAGATTTGTGAATGAGGAGACCCCATATGTATGTCAAAGCATTATTTCAATTTATTACAACATGGATCTTATTTCCATAGGTTTGGTCATTGTTTCTATTGTTATGACATTGTATGGAGTAGTAATTTCTGAGATCTGGGAAGCGGGCAACATCTATTACTTTTATATTCTGTTTTCCATAACAATAAGGGACTGTTGCTGACATTACTGGTGTGGCCACTTTTGGTTTTACTTTCACATTTAGTGGTTTAGATAATCTGGCTAAACTGTTGGCATTTATTTTTACAACCTCCTTGATCATCTGAATGCTTGTCTCTTTCCCTGTCGGACTTCACTGTTGCTTTGTTGTCTACAAAAATAAAGTCCATGTTTTAATAAACTAGAATTATCATTTGTTTGCAAAAGCTTTTCTAAAAGGCCTGAGCAGAAATTCCAGTAAGTCACTCATCTCTGTGAGAAAATGACATGTTCTACTGATGTTTTCTATCAATTCATCATCAATGTTTATGTGAAAAGACAGAACTGACAGTAGCCAATGTGATAGCACAAGTCACCTTCCCAATACCTTGACAACCTCTGAGTCGATTCAAGTACAAATATTTTATTTAACACAAAAGAGACCTGCATTGAGAGCAGTGCGTGTTTGAACAGCAAAGGGTGCACAATGGCAGTGCTGGCATGTAAAATTCGGGAGTCGGCTACTTATTGTGAAGGGTGTCCCTCTGTGGATGGATGGCCTCTTCCTTTTCACGTTGACTCATACTCGCTAGTGCGTACACACAGTGGTAGCCCTTAAAATATCATCTTAAATTTTGCTAAGTGACTGCCCACTGAGCTGACACTTAAAGATACAAGAAGGGCAGATGCCCTAGTTAGAATCGCTGCCTGCTCTTCTCAGTCATCGGGCCTAATTGACACAGAGCTAGGCTATACTCTGTATTCTGCACAACCTCAAACCCAAGTCACAGCTGTTATTTTACAGGGGTTAGTGAGAAAGTGAACATCATGAGGATGCCAAACCAAGACACAAAACGGAGGTCAGGCTCCATAAATATCACAACTTGTCACGTTGTACTGCAAATTGTTTCTTACTTATCTAACTTCATCTTTGTATTGTCCTGATGTTAGTCAAATGCAGAAAAAAACATCCTGGCATTTTCACTAGACTGATTCAGATAGGACAGACACTTAAAGGTGATGGCCACCGTCTTCTGTCTTTACCATGCATTCCTGCCCTCTCTCTTCACAGTCACCCCCTAGTGTTCAATTCGGTCCTAGCCAGATAACTAGGAACAACATGCAGCACTTGTAACACTTCACATGTATCGGTCTGCACTCATAAACCTTGTTATTAGCAATAGGAATAGCGGTCTGTGCTGAACTTAATTAAATAAGGGAGTCAATTAGCTGACTCCATAATGGCAAACTAATAGTCTGTTTTTGTTAAAGCCTGTTGGATTGGAGTTGATTGGGAGTGAGGCGGGGCTGTAGTGGTGAGACCCTGCTATAGCTGGATCAGTTGGGTAATTGTATCCAGTGCACTAATTGCTGTATTTGCACCGAATTAACTTGTTAAGATTATTGTGTGCATTAGAGAGGGAATATATATATAAATTAATAAATGTGTGTATGAAAGGATGGATTATTTTTTTTGTCTGCATTTGTAATTATGGTCCTTTTTGAGCTTTATGTGTGTCAATGTTTACTATAAATATCTCAGACAGACAGTGTTGTATCTCCTGAGGTCATTGCAGTTGTCAGACTTGCACTTTGCTTACTACTTCTTTATACATTTTGGGCTTATGCATGGTTAACCATGAGGATGCAACAATATCAATGTACAGTAGGGCTGGGCGATATGGAGAAAATCAAATATAATATTCTTGACCAAACACCTCGATGTCGATATTGCAACGATATTGCAAGGTTGACAATTGGTACTTTCACAAAATATCTTCACATTTAGATTTTAGATAAATAACCATCATAATGTGGATATAATGACTAAGTGGTTAAAGGCAAACAATAGAACAGCTAGAACAGTCTGGTAAATTCAGAAAATGACATCACTTTATTGTAATGCAGTCTTTGAAACCAGGAAAGGACTAAACTTACCATGTAACGATATTACAATTCTTCAAAAGCTAAGACAATATCTAGTCTCATGTCGCGATATCGATATAATATTGAAATATCGCCCAGCCCTAATGTACAGTATGTATCATACTGTATGTTTTTATGTTAAATTAGGCTGACAATTTCAAAACGACCAATAGTCACTACCGGGTGCCAAATTAACGTTAGAAATTAAATCGTTGATTTTTAGTAGATGTCTTTTTCACACTCAAAAGGACGTTAGATGAGTTGAATTAGCGTTTTTCCCCCCAATAACAAAACATTTGAAGTTTTTACATTGTGCTTGTCTAGTTTGCAATCAATAATTACTTTGTTATTGTAGCCAAGAGACTACATCACAATACCATTATGTGTTCCCGCATCTCCCTGCACATCTATCTGGTCACAGTGGAGGGAGCCAACCTGTAGTAATAATGCTCTGTTAGACTTTCAGCAGCTTCTCTAAAGGGCACCATGCTCGGCCCAGCTACTGTTCTCTAAGCCCTGAATGAAGGATCATTATTGCATGGTGCTGTATTTAATTGGTTGAGGAAGCATTGCTGTGCATCTTGTCTCCTTTCATTTATCAACCCTGCCGCTGCCTAACACTCTAGTGTGGCTGCAAACTGGCCTGAAGCCTAAGGCCTAATTAGAAGGACCTAATCTTTTCGCACCTAGAGTTAACGGTGCAATCAGTGTATCATTAACAAAGCTATAGGTATGAGATCTGGTGATGTTAGGACAAGGTGTTTTTGTGAGGTTTTTATTTCTGTAAGAAACACTGAAGGCCTAGCCTATCTTTAGTTGACAGAACTGAGAAACATTATTAAGGAAGTGTCTAAGGTTCAACCAAAGTTGGAGGCAAAAGTGATCAGACTTTGTTTATTGTTTTTTGTCATCTATAGTACTTTGTTGTAGAGCTGTAGAAGAGGGCACTGGTCGTATGACATCCAACACAGTCGGCTGCAACACAGCGTAGCACTCACAAATTAACAGCTGATTAGCAAAGTCATTTTTCTGATCTGTAAGACTACGCATGAATGCTACATTCTGGGAGCGAAAAATACTATATTCATCTATACCTTTTTGAGTGGGAAGCATTCTTCTGACATTAAGATTGACCAAAATTGCTCCCAGCAAGCAGTGGTCTTGCGTAGTCTTACATATAATAAAAAATACTTTGCTAATCAGCTGTTAATATTTGAGTGATACACTGTGTTGCAGCCGACTCTCAAGTGTTGGATGTCAAACCACCACAGATCAGTTCTGAACCTGTGAGAAATGCTGCTCGCTGTCTGATGGATGTTCATTCATTTTGAATGAGATCGTATGGTGCATTATTTTGTTAACAAGGACTGTTTTTTATTTTGATTATTGATTAGTTAGATGACAGAAAATTCATTTGTGACAGTTTTGATTATCTATTATGATGCATTCATGCATCCCTTTCATATCATATAAATAAAAACGTTAGGGATTATTGGCCACTGACCAAAGAAAATAAACTGAAGACATTGGCTCAGCTTCTGGTTACCTTTTTTAAATGTGTTGACGTTTTGCAGATAATAGCAGAAAAACAAAGGTGTTGGCCAGAGAATTTGAGCTAAAATGTTATCAACCAAAAAAAAAAAAAAGAAACTAAGATTTCTAACAAGGTCAGCAGCTAGAGAACTTTATCCAGGATTTTGTGTGGATTTGATGGCTTGCTCAAGGACACTACAGCAGGGTTATTCCCCAGTGCAAGCAGCATTATGTAAACCAAGTAGGGTTTTACCCCTTAATTGCAAATGTTTAAAACTGAAATAACCAATAACCAGATCAAACATGTGCATTGTCTACAGCAGTATAGGTGCATAATAGATCAAAAGGCCTTTTTATATGATAATGTTGCTATTAACACTGGGTGACATTATATTCCAGTTGGCTTTGGGTTTCATCTCTGTGTATGGGAGTAGCAGCTAGCTGTAGACTCTGAAGCATCGCTGGGTGCTAGCCATCATGTCATTTTCATTCAGGGCATTGCTAGCGCTCAACTCTCATTTCCCTAATGGTGAGTTAGTGGAGACTCTCACGGTAGTACAGGCAAGAAATGAGAGCGGTGGCGCACTAATACAGGCCCTTTGATGAGGTTGTAATGGAGTGTTCAGAGACAGACACCTGTGCCTCTGCAGCCACCCTACCCCTCCCTCTATATCTCCCTCTGTGGACGTGCACACATATCCTTCCTTTCACCAGCTCTGCTACTCCCCTCCCCTTCCTCTACTTCTCTTCCCTCCCTCATCTGTCCTTAAAGGTAGCCACTCCCCCTCATACAGAGCCGCCAGGCTTCTTTGCATATTAACTATTTAGTGGCAAAGGAGCAGTGGCTTCATGCCATATGACCGTTGAAGCATGTGTAGTTGTTGACTATTATTCTCTTTTCCTTTGCCGTCTCTCTTTGCTCTTGCTTTGATAGACACACACAAACAAACCTTTTCCAGTGAAAAAAAAATCACTAACAGCAATGTATGGTAACTAACTATTTCTGTTTTAAATAAGATGTTATTGGATGTCTATCACATCTTACCTATTTACCCATCAAATAGTCTGTAAACAGTGATTTATTTGGATAGTAGATTTTAGAGTTTCTTTAAGCATCATTTTTCCACATTTTACAATGGAAAAGCCATTCTGCACTGTTGCAAGTGCAAGAGCTTGCATAATTATTTGCACTTAAGGCAGGTGCAGTAATGAGGGCACCGTTTTGTTGTCATTTTTTCTGTTTGTGACAGTTTAGTAGAAACCATTTCTTTGTTAAATTGTGCTTATGAGTTTTAACACCAATTGCACTGTTGATGTGCTTTTAGTACAAAGCTCATCCTCAGGGACTGTACCCTGGTGGGCATTATCTGACAGTGGATTTGTTTAGCTTGGAAAGGACACTGTTGCTCAGCTCCCGGTAAGCATGTGGTCTGCTTTAAAGTCCAAACTCCAAGGCCTGGCATGGCAGGTGGATCTGATGCCTGCAAGTGCACACACTTGGAAAAGACAGTCATTGTTATGCACACATGGTAGTCATTTCTGTCTCTGTAGGAGATATAAAGCTGTAAAATGTAAAATTACACAAACCACATAGAGATATATATATATATATATATATATAGTGAGAGATTTCCACTGTCATTCCTGTGTGTTGGCAGTTGTCATCTCACTAAACTGATAACCTCCCCTTCTCTACTTATACACACATTCACTCACAAATACACACTTTAAACAAGGCTGTCCACACCATTCCAGTTGGTCAGTTGCATATAACTTTATTTAGGTTATCAGTTTAACATGCAATGTAAAGCCATATTGTGTTGTAGCATACACACTCTCACCCACATATTTCACACCATACTTGAATAAACCTACAACAAGTACTGTAGTTTGCTTTGGGCTGTGATAGAGCAGAAAGGAACACTATGTTAAGTCATACTCTTGTCAGGCTCTTGTCATAGAAGCACACAAAAAACATTTCATATTTACCAAAATAACAACAACATTTTTGTTGTTGCTTATTAAGATTTTAGTTTTATTTACTAATCCTTTTAAGTCAAAAGCATGTAAACCTTAACTTGTCAGGAGATATGAATTGACATTGTCAAAAGCACACTTCCTAGCCCCATGTATGTGGGCAGTAGTCCTGGTAGCACTGGGCAGCTCACATGCCAATGTTTGCAGCTGCATGAAAAGTCAACAGGGTGTTGACTGGGAAAGAAGCCTGTTCAGCTGATTTTGCACTGTAAATAAAGATATAAAAGCTGGGGTGACTGTCCGTAATTCAGGCCTGACCCAGTAGTGCTGTGCACTGTTCCTGGCTTCAGGCCATCCGTGTGTCTCTGCATAATTCCCAATACCATGTGCCAGCCGGTACACATGGCCCCTGCCTGCATCATTCGGTCAGGAGTCCTCTGAAAGGCAGGCTCACTCCTCCTAGATCTGTTCTGGCGCACAGGAAGAGCTGCATTTCTTGGACACATCCCAGTTTCCCCTCTCGGAGTTTCTTTTCAAGAGTCATAGCAGAGTGACCAGGCCTTGACCTCACAAGTGCTTGAACTCACCACTGGAGAATAAATGCAGTGTAGGCTCAACTGCATGTTTCTGGTATGGTTAGGGAGTAGAAAGTCTGCTATATACTGTGTTTATTTCTTAATGGTTGCAATTTTGTGTGCGGTTTGTATTCGGAATACATTTTTAGCCTTTGGGAAATTGTTTGTTGTTTGTTCATCTAGACCTCCTGTATGATACTGTTCCATAAATAAATCAGCATGTCGTTGGCAGTAACTTACATAGGAAACAAAAAAATCTACGATGTTGACAATCTGTGGTGTGGGCGAAATCCAGTACTTTGGGGGTTAAGTTGTGAAAGTTAATGTAATAACTGCTAGCACCATCTGCTGGCCTACTTCCTTACAAAGAGAGAGAGAGTGAGCGAGCTAGTGAGTGTGTGTGTGAGAGAGAGAGAGAGAGAGAGAGAGGGGGAAAAACGAGTCTGGGTTTTAACGACATCTCTAATATTCATGCTGATGCATTTTGCTGCTTTGTGCTTTCATTTTCCGCCGCTCTGCCTGCCAGACCCTCAAGCTCGCCATACACGCCCCAGCCAGGGAGAGGGGAGGGCAGCGAGTGAGAACGAGGAGAAAGACAAGTGGGAAAAGGAAGAAAAAAACAACCGGCCAAGCAAGCAAGCAAGCTAACACAAAAGCCTTTTTGTGTGTAATAAAAGGAGGAACCTACCTTATCCTGGCTGGTGAAGAACACGAGGAGAGGCGCAAAAAGGGAAACGGCAAAGCGGAAAGAGCAGGAAAGAACAAGAAATAAGAGGCAGAAGGCTACGAGAGGCATAGAGGGCGCAAGGAAGGCGGAAAGGGGAATCAATGAGAGGGGAGGAGAGAGGAGCCAGGGGAAGGCAACTCTGACACACATGCACACAGAGAGAGAGAGAGACTTGGGTAAAGCCAGACAACAGCGAAGCAGCACGCAGCAGCAGAATGAGAGCTTCCTGGACTGCCACGCACCTCCTCTACCGCCCACAGCGCTGCTCCCTCATCACCCTGTAAAGAGACAAACGAGGGTGAGAGAGAGAGAGAGAGCTCCCATGCGCTCCTCTTGAGCCCTGCCCGCTGGGGGAGGAGGAGACGAACAGCTTCAGCGCTCTTGCACTGCCTGAGGAGAAGAGCTGACCGGGGAGGAGGAGGGGAGGCAAAAACGAGTAGAGAGGGAGGGGAGGGGGGGACACACGGCTCAAGGAAGTGAGAGAAAACGAAAAGGGAAAGAGTGAGTGTTTGTAAGAGAAAGCGTGAGCGAGCAACAGAGAGAGAAAAATTCCGGCGAAAGGGCAAGGCTTTTGTTAGCCGGTTGGAAAGGGGGAGGAAAGAGGAAGAAAAAAAAAAACCCACCATGTCTACAGTGAAGAGGCCAAGAGGAAGGGTAAGTGAGCTGCTCTGAGAGCTTGGAGGGAGGAGGGACGAGGGGGAGGAGGAGGGGCCGGCAGGAACTGAACAACCTCCTCTGCTACTGGCTCATGCTGCACTGCCGCCATCTTGAACTCATTGCTGCTTTATTTTCCTCCCCTCCATACTCATTTGCTTTGCTGTGCTAGACCGTATCAAGGCACACTAGATTTACAGGGTTTTCTTTTCCCCACCCCCACTGTCTATTCATTCCATATTCTATTTCCCACCCTCTCTCCCAGCTGCCCTGTGCTGTAGTTATGTACAGTGTATGATTTGTGTGTGTGCATTTGTGTGTGGGTATCCTCCATGAGTTGAGCCTGTCAGTCACCAGAGAGCTCACTACATGTGGAAATGAGGGGGTGAGAGTGAGGGAAAGCTGGCCGGCCCAAATGGAGCTCACTCTACCTTTTCATGGGCTGTAATGGTCCCCACCGTTTTTTTTATGGGACTACGTGCTGCTAGAGGGATTTAAATCACTGCAGTGCTGGCAGGCTGTAATTTCAGTTATTTATAGATGTATTACACAGCTGCAGTGCTCCTAGTTTTGGTGCATTTGATCGTTTCTCCCTCTCCCTCTCTCCGTCTCTCTGATGGAAGCCTGTTTTTATATTTTTCTTCCTCTTGCTGATTCTTTCATGTGCCTTCATGTTGTTCTGCTCTTAAGCATTACTTTCAACCTCCCTCCCCTTTTTACACCATTAACTTGAATGAGAACATTCCAGCATGATCCAGTAAATTTCTTCCTAATAACCTGAGCAGCGTTGCACACGTGAAAATCATAATGCAGCTCTGTGTGTGTGTGTGTGTGTGTGCGCTTCTCCCCTTCTTTCCAAATGAATCGCTAGTCATACAACTCCCTCCCCCCACTTTGTTGGCGAGGTTCAAGCTAATTCTCTTTATTTAGCTAGCAGTGTGGAAAAAAAGCAACCGGCCGCGCCTGGGCCATGTAGGCATACGCAACACATTTTTAGATTAGGTCATCCATTTATGGGTTCCCTCTCCGCTGGGCTCAAGGCCTACCACAAGGCACTTGGGTTGTGTAGGCATAACCGCAGTCACACTGTCTATTATTCACGTATTATCTATCAGCCAGGCTGGATAATTTATGTCTGAAAGGCTCACTGTAACCTGCCACATTGAGCCAGTGTTTACCGTACCTTTTGAGTAGCTTACTCCACCTAAAATAATTTTATTAGTATCAGGTTCTGAGAGTGTTCATGTCACATGGTTTCAGAGTTTCAGTCTGCTCCACCTGATCTAAGTGATTTCTTGGGGGAAACACTCATGCTGAAGGTGTGCTGGTAGAATTACATAGGAGGTGTAGAGTTTAAGTAAGCATCATGTAGAGCTAGACCGGTCCAACCCCCCCACACACAGCACCTGAGATGAGGACAGCAATGAGCTCTGCTGTCTGAGAGGTTCACACAGGTTGTGTTTTCTGAATGTGTGATAGTTGCACCATTTTCTGTAAATGTTTGCTTATATTGCTCACCTATTAGCTGAGCTGTATGACTATAATGGCCTCATACATTTGAAAATCAGATATACATAACGCACTAAATAGTTATGGCTGTTATTCTAATATCATTACATGTTGTATATTACAAAACATAAATACAAGTTTACTTTGTTAATCCTTTTTATACAGAAAAAACAAACCTAGCTAGAACATGTCTTATAAAGCATAATGCCCCTTGAGGCAAATTTGTGTTTTGTACAACATCCACTTCAGTCACTCAACTCTGCTTCAAAGGTCAGGTGTCAACTTTTTAGGTTTTTGTGTCACTTGGTCCTTCTATAGCACATATAGCACGGCATCTGAGTTTTGGTTTGTGTCATCTCCAATAGATGACATGATGTCTGTTATGTTTGTCTTAAAGAAGATTATAATTCTAAATTTGTTTACTTTTCTCCCTCTTTACTCAGCCTCGAAAGAACGCTAATGGTCCTGGTAGCCAGGTACGGGTCCTTAGTCCCCCAATAAAGAGCAGCTCATCGTCCTCCTCCTCTTCCTCATCGTCATCATCCTCATCCAGCTCCTCATCGGAGAAGAGGACGCCACGCAGGACGCATCATCAAATGGAGTCACCTACACAGGACAAGCAGGAGAAGGCCAATAGGATAATATCGGAGGCAATTGCTAAGGCCCGGCAGCGTGGGGAGAAGAACATCCCCAGAGTTATGAGCCCTGAGAGCTTCCCCAGCTCTTCCTCGCAGTACAAGCACCGTAAACGTGAGCACAAAGGAAACGGCAAGGCACGGCCTAAAGAGAAGAACTGTAGGAAGGCCTGTATTGTACCCTCCTCCAAGCCCAAGCAGAAGGCCAAGATTGGGTATGTAGTCACAGCCGTTAATACTGTTAACCACTGAAATGCACCATAATTTGTTAAAACTATCCTGTAAGTAGAGATTTGATCAGGTCCTACCCTACCCAAAGCTATGTAGAATTTCTTCAAACACAACCTGAGCTTAAACCACTGCAGCATTTAATGAGCCTGAATGAACAAGTGACATATGCCACTGCAGTAGGTAAACACCCTGTCATTGTGCTACCATACTTAAGGAGATGTATGCACATTCAACCCAGAAGCAGAGCTGCATTATTGTTTAAAACTAATACATGTATTGATCATTTTCTTCATTCAGTTTCTTTTTTGCATTCAATAGTATGCCAATAATAATGACAAATCATAGAATGAACAAATGGGACACATTTAGGTACTCAAATATTCAATTTACAGTGATAATATCCTTGTGAATGGAGGAAGAAGTAGCAAAAGAGTGATTTATTTTTTATTATCAAATAATCATCATAACATAATTTCACTAGTGTTTTGTCAGTACTGAAAAAAAGGTTTTTCTTCACTGCAAGACTTTTCCTTCGACATTCAGATTCTCTCAGATCCTCTTCACTTCATCCATTTTTTAGTTAAAATGCTTAACCTATGGCAAACTGATACCAGTTACAAAGTACTGGCAGAACCAGATATGCAGATGTGCAATGTTAAGACAATCCTATCACTTCACTTTCGTTCTGATTTAGGGGGAAACACTAAAAATAAACAAAACGATCCTATAAGCCTAAGGGAACAGCTGAGATTTATTTTACATAAGAAGGTATGACCTTTTGTGTTTTTAAATGTTTATCTTAAGAGGCTAGATTTGCTGTTGTTCGTTTGTATCTGACAAGCTGTTGAATCTCTGGGTCATCTCTCTCCATGATCTATTGATAGCCCCATGAATAACATCTGAACTCTACTTTTAAGAAAGATCTATCTTGAGTCCAAGTTAGGAGTCCATTGAGTTTGAGCTTGGAATCTTAGCTCTATTACTTAATGATACGACATTTGTGTTAGGAGGATGCTCATATTTATTTAGATTGATCACTTACACCTGCTGCCTGCACTGTTGTTGCCTTTACTGATTTAACCTGCTTGTGTACCGGTTGATTGTTTTAGTGTACATTTTCTGCCTGTGGTTGCCAAGATTAAAGTTCAACAGAATTTACAGCACGCCATAACAATAAACCAGGCTCAGTCACCAGCATAGACATGGGAGGAGCAAACAAAGGTTGCATTTACATGTGAGACAGTGGTGTCGAGTATATTCATGCAAGTAGTGCATCCCCCTGTTTAACTGCTATAAGCAGTGTGTAGCTATAAGCCACACCCAACACAAGCTATTGAAATATCAGCTGGTGCAGATGTGAGGGCCGAGGCAGGGAGCTAAAGGAAAAGGGGCAATGTTTAGATACAGTAATGTCAGATTGTGCTGGTGGAAACAACTACTGTAGTGTTATTAGTTTTAACCATGATTTGGGAAGGCTTTTTCTTTAGACTTGGCATGAGAGTGACTGACAATGGTCAACAATAATATCTGGCTGGCAGCTCTGTTGATTAATAATCAAATGAGCGAGGCGGAGGGGGAAAAGCTGTTGCAGTTAATTGATTTTGATTTGAGAAAGTTGTGGCAGCGCTGATGCTTGGGAAAATGGTGAGATGATGGAGGAATCGGTCATAGTGATACAGTTCCGCTAGCTTTCCAGCTTTAGTTGTATGTACATGTCTGGTGATGCGGACAGTAACTCAGGATTGGTCGTTTGTTTCGTAGCAGTTTTGATCATTAAATATAGGCTCAGATTAATCATGCCCTTTTTACTCTGTGACAAAACATTTTGAGATCAGAAAACTTAACTCTACCTTAGTTAGTAAGTGCACACCCAGATCCTTTGTTCCTTCTTCTTGCAGTCATGCAGACAAAGCTAATAAAACTATCGGCATTTAATTTCAATCCACGACTTGTTAGTCTTAAAGGGCAGCTGACAACTGATCTGCATTCTGTCATTCTAATCACATGTGTTACTGATAACAATCCTTGTCGTTACTAGGTAATGAGCTGTGTAACCCATTTTTTTCAGTGTAACCATACTTGGCCTACATGCAGAAAAAGCATCAGATTAGTATGCATGCAACGTAGCCTGCGTATGGAGGCTAATATTGTCTCCGTCAACCTTTTATAGCATATATTACATCATGCATTCCAGCCATTTTGAAACTTCACATTTATTCAGTCTGGTCCGATGACAGGCATAATCTTACAGAAACGTTTACACACCATGACTTTCTATACTTGTTTGATAGCTTTGTTTCTCTATTTGTTTAGTTTCTAAACCAATTCTAGTTAGGTTTCTCAACACAGACAAATGCTTTCTGTCTGTGGTGTTGGTATTAATGCTACTATGCTGCATTTTATTAACCTCTTTCAAGCATAGTAAAATCTAAAAGATGCATTTGAACTTGTGACATATTGTGTTATTTATGCGGTACTTTCAGTGTAGCCTATTTATGTTTTACATAGTTAAGTTAAATTACTACCTCCAATTTAGCAATGGCAAGTAATATTTCAAGATCTTAAGGAGTCTGCACTTGTCTGCAGAAAACAGGGAAGGTGACAATTGATAATATGCACATTATCTTGACTGAGCCTCAGACCAGTCTGAATTGTGACAATTGTATAAAGTATGCTTGATTTTGACAAAATCAATCGGGACAAATCTGAATATGTCCCTGTAGTTTGTCCTGCTTAACGAAATCTGAATGTTGTGATGCTCCTTCAGTGGTTTCATATGTGTAATGCAGAATCTATTCACAGTCCATTAGGATGTGGAATCGTTTACAGTTTTAGCACCTACTCGGTTCACTCTCCCTTTGTTTTAATTAAGAAAGAAGTTCAGATGGGTTGGGCCTTGGTGCAAATGTGGCAGTGATGCATAACTCTGTCTGTTGTTGAGAAGAGGCTTGTGGGAGTGTGAATTTTTCATCTGAGGTGTGAAGGTTTATAGCTGGCAAATGCTCATGCTAGTAGAGCTTTTAACTAAGCAGAAACTGCACAACAAAGACAAAACATACACAATTTGGAGCGGAGTTTCGAAAGAGCTGTACTTAATGATGAAGCTTGAGGCCTCAATAACCTCAATATAACAAATGGAAACAATATACTTACAGGAGTGGAACGCCCATTTCCCTTTTTTGTTTAAACCATTCCCTTTTTATTAGAAATTATGATGATGATGATCATTGTTGTTATTATAAAAAAAAAAGATTAGGATAATAAACCTTGTATTGTGTTCCGTAAAGGACCGTAACATATCCAGCCAGTTCAGTTTTACTGACGCAGGCAGGTCTAGTCCTTGTATCATAAGAAGTCAGAGCACGATCAGTCACAGGCTCATGGCACTGTAATGTAAACATGAGAACTAAAACATAAATACTACCGTATTGGCCTCTACACCGGATGACCTGATTATACTCCCTCTTTTTCAACACTTGGTTTTGGACTTCTTTATGCAGCCGTAAAAAAACTTTGGTAAAACAAAGTCGGCAGATGTACCGTTTACAACATCATTAAAATATATTGTCACGTTTTAAATAAAAATACAGTAAATGCATAAAAAAGCAGATTAACCCTGCAGGTGAAATGAAAGGAAGGAAGACAGGAATTAGACAGCTTTGGAACAGACACCATACATTGTTATAACATCATACTCCAAAAAGATTTGAGCTAATCCATTTGTATCAAGTCTGTGGGTGTGCTGCAATGTTTTGTGTTTCAAACTCTGCCTTGGACTGCACTGCACCTCCACGTTCCCTGTACCTGTCAGTCCCTCGTATCAATAACTTCAGTACTTTCGTCTGGGAGTGGGGACAAAGCCGGCAAAGTCAGTGATGGAGGCCTGGCAGTGCACATACTCATTTGGGGTTGGCTTGTAACTGAATTTGGCTTGAAACACCAAATACAGTGAGACCTGGTGTGTTTGCCCATCTGTATACATGTTGTTGGGATGTGTGTCTTTACAGCAACGGTTGGAGACAATTGTTCTGTTACTACTAATGTGGGGTGATGGAGACAGTCTGCGTATCACGATGACAAGAAGCTCTGGGGAAAGATTCGTACTTGAGAAGAGTCCTGATCATATGCATGCACCACCCAGGATCTCCCCATAAAATATTAATGCATCATGGCTGCAGACGTACTAACCTTTCGCTAAAGTCATTACTTCAGCCTCCACTCTGGTTAGGGTGTGTGCAGGCCTTGTAAAGCTTCAGGTTGTGTGTGTGTAGTTGGTGTTCAGTGTATGCTCACGTTTCCATTGCATCTGACTCTAAGCAGGGAATGGGGCCTGAGACAAGACTATTAACCCTAATTGTCTGTGTACTTAGGGGTGCTTTCTCTGAGACTACTATGCGGTCATTACTACCTGGGTTTCTAGAATCATCGATTCCATTTAATTGCTAGTAAGTGCCTTCTGGATTACTTTGCAAGTTTACTCTACCAGGCGCTTGGCAAGCAGATATCATATCAAATGGAAAATATGTCTGACTGATGAGAAACCTAAATGAATGCAGCTGATTAAAATATGGATGCACCAGCCGCTGTGGCAGGTGGACTAGCAACATGACACATATGCAAGAAAAGATGTTATCTATTTGTTGTGATCTTTTTCTTTGCTATTAAAGTGCTTTAATATCAAGTTGGGCTCCTGATCTGGGTTGTTCGAGGATAAGATAAGATAGACTTTATTAATCCCACATTGGGGAAATTCCCTTGTCACAGCAGCTCAAAAGAAAAAACAATGTACACACATCAGAATAACACAAATACACATTAAGTAGACATAGGAAAAAATATACATAAAGTATAAGAATAAAAAATAATATAAAAAACAATAGAATCGGTTATAATAATAATAATAAAACAGACATATTTACACAATAAACACCCTTATATAAACAGACTATATATATACACACACACACACAGATATACAGATGTAAGGTGCTGATGAATAGATATGACATATTGCACAGTTGGAGGTAACAAAGGGTGATAAATAAATAAATATGCATAGTGCATAATATTGTCCAGGGATGGCTCATATTGCAGAAACGGCAAGCAGTGCTACATTATGATGTTGCATTAAAGAGTCTGACTGCTGCTGTAATGAAGGACCTGCAGTAGCGCTCCTTCTTGCACTGAGGGTGCAGCAGTCTGCTGCTGAAGGAGCTGCTCAGGGAACTCACTGTCTCATGTAGGGGGTGACAGGTGTTGCCCATGATTTGAAAATGCAACCTCCATAAGAAATTTCCATTAATAAAGTGGAGAGATGGAGTCCTAACTGATGTAAAGTGGTACATTGATGTCAGCTACTGGGGAATTGTAGGAATTGCTTTAAATGTAAATTTCTTTTTTTACAAATTAAACAAAGGCCCTAGCAGATTTTTAGGTTTGGTCTGCTCTATTGGTACATATTGTGTATCAAAATATACCAACAAAAACTACTCTTTGGTGAGGCAAGGGTTATTGTAACAGGCCAGGCTTGACTGATCACAGCTCTCTGTGTGCTGGAATTTGCTTTTCCAGGCAGCCTACCTGCTGAAAAATAAGCTCATATAATCATCAGATGAAAGCACCGTGCCGCTCATTCCTTTTTTTGTTTCTCCCTCCCCATTTTTTTTTTTCCTAATATAAATTTGGTTCCTCCAGCATGCTCAAATATGTGCATCTAATGTAAGCAGGCATGTTCTAAATGTGCTGATACTACAAAGCAGCAGGGTAGCAGGAAAATATCAAACAAAATGGTGCTCGTGAGATCAATTACATGATAGAAAATGGAGGTTTAAGTCTAGCCTATATGCAGCAGTGTATAGCTGTTCATATTTCAGGGCCTGCCTGCTAGCCGTCTAATCTCTTTTCCCTCACTTTTTCATTAGGAAGGATTTCAGTTTTTTAATTGTTTTCCTAGTGAATCCCTTGCAGGGTGTGTATGTGTGCATGTTTACGTGTGTGCTTGTGTGTGATATATTAACATGTTTGTGGGTCTATGTTGCCTGCCTTTGAGTTAAAATTCATGCATATGTACATGTTCTTGTGTGTGTGAGTGTTACCCAGTTTTTAAAATGTTTGCTGAATAAAGCAGAAATCCCCTGTGTGGCCATGTGCACTGTGCTGATACAGTATTTGTCTTTGAGAGGGGGCTTGATGGTGCTGTTACTACTGTTTCTAGTTGTGTGCTGTGTGGCACTGAGATTATAGCCTTCCATTCATAAGAAGCGGGATTTCCTGACAAGGACCAGCACTACTGTCTCAATAAGCCCCTCAGGATGAGAAACAGACACACACAAACACCACACTTAACAACAGTTTTGAAGGATAGTCAGACACAATTAAAGAGAGGAAGGTCTTT
Source organism: Sander vitreus (assembly GCF_031162955.1). Lineage (NCBI taxonomy): Eukaryota > Metazoa > Chordata > Actinopteri > Perciformes > Percidae > Sander > Sander vitreus. The sequence continues at coordinate 33,110,265 of NC_135855.1, forward strand.
CTGAGATGCTGAAGCACCACATTGCAGTCTTGGCCTGCAAAGCACTATCATATCTCGATTCTATTAAAATCAAACCATCACACATACACTCCCAGTGGCAGCATGCCAAGTAGGGCAGGACAACACTGGGGGGACAAGGGATGGAGGTTATTTGGCACAATAGGAGGATGGGTGGCAAGCAAGCCTCTAACAGCAACTAGCCTATCACTCTCAGGAAAAAGCTAGTGGTAGTTTATCATTGGGGGTCCCTCTGTAATGTCAGATCAGGGGCAGCTGTAGTCTTGTTAGAGATGCAAAATGATGTGTTAATAATAGTAAAGCAACCATGTAATTGCTTCCTAAAGTCAGAAATAACGTAATTATCACAAAGGACAACTATGGATGGCCTTAGTCATAAAGACGTAAAGAGTGCTTATTCAAATACTAAGCAATGATAATCCAGCTAATTAAACCGTATATCTAATACTTTTTACATTGTTTTAAATAAAGATTCATATGCCATGTTTGTATTCTAACACACTGTCTCTGCATTGCTATCTGGTTACTGGTTACAATTCTATTATTTTTGTATTCTTTTTATTCAACAAGAAGTACATGGCAGTTGTCGCAAAGCTTCCTGCCAACTTCTTTGGCATTTGATGTACCCCAAAATAGTTTTTAAAGCAGGCTTGCATGAAATATCCAGCCTGTTGAGAAGACTAACTTAAATATGCCCCATACTGTTGTGCAGGGCACATCAAACTGGATACTGTGTGAAGTGAAATGTTGTGAACTTACCAGATGTGTTGCAGTTAGTCCATTGGGGCTATACTGTACTTAAATACATGTCCACATAGTTTTTATATTGACTCTGACAGTTACAATTAGACAGTTTGAGAGTCACATGTTTCATTTGTTCATTTGGTGGACCAGAAGTTCTGTCTACATGGTTTAGGTTTTTCTACTACTTTGCCAGAGGGTAGGATTATAAGCGGAGACAGACACCTTCTGCGAGTAAAGGCCCAGACACACAGATCCGATAATCGCGAGGTCAGTGACTTGAGTCTGTTCGGTGTGTTCCATGCCGTCGTCCGTCCGAGGGGCTGTCGTCCTACATTTTGGCCGATTTGACATGTATAATCGGCGGGGCGGGTACTGCCGGCAGTCGGACTCAAATGACCCATCTAATTGGTAGAGTGCTAACCAGGAAACGGGGAGCGGAATGAGCGTGACTAGAGTCTCTCAAAATCTCACAAAATTCTTTTAAACTGACCTTTTGTTGATCTGAAATGAAGACGGATTCAGCAACTGCATGGCCTATTTCTCGCTTAAAATGTTTTCAGAAACACGTTTCGGTGAACTATGTTAGTACAATATGAGATCGTATTCTGAACAAGCAGCCATGATAGTCTGTCTTTGAATTTCCAGAGAAATAAGACCCACGTGACGCATTCGTCCAATCAGCTGCCGGTTTTCATTTTTGGGCGACAATACAGATTAGTGCCGCCTGCTGTTATGGAGATGTATTACGTCTCGTCGCTTTGGTGTGTTCCGAGGCACTTTTTTGACCAATTTGGGGAGACTGATCAGCCCAACTGCCTTTTTTGCCGACGATTGGCCGTCGGCTCTGTGTCCGGGCCTTAAACTGTGTTCAAATAAATAAAACGGATTTCTTTTTCCCAACTTCAAATTATGTCCCCAAAGCAAAACTTTGTCAACATCTGTTTTTTTATAAAGTCTCTGGTTCATTCATCTCACTTAAATTTTTCATCTAGTGGACTGAAAAAGCAATTTATCTTATTATTCTAGTACCAAAAGGTTACATTCTCATGTGCAATTTATATAATAAAAGATTGATACTTGGCATCTGTGTATTGATACGGTATTACCACAGAAAATATCACGATAATAAGCTGTATCGATTCCCTGAACTGCCTGTGCAAAAGCTCTATAGCCAGTTCTTCACATCAGGGAGACTTGACCGTGACCCTGAAGAGTAGAACTGACTGCTTTCATACCTCTTTTTCTCAGTAAAAGGTTAATTTGAAAGTCCTCCCTGTCATTTGAGTTAATACATCTCAGCTTGTGGGGAGGCGATCTAGTCAAAGGGAGTGTGAGCGTTATCACTGGTGCTGCTGGTAAACCCCTGGGTGGTCCTGTGTATCAGCCACAGCAGGGTGGAACAGGCTGTAACCATCACTAAGATGTGGTGTGTGTGTGTGTGTGTGTGTGTGTGTGTGTGTGTAGAATATATACTTATTATCACATTAAGCTCTTACTATGCCATATTGTTCTTGTATATGTATATGCCATGCTTAGATACAGTATGTGGCAGTACCCAGGAGCCACCATCAATGTTATCTTTCTGTACTGGCTCAGTCGGTGATATCACAGTATCTCGTTTCACAGTTCAGGTTTTCAGAGAGTTGTTTAGCCCTGTTACAGTATATGCTGTTAGCTGCTGCCTGGTGATGTGACACTGTTATTTTGCTAGGCTCCTATGTCCTATGCCAGCTTTTATTTGGTAGAGGGAGAACATTGTGTTTTGTCCCATTCAGCTGCTTTGTCTTTTCTTCTTCTATTCTTCTGGGTGTGACAGCTGGGTTTTCATTGTGTCAATCTGACTTGGCACATTGCTCAACCATTCATAGTGTCAGTGGACATGTGCTGGTGTTGTTTTTCACAGGAAGTGATGTCACCATGAACATTGCCAAATATACGCCCAAGTGCATGTTGCATGGCAACCATAAAGTGTCATTGTGAAGACGATTTGTTAAAATGTAATATCATCCGGAAGGGGGAAGGGCCACCAGAAAGAAGGGACAGCTCTTCAGCACAGTGCTATTGGATGAATCTGCTGTTTTCTACTTTTATACATTCAGATATTACAATATGTGAGGTTTGTGAGCATTTGTGGGTCCTGAAATGTCTTTGACCCCATTTTCACCTGGCATTGACATCCGTCCTGAGTGATCAGATCACAGGTGGACAGCTCTAAGTATAGGTGAAAACACTCTTAGGACGCGTTGAGGATGCATTGAGATCAGATCGCAAAAAAACGCATTTGGAGGTGGTTTGAGCCACATGTGTCCACATACTAATAACGGTGAGAATGGGAACGTGTCCTGTGTCCACATAAAAGATTGTCTACTCAACTGTGAGCTGAAATACGTAGGCTAGCCTACTCCATTCAAAGTATTTCTCATGTCACAGAAACCACTTAGTGAATTGTGTTCACTCTATTTCTATTAGCAGTGTGTCGGTGTTTTTGTTCCTGCATGCTGCTGCTCCTATATCCTCGGCTGTCTCAAGCTCTCTGCAGTGCTGTTGCCTTGAAAATAACGTTCTTTTTTTGTATCCTAAAACGTCCCTGAATTCACCAATGTAGGACATTAGGCTACTACAAAACTTCCTGCTCTTATGTCCTCTCCTTCTGTTATTTATTAGTCCTGTATTACCAGAGCTACAGCGCTGTCTGGAGTTGACGGTAAAATGCGTGGTCAAAGCAGCGGCTTTGAAACGGTTTCATTTCTTATAAGTTCTTCGCAATTAAAGTCCTCCGTTACTTTGGTATTTGAATGCTTTCATTATGAAGCAGCAAAATCAGGAAATGTTGGGGCTTCATCAGCAGTAACGTAACGCAACTCCTATAAGCGAACATGAAACGTAAAATAAAGCAGTTATAATAAACTAAACTTCAAACCACAGAGATTCAATTAGAAGCTACAAACGTACTGAGAGCAGAAGACACAGACTTTTAAAAACCTCTTTCTCTCCTGCACAGGTCCTGCCACCTGTCAGTAGATCTCCTTATGTCGGCACACACACACACACACACACACACACACACACACACACACACACACACACACAAAATGGAAATTATGTATGTGTTTATTTGCATGTTATAGTGCAGCTGTCCACTTGCGATCGGATCACTCAGATTGGATTTTAATACCAGGTCAGAACGGGCCCAGTGATATGAATTACTACTACCCATACTGTGGGTGGTAGTAATTCATATCACTGGGCACTGTATACATAAGTCACTTAGTACATGGATTAGGGTAAGTGCAAACTGTAACCGCTTCAAAGCCATTCAATCAGACTAAGAAATTGTCTTCATCTCTGAATTGAATGGGAAGCCAATCAACACCAGTCATTTGAGTTGAAAAGATCTTAAAGTTGGACAAAAGCTGGATTTAAAAAAATGTTTTTAAATTGTGCTGTATTAAACAATATACAGTTTAGTGGTTGCTGTTGTGTTGTTGTGGTTATTGATTTGTTGTATCTCCACACTGTGTGAAGATTAATGAGAGACATGCACATCTAATACATGGAATTGATATTTAAAAAAAAGTCATGTAGAACAAGCTATTATGCTGTCTTAACAGGTTTGCATGCTGTCCCTTACAGGACTTGCATGTTTTTCAGCAGGCTGTCCTCCTGTCCAGTGGGCCCACTTGGCATCTTAAGAACTGACTTGCTGTCTCAGAGAATAAATGTTTTCTAACAATAGAAGATATAGGCAAGTCGGAACCTTTGTTCACACTCAATACAAGTCTCTAATGTAATCTCATATGAAAAAGCCCCGCAGGGACACCCTCTCACTAGAGACATACCTGCTCATGCAACAGTCTGAGTAGGCCTTTGATTTAGTGTGTGTGGAGCACAGAGCATGTTTGCCTTTGTGGGAACGGAAGGCTTTGTGGGTTTGTTATGTATATGCAAACCTATTGGAGAGTGAGAGAGTGAAGATGCCATTGTGTGTAAGTATGATAGCAGTGTTTTTTATTTTTATTTATCCCCACTAACACCACACTAAGCCAGAGATTTGGCGCCTGTGGCTTCCAAGAGATAATACATGTGGAAAGGCGCAAGATAGAAAGTGTGTGCATATGTGGTGAGAGAATATATGGGAAGAGGTCACAGAAATAATGTGTTTGTGTGTGAAAGAAAGAAGAGAGAGTTGGAGGAAGAAGCACTGGCGAAAAGGAGAAGCTTGTTGTGTCTATTCATCACGCAATCTGCTGCTATCTCGGCTCCTGATATCATCACATCCCAGCAGTCTGTCTTTAACTACAACTGTACATTAGGCCATGGTGAAAATAGCAACACTCACAAATCAGCAATGATGGCTTCAACGGAAAAATATTTACCGAATGAATTTGGGCTGAATCCGCAGACTAGGTTAGAGCTTTAGCAAAGCGCTGAAATCCTTTCTCCATGAACTCATGCAGCAGCTCCCATTGTGAAGATGTTAATACGTCTAAGCATTTCCTACCATACCTCAGCCGGTTCCCAAACTGTTGTTGTATGTATGTTGGGGACAAAAAATAGCATGCTGACAGCTATACATAGATTCTTATAGAATATAGGCTGCTGTTGTAAATGTATGTATTGTATATGAACTGCAGTACAGCAGACGGAAATTTATGAACTCTTGTTTCACTCCCATCTTGCATACTGGTGCAAACATGCAGGAGGCTATGCAATTGTAGTCTACAATGGGGAAAAAAAAAAAAAAAAATGATTTTCAATCTTTTTTTTTTCTTCTGCAAGACATGTCAGTGACGTGCTACCTATTAGATTCTCTGGCATGGTCTCTCAGCGACTAAGAACTCACATATTCGAATCAGAATCGTCAAATCTGGACTATCGTCGAATCATGGGGGGGGGCTGACTACAGCGATGAAATATTCAGCTGTGATAAGGTTGTGTGTAAAGCTCATTTTGTATGAAAACATTCAACTGATTAGGACACAGACATAAAAAGAGGAGCTTCTTATTTATTATTGCATAAGTGGTGCAGGGGTGGAGAAGATTAATTGAAAGTGGTTTGGAGCGTGCGCTCGTGTGTCACTCAGTCGAGAAGCGGAGCGCATGGAGCAGCTGTCCTGCTGGTGCGCTCTATACTTCTTTTACAGTCATCTTGTCATCATGTTTTTCTGTCACAAAATGCAACCGTTGTCTCGGCTTCACCCGGCATACGTTGCCACGGCTTGCTGTTCTAGGGTGCAGGATTTGGTGATCATCGGGGCGGACAGATCATGCCGCGGGCTGCGCACTGGATCACGGCTGTGCTCCTGTAAGCGGGCGGTGGCACACACCTTGCATCTTACTTTGGATCATGTGTTACTATTTCAAAGTGAACCCACCCTTTAGATTTTCTTTTCCAAGACATTTTCAGTTAAAGGTTTAAATCCCTGCCGCCAAGATGCTCCTCCATTGGTCACGGATCATGGAAAGTGAAACTTAAATCTGTCATGCGGCGGTTGGATTTAATTCACACACTTTCTAAAAGCTTCTTTCTTTTCACATTTTTATTTAGAGCATTTATGTTGATACTTGTATCATAATAATTAACTTATCGGGAGAAAACGGGTAGTTCTATATAAAATCAGACATTGAGCACCCCCATATAGCCAAAATGACAAGATCCTCGTTTCGCCTCTGCAGTCGAATCCGGCTCCTTTGATCGAAGCATCGAATATTCAACTATTTGGCTCTATTCTTAGGGCATTTGTCAACAAAAAATACTCTGATTAACAACAATGCAGTTAACATTTTTTTTTTTTATTAATCTAACCTTTATCTTATCATATTCATGGTTTGCTTCTCTCTCTCCCCCCCCCCACAGGAAAATTGTTATCAAGTTTGGGAAGAAGAAAAAGCGAAAGCCTGAGTCTTCAGAGGAGTCGGATGATGACCCTCCCACTCGACACACTTCTAAAGATGACGACTCTGTAAGATCCAGCATATACACACACTCACAACCTACAATACAAGTTACTGTTATTGTAATCAGGGCTTTAATGCTTGGGGATCCTTGGGGTGTATTACATCCCACTTTATCTTATTAAAATATTAATCCTAAAATGTGAGACAAAACTTTTTTGTGAGAGTTCGCCTTCATTTTTTTTGTAATGCCCACCTTATTCAGATGAGGTGTCGATGTTATTTAATGTCTTTTTTTCAGTTTACATTGCGGTTTAAGGCATCGGGTAAAGTGATGTCCTTGGTCTGACTGTTGACACTGCTGCTGAGCCTAGAGGAAGGCTTCGCAACTTTTAGAGGGAGCCTGGGAGGATTGACTCTGTGGTTCGTGTGGGGGTCATTCAGTGGGCGGTATGATATCTCAAGTACACATGCTTATCTATGTTGATGATGGAGATATGATGGAGACGTCAACACTGCATTATCTAGGTCAACACACCAACAATAGCACCTTCATGTGCACATGCACACACCTAAATTGAACAGTTTTTCTTTTAAAAAGAAAGGTTGCCACAGCAGTCAGTGAAATAGAAATCCTCCAGGGATCTTATGTTTGTTTGATATCAGAACACTTTGCTAAATTAAATTATCACATCGTTTTTTGTTTTATTTTGAATCCAGAGTAATGATTCTATTTTTCACTTATCACAAGGTACCGCTGTGAAAAATTAGTGATTGCACACGTAAGGTTGAGATTTATTTTTAAGGTACAAAAAAAGTACCAGCAGCAGTGTCAACAGTCAGACCAAGGACATCACTTTACCCGATGCCTTAAACCGCAATGTAAACTGAAAAAAGCAAACATTTTCCAGTCCAATACATCCTAAAGAATTCTCTAAGATGTATGTTGGCTATTTTCTGTGTGATCTGATCCAATATGACAATTGAAGTAGGTGAGACATCTTTTTATTCTAAGTCATGATGGATATCTGCTATGTTACGAGTGACATGTCTGAATGAGTGGACAAGACTAAATGACTTGTCTAATGAAATGTCTCCTCCTTCGCCCCATCACCTCTCTCTCCTTTTTGCCTCTGATCCGGACTCTTGCCTATGATATAATTATGCTCGTTAAATGGCACCCCTGGCCTTAATTAAAACAGTCAGTTGATGACTCATTTAGGATGATCCTGTGGAAGTAGCATGGTTGACAGCTAGACAAGAAGCATGGCCACCTCAGGGGTTCGTCCCTATTGTCATGGCATGTGGTACAGTGGCTTTTCCAGCTTCTGGTCAGCTTGGGTTTGGGGATGTGAGGGTATATCTACATGGGGATATTATACTCCACACCTAATTAACTTTGGCTCAGTGGCATTTATTCCTAATTAACTACATATTATCATTAGGAGGGTCTTGTGTATTGATGGAGGATACAGCAGCCCACGCATATGATAATTATAAAGGCTTGACAGAAGGAATAGAAAGAAGCTGGATTTTAAAGCACTCTTCTGAGCATAATGTTTTTCACAGTTTCTTTCTTGGTTTATTGAAATTTAATTTATGGTCATTTATGGGTTATGTTTTTTTCATGAACTTCAGGGGGATGGGGAACCTATATTACCCTTTTCAATATGGGTTAGTGTGAATATTCAATGTTTTTGTGATTCATGTTTTACATCCATCTCCGAGAAAAATAAAATGAATACAGCAGGTCTGTTGATATAGTGATATTGGAGAAAATACAGTAGAATGTAGACTAGAATGTTGTTTTATAAATGTAAGAATAGCTACAGTTATCTTTTGTATCACAATTATAGATCATATCTTGGATCAATGGATCAATAGTAACCACAATGTCTGGGCATTGTTTTCTTTGATTAAAATGAACTGCAAATGTGAAACGGCAAGATAATTTAGCTTAGCTAAGCAAGAAGTAGCCTCACACAGTCGGATAGTAGATCAGTCCTGAATCATAATTGAGGGAACAGTGTGCACTGTGTGGTTTACCGCTGAGCTCTGGTAACTTCAAGTACAGTGGCACTAATAAGTTTATGAACCCATGCTAAAGTTGACTAAAAACAGGAATAAAAAAAAATCATTTGGAAATTGATCTTAATGTCTTAATTAAAAAAAATGGAAAAAATTCAACCTTTAAGGACACCAATTTTCTTTGTGACTGAATAATGTATTGTAAATAAATAAATGTTCTTCCTTAAAATCCTAATTTTTTTAACTAAGGCATTAAGATCAATTTCCAAAAGATGATTATTTTTTTTTATTCCTCTTTTTAGTCTGTTGGATCTTTTTGTAAATGTGTTTCTTTTACCTCGTCTTGCTTTTCTAGAAGAGGCGATCAGGTCGGCAGGTGAAAAGAAAGAAATACGCTGAAGAGCTGGAGGCCAGGTTGTCAGATGACGAGGTCAAAGTTATTGTCAAAGCCAAGAAAACCAATACTGGAGCATCCAAGCAGCCTGCTGTTCAACTCTTTGTTGTAAGTAGTTCTGCCTTAAACTCCCTAGAAGCTAAGAAGTAGAGCTTAAATCCATTCATTTTTTTAAAAAAGAATGTAAAAAATTCTGCACCAGAGAGCAGAGTAGAGCCAACTTATTTTCATTACTGATGAATCTTAAAATTATTTTAGGTATTTTTTGGCTTACAAACAAAAATCCATGCAAAGAATATTTTTTTTATTTATTTTTTTTGTGGCAATGATGCACATGAATATTGTTGAAAGAACTTATTTATATACCGAAAAACAAGAACAAATTTCATAGAAGAACAACATGCTCAGTGAAGTGCAGCACAGTCTGTTCTTTTCACCAGCACATTGTGAAGTACAAACCAGGACCCCTGCAGTATGCCTGCACAAACAGGGAAGATACAGATTTAGTGCCCATTTTTAATAATTTAGATGCAAAAGCAGAGCAATCAGGATGGGATTATTGTGACGACAGCTCTGCTCACAAACATTTTTCTACATTTTAAATTGCCCAAAAGTTCCACCCTGGTTTCTGTCGTGTAAATCAGGCATGCTTTTTCAGTTGCTGTGCACAGGTGGAGGCAGTGCTGAAGTAGAAAACTTTACCTCTCAAGTCAGTTTTATTCACGTGATACAAAATCACAAATACGCCTGATGGCTTTACAATCCATACGACAGCCTCGAACCATAGTTCCTCTGTTCAGATAAGTAGAAAAAAAGAGTAGACACCGTTCTTGTTATTATTACACACTATGGTGTGTTTGGTTTTTGTATGATGAAGTGTTAATAGCCTTATACACATGTATGCTGTAGGAGACTATAAAGTAACACTTGACATTAAATGTTTCATGTCCACTGCATTTATAGGAGAATCCCAGTGAAGAGGATGCTGCTGTTGTTGACAAAATCATGTCTTCTCGTATCGTTAAGAAGGAGGTAGTGAGTTGCTGCTGTTTCTTTTCCTACTTTTAGTGATCATAAAAGATGCAGTAACTCTCTGCACAATTGGGATGAAAGTTGCTTTTGCAATTATTTTGCCAGATATTGCCATCTGATTACATTATTTTAACTTACATTACCTTATGATATAGCATAATACAGCTATTAGCCAAGTGAAAAAAAAGAACTCAATTTGAAGTTTGTCTGTAATGAAAAACTGTTCTGTCATTTTAAACCTCTCTCTAGGTTTCTCCAGGAGTGGTGGTCGAAGGGGAGGAGTTTTTTGTCAAATACAAAAACTAGTAAGTTAATTTGCGGTTCATTTAAGTTAGTTTTTATATTAACTACTCCATGAACCATAACAGAAATATTCAAAATAATATTGTGTGATTATTTATGTGTATCATTCCTGTATAATCCTCCCAGTTTAAGTAAGTATGTGGTCTAGTTTACTGTTCCAGACATTACTGTTGCACTTCTTAAATTAGAACACAAATTCTCAAAACAAAAATTAGATTAAAATGTAAGCAGATGTCCTGAAGGCTTTGCGGGATGCTGAATAAGAACTACATGATTACACAAGCATAAAAGCATCTTAGGCATCCGTGGGACAGCTTTCAGTATTGCCATGTAAATGTTGCAGCAGTGATTCAATTTCTCTTCTATGAACTCCTCATAAGTTTCCACAGCCTCCCAGAGAAATAATTTCTTTTCACTTGCCAGATAATCTGTCATCAGCCAGATCGCATTCATTATGTTTTCAGCCTAATGATGAAAAGGACTGAAAAATGAATGTCACACTAGGAATTTGATGAAAGCAAATATGATAGAGAAAATCAGCGACTTTTTGAACAGCATGTCGGTAAATAAACCTCTGTCACCACATCTGGAATTTGTGATCACACCTACTGGCCTCAGCAGTTGACCCAGATGCTGTTTAGAAGGTGTATTTCAGGGTTTCTCACGTGTGTGTGTGTGTGTGTGTGTGTGTGTGTGTGTGTCAGCTCCTACCTACACTGTGAGTGGGCCACAGAGCAGCAGCTGGTGAAGGACAAGAGGATTCAGCAGAAGATCAAACGTTTCAAGATTAAACAAGCACAGAGGGCACTCTTCTTTGCAGATGTAAGGCTGTGTGGTTGTGTTTGTATCTGTATACTGTCTTTATGTCATATTTGGGCATTTGCTATGAGCAGGTGTGTGTTTTCACAATGTTTTGTTTCTTAGGACATGTTTGTGTGGGTGTGATTTGTGTATATGCATATGAATGTTGTGTGTCTGGATGTTTCATTTAATTTTTGTGTTTTGTCTGTGTGGGCTGGCACATATGTGTGCATATATTTGTATCGCTTTGCTCGCTCAGTCGATACAGTAGTGGTACTCGTCTCAGATTCCAGATGGTGAGTGGGCATTTAGGTTTGTGCTCTTATTGTCTCTCGCTTTCTTCCCTCCTTGTCTTTTTTCTATCTCTCTCAGATGGAAGAGGACCCCTTTAACCCTGACTATGTAGAGGTAGACAGAGTGCTGGAGGTATCGTATTGTGAGGACAAAGACACAGGAGAGGTAAAGTGAATCCTTTTTCGTGTGTTAATCATATCCATGAGTAGTGTGTGTGTGTGTGTGCGTGTGTGTGTGTTTATTTGTGTCTACGTGCATCAGCATGTTTTACTCTTTTTCAATTTTTTTGTGTTTTTTTGTTCCTTTCAGTATATACTCCACTCTAGTGATGTCTTTGTATCTCAGAAGTGCCCAAGGCCATCCTAACGGGTTTCCCCCACAGCCTTTGTTAATATTATAAAAGCAGACCTTGGCCTTGCTCCAGTCTTTTGCAGTGATAATTCCCCTCTGCTTGCTGCAGGAGGTGGTGTACTACCTGGTGAAGTGGTGCTCTCTGCCTTATGAGGACAGCACCTGGGAGCTAAAGGACGACGTAGATCAGAGCAAGATTGAAGAGTTTGAGCAGCTGCAGGCAGTCAAGCCAGACTCGCGGAGGATGGTAAGCCATGCCCACTGACATTCCTGACTTATCACTGTATTTCCATTTTCCTCTATGGCTTTATATATATATATATATATATATATATATATATATATATATATATATTCAATTACATTTTCGATTCTCGATTTTTACATTAATTTTTTTTAAAGCACAGGTTGCTATGCCATTTTTAGACTAGACTTTTATGCAATATAATATCTGACCTTTATTCTTAATGTACCACACTACATTGTCAAATTTAAAACATTTATTAACAACATAATGTTACAATAACTTATATTTATAACCTGCCATCTAGTTTCTCTTTTGTAACTGCAGTCTTCTTCACAGACATTCAAGTTCACAACAAAACAAACAAAAAACAATAAAACAGCCATGTCCATAGTCTTCTCTGAACAATTAAGTGTCTTAACAAACTATTTCCGAACATTTGAACATATACCACACAGATTAACTGCCATGTTAGTCGTGCTGCCAGTGGAAGAATATGGTACACCTACATAGCAGAGCTTGCAAACTGTGGCTTTTTTGTCGACATCGCGAACATTGTCAACATAACTCACTGGAAATCCAAAATACTTCCACAGCGGCGACTTCAGTGAAAGAGGAGGTTGGTTCAAGTTCTGTTGATGGGTCTGACTGGTTGACTGACTCGCACTTCAACACGTGTGTTGACGAACTGACCGAAGAGCCGGTTAATTAACCCGAGTAGTGTCACTGAACCGGGAGAATGAACCGAATCACTCCTGTTTTTTTTACCTCATTCGTGCCGGCAGCGCTTCGTCCAAGCTGAGTGCGAACGGTGTATGCCCTGTTGTGTGTAGCTGGTCTTCTTCTGCTACTGTGTGTGTGTGTGTGTGTGTGTGTGGTAATCTAGCTCATTAGCGCCTCCACTGGAGTGGTGGTAGAATCAATCAGGAAATGGACTACCTCAAGCAGGCTATACCTTATATATTGTCTATGGGCTACACGTGTGTGTTTTTTTTTCTTCTGCTTGGCAAGCAGACCGGATGTGACATGGGGGCGTGGCAGCATCGACGATTCCATTTTTTTATTCGAAATTCGAGATTGTGACTTAATTTCGGTCGATTTCGATTTAAAATTAAACAGTGTGTGTGAGAGAGAGAGAAAGGGTTTAAACTGCACCCACCAAACATGCTGAATGGTGAAATTGAATAGGCATCATTAGCTAAAAGACCACACTCACACAGCAAAGTGAACAAACTGAGGAGACTCAGAAACACCTGCTGCCAGTCACTTTAAGAGCAATGATGTTTCTGCCGTAAAAGTAAAATTAGGACTTTGTTTTTTCTCAGAAGACATTTCCTAGTTAAGAAGCTAACTTTTGAAGGGGTAGAAAAAAGCAAATGGGCTTAAAGAGAACCTTGTTTTCAACTGTAACCTATATATTCTGCTCTATAAAGCAAAAACATGGTTGTATTTACATTATAGTATAGTAACCAGACTACACACAGATTAGTCATGTAATTTGTACTGTCCAATCATTGTTTTTCAAGTTATCTTTCCTCTTGCCATAGTCACCTCCCTTTTTAACTGAACACCTGTTTTAACTGCAGGTCCACCATTTCCCAGTATTGATACAAATGGATAAATGGTTTTGGCCGTGCACCTACAATATGACGGGAGTGATTCCAGAGAGAGTTTTTGAGAATACAAACACCACCACAGCAATGTTTTCTGTGTTTTTCCTACTTGTCTTACCTTTTAAAAACATCAGCACTCGGAGGCTTGCTTCATATCTGTCACTTTTCCTAAGATTGCCCTTTGTCTTTCATTGCCATCATAATGTATGAAATGCTTTTATTCCACAACTAAAATGTAAATTAGATGTAATTTAAAAACACTAATTCTAACTCTTTATATAAACTTACTTAGGAGCGGCCACCGGCAAATCTGTGGAAGAAGAGGGAACATTCAAGAGAATACAGGAATGGCAACAGCCTCAGGGACTACCAACTAGAGGGGGTCAACTGGCTCCTCTTCAACTGGTACAACAGGTCAGTTTTAAATACTGTATATATGCACACATCTACAGCAGAGTACACACTGAACCCAGTTTGCCATTGGTGTGAAGCGGTCATTGTGGGTTATCTGACCAATACTCACAACCCTGATCTTGACCAGGGTTTTGTGGGTGTGCTTAGCTGTGGTATGAAAGGGTGAACATAGTTAGTTAGTGATTATTGAACGATCATTCCAATAAAGTTGCTAGCTAAAGTTAGGACCCCTGCACATTGTCTGCTTTTGCAAGTAACTTTAATAACATTTCAATTTATTGCAGAACCACACACATTGTGCAATGTATAGAGCTGTAGGTTATTGTAAATCTGGACTACATGGTCAAATTTGATACACATATAATACAATGAGGACAAATAATGGAAGAAATATTTAAAATCAAAATGTCCTAGATTATTTTGCTTTTCAAGCAAATACCTTGGCATAGGGACATGCTGCCACTTTGCATAGGTAAGCTAGCTTCAACAGCTTTTTAGCTTATCTCACACCTCAAGCTAAAAAGCATCACTTAACATACTGTATTACTATAACCTTCAGCAATCCCATGCCGATAGAATCCAGTATATGTATTGATTCAGAGATTTACATAGGCATTGTGTATTTCAAGATGAATCCTCTTGAGCTTTGGGACTGCAGAAAATGAATAATGAATCACTGTTCTTGGTGTGTGTGTGTGTGTGTGTGTGTGTGTGTGTGTGTGTGTGTGTGTGTGTGTGTGTGTGTGTGTGTGGAACACGCTGTAATTTGGCTGTATTCACATTATTTGGTTGGGCTTGCAAGGAGAGTCACATTTCCTGTCAAGGTGCACACTGCTGCAAGAACAATTGCTTTTCTTCTCCCACGATCACAAAAGAAATGCTGCACAGTTGGACATCTGGAGTGCGGAGTGTCAGTGTGCTTGCATTAACCCTGAGAATTGGCTTTATGTGTGAGCATGCAGGAGTGTGTGTATGCCTACACAGAAAGATTCATCAAAAGTAGAGAGCTGCTTAAGAGCCGGTGGGAATATCTGCACGTTGCAATTAGCATCAAGACATAATACCCCCACCCACTGGACAGCTGAATAAATGGTTTGCTGGAGTACACCACGCAGCAGAGGCAGTTGCATTTGCCATTATGTTGCATCTCATGTCTTTGGTCTGTTATTACTGCTGATGATGTTGTTTTCTCTTCCATTGTTCGCTGTTTATTCTTTTAGTATCATGGGACTTCTGCATTTTCCTCGTTTTTTCTTTTTCTTGTATTTCTTTATCTTGTATTTCTATTATCACACAACTTTGTCTTTATGGAGACATAACACCTCATGCATCAACATAGTCAGACTTTTAAAATCCACATCCTGGCACATACTGCTGTACACACCAGGGATACAATATTGATTTGTAAATGGTACATCACCTTTTGCTACACTATTGCCTTCACTTTCCTCTGATGCTTTTATGCAACCCCAATTGTGTCTCCAGTTTTTCTCTACTAACCCTTGTTATCTCCACCTGTCAGACGAAACTGCATCCTGGCAGACGAGATGGGCCTGGGAAAGACCATCCAGTCCATCACATTCCTAGAGGAGATCTATCGTGTGGGCATTAAAGGGCCATTCCTCATCATTGCACCGCTCTCCACCATTGCCAACTGGGAGCGCGAGTTCCGTACTTGGACCCATCTCAATGTCATTGTCTACCATGGAAGCATGGTCAGCAGGCAGATGCTCCAACAGTATGAGATGTATTTCAGGGATGCACAGGTAAATGGACAAATATCTTGTTGCCTTTTTATATTTACAGTACGTTTTGTGCTCAGGATGTTAGTTTTCTAAGCACAAATACCCTTATTACACAAGCATAAATAAAGTTCAAATAAAATAAATACATACATTGAAGTCCCACAACGAAGTCAGACCTTCAACATATTATACAGTTGTAGTGCAACAAATATAGTATTTTGCATACCATTTTCATTCATTATATCAATTTTAAGTGTTGAAAGGTGCCAAAATTGAAAGTCTAAAGTTGCACCTGCTAGTGGCCCCTAGATAATGCACGGTACATAATACATTATACATTTCTTGTACATTTTAGGTTTACAGTCGTTATAGAAGTGTAGCTATTGCTGTTGTATGTTTAAAGAAAAGACACTGGTGTGTTTTGTCACCACAGTGGTTGTTTTGGCCTGAGTAAAGCCTTAAGTAGCCGGGCAAGAATCAGTCATGGATACACAGCCGGGCATTCAGCTTGTCTCACATACCTAACACAAATAGAATTGGAGGATTGAGAGGCCGTTTAGTTCATCCTGACATACCTAATCTTTCCCTTTTTAAAGACAGACGAGCAGAAAGCATCATCGCTGTGCTTACTTTCAGACTGGAAAGCAGTGATTCAGTTTGATTAAAATAATCATTGTGCTTTTTTTAAAACCACAGCACTGTCAGCAAGATGACGTCCTCTGAGTAATATAATGATATGTTTGAAAACAGGAGGCCTGTAAACAATGATAGGAGTCGGAAACTGAAAAGCCAGGCAGAATGCGATTACCATGTGTAACACAAAGCCTGGGACTCTGTAACTAATGCAGCAAACTCACTTACCACAATGTTTCGGAGGCAAACATCACCTGTAGAGAGAGAAAAGCGAGCAGTTGAAGGATAGTGAATATCTCAGAAAAATGTTTCCTGTAAGGAAAAAGGTCTGTGTTAAAATAACGGCAGGAAATGTTTAAGTGTACATCTGTACACTTAAATATTGCCACAGATTTTACATCGTTTTATGAAGCCCATGATTTCTTACTGTGTTGGGTAAGGGAACATTTTTATGAATAAACGGTTCATAGTACTAACATAGCATATAACAGGATTCAAAGAAGGGCACATGAACAACAGTGAGTAGGCTGCTAGGTAGTTAGTGAGCCTTAGGCAGAGGCTTTCTATGGTTGGCAGGCCATGTGATGTGTCACAACAGGCAGTTAGAAGCTCTTAGTATTCAGACGAACCGTAGGAAGAATTAAGGCAAACAAGAGCAGAGCGGAGCTGCCACCAGGCTGTCTCCCAGGCAGCCAGTGATGTCATAGCAGCCCCCAAGGGGAGCTCTCTGTCAGCACTGCTCAGGCATATCAGAGAGAGAGGCTCCTCTACAGCAGTCAGTTGGTTGGCTGGCTGGCTGTAGGAGGGGGTTATTTGATAACCGAGTATCCCTTGAGAACTGTTGTCAAGGCAATAGATACAAATGGAGAGGCGGGATGAAGAAAAGCTTCCCCAGACAAACAAACAAACGGCAAAGACTCAATAGCAGGTGTGCACTCATGTCCTGGTTATATTGTAGATAGCTTCATCTCACGAGGTGCGTTTTAAGATTTTAAGCAAAATAATAAAGTAAGTCATGTGTTTGCTGTCCACAGCATGAGGCTGCAAGTTAGTAGGTTTCTAATGTTAAGTTACATTCTCATTATATTCTCTCAGAAAACGGCTATTTTTTAATGACAGTACAGTACACATTCTGCATCATTCAAATTCAAGATTACGAAGCCAATATTTTACACTCCTCCACTTGTAGAACAGACACAATTTCTTGTGCATACAACTACAAATGTCATCTCTTAAAAATGTGAATATTTGTTTCATAAATAAACCAATTTGACAGTTTGTCTTACATCTCTCCCCTTTTTTGTCTTAAGGGCCGTGTAATGCGAGGTGCCTACAGGTTCCAAGCCGTTATCACAACATTTGAGATGATCCTGGGAGGCTGTCCCGAACTCAACGCCATAGAGTGGCGCTGTGTTATCATCGATGAGGCCCACCGCCTCAAGAACAAGAACTGCAAACTGCTAGAGGGCTTTAAGCTCATGAACCTGGTACATATACCATCAACTTACAGAGAGATGCGTAAATAAAAACTAATCAATGGCTAATCAATAAATGAGACTAAATCATTTTCATCTTGTGCTTATTGTTCTCTTTCAGGAGCACAAGGTCCTGCTGACAGGTACTCCTCTTCAGAACACAGTGGAGGAGCTCTTCAGCCTGCTCCATTTCCTGGAGCCGGCACGCTTCCCCTCAGAAATCACCTTCATGCAGGAGTTTGGAGACCTCAAGACTGAGGAGCAGGTAAGTCCGCGAATCGAAAACTACATCGAAAAATGTGTTGCGACATTGTTATTTTTTGTGAATATTCTGATTTGATAATACAAGTCAGCAATCTTCATGTCACACGATCAGGTCAGACAATGTTGTTAGAGCTTCTATTGCCATGTTTTGTCACCTTAAGGTTTACAATTGTACAGATAAAAAACAATAGTGTTTTAGTGTTGGTGAATGTTGTGACTTGTCTCCTCAACACACATTGTTGCTCAGATACAGTATAAAGATCCAGTGAGTACAGATGGAACCCTTGAAGTGGGGCTTTTTCTAACCAGGCCACAGTGACATTTTGTACAACACACACACACACACACAAAACCCCACATATGGTGGATAACAAGCACAGATAATGGGGTATTATGCTACTTGTTGTTGGACTGTGTTGACACGATTGCTTACAAGAAAAAGGCCTTCGACAATACATATTCCGTTTTAGTCAGAAGCGATAAAGAGACACTTGAGGAAAGACAATTAAAATTGGTTTGAAGTGTGGTACTTGTGCTAAAAATTTAAATATTTGAAACAGCTAGTACTCAACACGCGATACTAAATCGAGAAGCTCTTTGTGCCAGTGGGAATGTGAAATCCTTTTTATAATAAAAGTTGCTGCTGTTAAGAGGTACATTTTGAACACATAACTGATGTTATACAATGGCCAATATGTGTAATAAAAAAAAAAAATTAAAACTGGTTGGGTAAAGCTGGCCCACTCATGGGGGTCAAGTAGTAATAAGCTGTGATGCTGTACTGTTCACACAAACTCATGATTTGGGAAATGTGGTTCTGCATCAAATGAGAAAAAAAATACAATCTTAACACTGGTTTTAAAACTAAATATATTGATATAAAATAAAGACATTCTACACAACTCTACAGTCAGATATCAATAACATACAGAATATGACACCATTAGACTTTAATATAAAATAGTATAGATGCGTCTGGTCTTGTGACTCCTACTTTGATGGAGGGCCAGGTTATATGTATAAGCAGATAGTAGGCATCTGCTGTAGCTAACAGCGCAGTCATGATTAACATAATGTATGTTCTGTATTTTAATGTTTTTTTTATTCATTACAGTCATGAAACACAGATTTCACATGTGGTGAAACCTGTTGATTTGAAAGTTGGATAGGAAACTTTGCCTGATGTTGCATTTTAATCAAATTTTGAATACAATAAATTATTCTGAACTTGGGAATGGAAAATTCTTGCCTGGGAAAAGCCTGATGAACTTCCAGCAAATTTAAGATTTGCTCTTCAAGTCTGTCTGGCCAAGAGCCCATTCAAGCCCATTTCCAATT
The DNA here is from genome assembly GCF_031162955.1 of Sander vitreus. Classification (NCBI taxonomy): domain Eukaryota; kingdom Metazoa; phylum Chordata; class Actinopteri; order Perciformes; family Percidae; genus Sander; species Sander vitreus. The sequence goes on from NC_135855.1 coordinate 33,129,851, forward strand.
TTTCCAAATCGAGTCACCAATCACAACCGTTGAGGCGGGCTTTACACGATGACGATAGCGCTGCGACGGCAAGCAGCTTTTTGTTTACATTCAACATGACAGCCACCGAAGCGCAGCTACCCGTTGATGCCGCTGTTGCTGCCACGTCACCCGGATCGTTGGTCTGATTGGTTGAAGGACTATCCAATTGCGCCCAGAGGCATTTAAGTGGGGGTCCGTTGGTGATGCCCCTTTGGAAATAGGCTGTGAATGAACCTTCCCCAGACCCACTCTCATTTACAACTGAGAAGGGTCTGGTGTCAACCAGGCTAGGAAAATTCACTGGAGCAAACAAAAAAAAATGTAATGTCATCTATGATACGGCTGTTTTACATTTTAATCAGAACCAGCACAAACTCAGCATGTGTAAACCCATACCTTTGTGGACCATACCTACGGGTGGTGATGGCGCAGTGGATAAGACGCATGCCTTTGGTGTGGGAGACCTTGGTTCGAGTCCCACTGCGATACATCAACCATTGTGTCCCTGAGTAAGACACTTAACCAATAGTTGCTCCAGAGGCATTGACCTCTGAAGCCATCGAAGAAGCAACTTACAATTGCTATATATGTTATATAGCAATTGTAAGTCGCTTCTTCGATAAAAGCGTCAGCTAAATGACATGTCATGTAATGTGTAGTGTACAATATCCCGCAGCAGTTACTGAATGTGATAACTATATTCTACGGTAATCGCATTCTAAATTCTCTTCTCTTCTTTGGGCCCACAGGTACAGAAGCTTCAGGGGATCCTGAAGCCCATGATGTTGCGTCGGTTAAAGGAGGACGTGGAGAAGAAGTTGGCTCCTAAAGAGGAAACCATCATCGAGGTTGAACTCACCAACATTCAAAAGAAATACTACCGTGCCATCCTAGAGAAGAACTTCTCTTTCCTGGCTAAAGGAGCTGGCCAGGCAAATATGCCCAACCTGGTCAACACCATGATGGAGCTGAGAAAGTGCTGCAACCACCCCTACCTCATCAAAGGTAGGATGGTACCTTTTTAAGGCTAATTATAGGTTAACATAGTTAAATATAGTCCAAATGTATAGTTGTGCTCTTGGCAGGCAAAGCAGCAAAAGGTCTCCACAATTTCCTGTTTAGTCTTCAGGAGGTGTCGTTGACTTAAGATTTAGGTGTTCACTATAATTTCATACCTCAAGTGATTGTTACATCAGACCCTGTATACTGGTAGCGTTGCCTTAAGACAGCCATGAAAATCTCCACAGATTTTTGAAGATATTGCATATGCACTGAATCTGTCAAGTGTATTGTTTTTAATTAAACCACAGTGTCAGTGGTGGAAAACTTCAGGACCCCTTTTTTAGTATATTATCTTGAAATTATAACGTATAACCTTAATATTTTATATGCTACACAGGTATCTAAGTTGACAATCGGAGATAGATTGTTAAAGATGCACTTCGAAAGTTATTTTTCGTGCACTTTCACAAAAAATGAAAAAATGATCTGATCTTAATTAATGGACATTGGACATTAAGGGAAATATTGTAGAAAAAGCATAAAAGGCCGGAGGGCACAGGGTGCCTATCTTTTATTTAGTATTTTATTGTCCATGCTATTCATGTGGATTAGCTTTTTTATCATCCTGTTTGTGATGTATGTGAATGTTGTGTGTGATGTCTTAAGCTACTGGGACCTTGAATTTCCCTTTGGGGATCAATAAAGTATCTATCTATCTATCTAAATGACATGGTTTTGCTGATGTATCCATGTTTTTGCGATGTCAGGGGCAGAAGAGAAGATCCTAGAGGACTTCAGGGAGGTGTATAGCCCCACTGCCATCGACTTTCACCTGCAAGCTATGGTGCAGTCTGCCGGGAAGCTGGTCCTTATTGACAAACTGCTGCCCAAGATGAAGGCCGGAGGGCACAGGGTGCTTATCTTCTCCCAAATGGTGCGCTGCCTGGACATCTTGGAAGACTACCTCATTCAGAGAAGGTAATGGTGACAGCTAATTACGAGTTGGTTAGTTAAAGCTTAGACTTAAGAAGTCTGAAAAAGTGGTTTTAATAATGTTAATCTCTCGAAGACATCATGCATTTCAAAAAACAGACAAAATCAGCTGCAGTCAGTATCAGCCTACAGTCCCTGACAAAAGTCTTGTCGCTTATCTAAGTTGTACGAACAACAAATGATAACTTGACTTGTAGTTGATCAATTGGAATCAGAAATGGCTTATATGAAAGGCAAAGGCTTCTGGATTATGCTTATTATACCAAAATAAAGTATTGTATCATTCATTGAGTTTTATCATTGAATTAGAATAGAAAGGTCAGATTTGGCTTGGACAAAAGTCTTGTCGCATACAAAAATACAGTAATGTACGGTAGAAATTATACTTTTATTTTGAGTACACAAACATGCTACAATAACATCAGAGCATAGGTAAAGTCATGGTGCATTGGGAAAAAGAATTAATACCATGTATGACTCCCATGAGCTTGGAGGACTACGTCCATATGTCTCGGCAATGACTCAAATAACTTATTGATGAATAGCAAAGAAAGCAATCTTGCAGGACTCCCAGAGTTCATCAAGATTCTTTGGTTTCATCTTCCAAGCCTCCTCCTTCGTCTTTACCCCCAGACATGCTCAATAATGTTCATGTCTGGTGACTGGGCTGGCCAATCCTGGAACACCTTGACCTTCTTCGCTATCAGGAACTTTGATGTGGAGGCTGAAGGAGCGCCATCCTGCTGAAGAATTTGCCCTTCTTGTGGTTTGGAATGTAATGGGCAGCAAGAATTTGTTGATACTTCAGGCTGTTAATGTTGCCATCCACTCTGCAGATCTCTCGAACACCCCCATACTGGATGTAACCCCAAACCATTATTTTTCCTCCACCAAACTTGACTGTTTTCTGGGTGAATCTTGGGTCCATGCGGGTTCCAACAGGACTTCTGCACTTCAGATTCATCAGAAAAATCAACCTTCTGCCACTTTTCCACTATCCATCCTTTCACCAAGCTGTGGGCCTTTTCAAATGCAACACAATTTTTTAGTTGTCTTCTGTTGGTGCTGGTTTGTGAGCACTAATTTGGCCATGGAGACCACTGCGTGAGAGAATTCGACAAACTGTTCTTATAGATACAGGGGTTTCTGGTGACCAGTTCTCATGTAGCTCTGCTGCAGGTGAAAAAGGGCTGGCCCTGGACTGTCGAAGCAACAAACGGTCCTCTCAAACAGTTGTCTTGCAGGGTCTGCCTGACCTGGGCTTGTCATGAACTTCACCAGTTTCTTAAAATCTTTTTCTTATCCTCTCCACTTGACGTTTGGATACGTTGAAGATGTCTGCCACCTCAGCAGCAGACTTGGTCTTCAGGCTCTTGATGATCAGCACTTTGGTCTGTGGTTGGATCTTTGGCATGTTGTGAGAGGTCAGGTTGCACTGGTGTGCTGGAGTTCTTTTTATACACACTTGGGAATGTGTTACTTACAGTATTTGTCACAGGTGAAGCTCTAATCTGTGATTAGTTGAATCATTTAAAGACACGATAAGACTTTTGTCCAAGCCAAATCTGACCTTTCTGTCCTAATTCAATGATAAAACTCAATGAATGATACAATACTTTATTTTGGTATAATAAGCATAATCCAGAAGCCTTTGCCTTTCTTATAAGCCATTTCTGATTCCAATTGATCAACTACAAGTCAAGTTATTATTTGTTGTTCCTACATTTGTTGTTAGCGACAAGACTTTTGTCACGGGCTGTACATATAAAACACCATGCACATGAAATGCAGGAATTAATGTCTGGAAAAACATGTAGGCAGTGTGTAGTATGTAGTTACATTGTTCACTAAATGTCACCTTCTGTCATAGTCCATATTGAAAGGAAAATCAACAAGTCTTTTTTTTTTTTTCTTGTCTTTATGAAACATTTCATTGTTAACTTAGTGCTGCTGCTCGAAAATGTAAAGTCACTCTCATCCTCTGGCTTTATTAGGTCCGTTATGATGCAAAGGAAGCACCAAGTCGTGTGCACATGACAGGCAGGATTTAGTGGTACAGTATACTGGGGACACTCAGTAGCTGCTAAGTTCCGGCTATGTTGTAAAGGATGATCTGACTCCTCTGGCTGCAACTGGTTAGGGGCAATATGTCTATAGTGGTGTGTTTTAGCATTCAATACATAATGGCCAATTGCCAGTGAGATTTAGCAGCAGCCTTAGTGATTAAAGGTATGGAGCCTGGTGTTTCATCACATCAAATGAGTCAAAACAACCCACTCATTCATCCATATCCTGTTCAGGGCTAAAATAGGCTGTGACATATCATAGCATGCACTAGTCAATAGGAAGCATACAAACAAACATAATATACACATAACGCATAAACAGGCAAACACAAATTCCCCATAGGTGTGAGAATGAAAGTGTCTGGGACTGTTGGAGGAAACTGTAAATTGACCTAAGCAGTTGCTCCTATTGGAACATTGGAAGTAGTATTTTCTCTCTCTCTTCTTTCATTACCGTTGTATGGCCAAACATCTGAGAAAATCACACCATTTTGACCAAATTTCCTTTAGCATTCTAACTATATAACATCTAAGCTTCACAAAGGGTAATAAATACAGTAATATCAGTCTTTAAAAAGATAAGTCACAGGATTTTAGGTATTTATTTACCTAGGAAGAATCTTTTGTTTGTTTCTTTGCAAAATGTATGATTTGTAGGCTTGTAATTACAGCGAATGGGGGGGGAAATCAAGCCCTTGTTTCCTCAATTACAGAGCATAGGGGCAGCTGATTAAGATGATGGACAATAATTTGGACTTATGGGCAAAGAGCTTCTATATACAACCTAAGGCTCTGCCAAAGTACAACATTGCTTTGAGAATCAAAGCTTTCTCACCTTGTTTCCCTCTGTGTGTGTCTGGTTCTAGCTGTGTCTTAGCTAATGCCCAAAAGTCTTCTCAAAAGCTGAAATGGGGTGAGTGGTCAGGAACATTTAGCAAGACAATTACGGGGAAAGATTTACAACTAGCTAGAAGGGTTAGAATTTAATGGCATTTAGGAATTTAATAATTAAAGATACAACTTTGGGTTTCTGGTTTTCATCTTTGTCTTTATTTTTGTTCTTACGTCTCCCAACTCTCATTCCACAGTCTTTTTCGGTTTCATTTTCCTGACTTTTTTTGTCTCTTTGTCCACCTACATCCTTTCGTTGCTCTCATGTTTCTGTTTCTTCCTTTCTCTCTCTCTTTGGTCTGGCTTCCCACCAGCAGCTGGAGCAGACCCTGAACTATTGTAAACATGTGAGGTGCTGCGTAGCACAGACCTCAGACAGGGTTCAGCAGCAGGTTATAGAAGCCCTCAGGGCTCCTCTACATTAGACAAGCAGGAGTTTCTGAGGCTTCTCCTGACGAAGTGGATTACCCCTGGGAGGGCAAGGGGTCAGATTGTGGGAGGGAATGAGAATGGACACAAGGTGCTGTTGTATCTATCTATCTAGGATACAGTGTCCCAGAAAGCAAAATAAAAGTTGGTAAATATTTAAAGACCCAGTCCATAAGTACTTTGGTTGAGTTAAAATTTGTTATTAAAAGCTCACGTCACTAAATCAAACTCTTCAGGAAAACACAAACATCAACACAATTTTGCTGTTTAAATAAACTTTACCTAAAGCTGAAGGTGAATATCTTGCAGAATGAGCCATGTATTTAATGAGTGCATATACTGTACATGCATCATGGGTAATTTTTTTGTGTTGCAGGTACTTGTATGAGCGAATAGATGGACGTGTTCGCGGGAACTTGCGGCAGGCAGCTATCGACCGCTTCAGTAAGCCTGACTCGGAACGCTTTGTTTTCCTTCTGTGCACAAGAGCTGGTGGCCTGGGAATCAACCTCACAGCAGCAGACACATGCATCATCTTTGACTCAGACTGGAACCCACAGAACGACCTGCAGGTACGATACAACCACACACACAAACTCACTTAGCGGTAGATGCAAAATAATGCTGTAGATTTGTACCATTAGTGCAGGCATTAAAGCATTTTGGCACTCTGATAGTTATCTCTTGTCTGACATCTGCTCGTGTAAACGCCTGCCAACAAGATTCATCGCCACGAAAAGTGCTTTACACCACTTTTGGTGTCCAAATCAAGAACACGTATACATTTCACAACGAATTAATCATTAAAGATCAGATGATATTTGGGTCAAACCAAAGATATCAAAAGCTCCTATTTGTACGTGTAGTACATTTTACTCCGTTTTTTTTCTTCCTATTCTTCCCTTCACAGGCCCAGGCTCGCTGCCATCGGATCGGTCAGAACAAGGCAGTGAAGGTGTACCGTCTGATCACCAGGAACTCGTACGAGCGAGAGATGTTTGATCGCGCCAGCCTCAAGCTGGGCCTGGACAAAGCAGTGCTGCAGAGCATGAGTGGCCGAGATAACAGCCTGGGAGGAGGCGCCGGGGGAGGGGTATGTTTGAGAATTGTCCAAATGGTCTTGAATAAAAATGGGGAATGAAATCATTTAGTCATGTAAACTATGTTCAGTTAATTTTCAAAGAGTTTGTTTTAAAACAGTGCTTGTGATGAATACCATCCGTTTTATGAGTCATGACATTTTTCATCTCATCAAATTATTACACAAATGAGCAGTATACGGAAAAAGCCGGGTGTGGCAATGTGCACATACAAACATACAACAGTGTTTACACTTTTATTTTATTGTGACAAAACTTGTCATCCTTTTTGTTATTCATGTAATAGTTTTAATGTACCTCTACCACACCCACTAAAATCGTGTAACAACCATTTTTTCCAGTTAATTTTTGGAGTGAAATTTGGAACTTGACTCTAGTTTAAGCAACTCATTTGACTCAACATGTCATAACACAATTGCAGACACGTTTCTTACACTCACTGATTCAGACTTTCCTGTTGTCACTGGGCAAGAATGAGTGACGTTAAAAGTCAAAAGTGCTTCCGGTGTCTTTCCAACAATAATAAAAGTCAACAGTTTTTAATATCAGTTCTGAATGACATCAGGGGAACACAGTAACAGATGGCAGACAACAACAAGATGCCAAGCAATGAAAAAGAACTGTTCACTAACCCTAAAACTTGAAACTTGGTCTTACAATTTCCACTTGAAGTGTAACCGATCCTATTACTCTAATCTTGTTGCGAGGGGGTGTGTCAACAGTGTGTAGGTGGATGTTTTGCTGCAGTTGGTGTCCTCTTGAGAATTAACAGAAGTATAAGGAGGTTGAGCTATTAGCAGGTCTCCACATCTGGCCTGACTGAACATATTTGCATAATAAACATCTGCTTGGGTTAGATACAGGGCTGCTGATGTTGTCTGTTACACGATTCATTGATTTCCGTTTTAAAATTGTATGGTTTTGCAGGTATTTATGTTTGTATTGTGCATTGTACTGTATATTACTAGCGCAATGCCGGTTTGTAGCGCGTGCCTGGTTCCCAATATTTTTTTCAGAACTTTTATCGTGTAAATTCTCACAAACATCTGACCCAAAATGCAGTTCTAAAACGCTTGGTTCCCAGTATTGCTTGTTACACCTTCCCTGATTCAGGCTCCCAGATTGGGGAGCACAGGGGAGACGTTCCCTCCAGGGCCGATACTCTTTCAGGGGTTACCCCCTTCACTTCACGGCAGTATTGACAAAGGATGAAGCAACTGTGTCTTGATAAGCTTGTTTAGTGTTCACTGTTAACTCACTTTACATCGTCTTTGCCATATTTTTCCTCTCGTTTTCCTCACAGCCGCACTCATATGCTGCTCTTACTATGGCACCGCTTGCTCTCCTTGCTCGACCACACATGCACTGACGTCACTCAACACACCTGCAATTCTCGCTCTTACGCTACTCTTGTAACATGCTGCTTGCAGCGTTGTCGGGTGGCGTGCCCGTTTGAAGAGTTCTCGAGAACAACTCATCCGATGGTATTGCATTTTTGTAGTATCTTTCTACCTTACCAGACAAAGTGCTTTACATTTGTACAGAGGCTTGTAGGCTCTCTGTTGGTAGCAGAGCCGGTGAACCGCAATCAATGAGCCGTCTAGGAGATGTAGCAACTCCCCACCCCCGCTGCTCTGGGGAGTCCTTATGTTTCTTTATTCGCCCAAAATATTCCCTTGGATTAGGGTGGCACCAAGATCTTGGTTGCAGCTGTCACTGTGGTCCTACGCTCTGCGATGCCCTGCAGTGTCCGGCTGCGTCCTGCTGCGTCCACCTATGCTGCTGTGCCACGCTACATCCTGTAATGCCCTGCAGTGCCCTGCTATGACATGAACTACTATGACTACCATTTGTAGTCACGGTTCCATTATCTTTATTGTGACTATTATTGCCACTGTTCATCACACCCCCAACCGGCACTGTCAGACACCGCCTACCAAGCGCCTGGGTCTGCCGAGGTTTCTTCCTAAAAGGGAGTTTTTCCTCGACACTGTCGCGTTAGCCACTGCTAATGCTTGCTCTTGGGGGAATTACTGGAATTGTTGGGGCTTTGTAAATTATAGTGTGTGGTCTAGACCTACTCTATCTGTCAAGTGTCTCGAGATAACTCTTGTTATGAATTGATACTATAAATTGAATTGCTGTACAGAGTCTTGTGACAGCGTGCTGCGTGTGACGTCTTTTGCGCATGCGGGGATCGTTTGAAACACATGTACACATACGCACAGAGAGTCGTCGATTTATAGTTGGATAATGTTCCAATACTGTTTCATTTTGCTCCTCGAGGCCATTTGATATTCAGTTTGGTCTTGGTCATTTATTTCTATTTGTTGTGTATAGTTTGTTGACTCTAAATACCTTTCTCCTTCTCATCTCAGGCAGTGCAGCAGCAGCAGCTGTCTAAGAAGGAGATTGAAGATCTGTTGAGACGTGGTGCATACGGGGCCATCATGGATGAGGAGGATGAAGGGGCCAAATTCTGTGAGGAGGATATCGATCAGATCCTCCAGCGCAGGACAAAGACCATCACCATCGAGTCTGAGGGACGAGGATCCACCTTTGCTAAGGTGAATAAAATGGATAAACACAACTGCTCTAACACAAGATGTAAATGTCTTTACCAGTCCTCACCATGTAATTAGGTGGACAGCTACAATTAAAATTTTACAGGTCACTGGCAGTCTTTGATTTTAAGGAGCAGCTCATAATACAGCATACAGGAAATGGCAAATAAGATTATGGTTTGATATGATTCAAATGTCTGCTTTCAGGCCAGTTTTGTGGCATCCGGAAACCGCACAGACATCTCTCTGGATGACCCCAACTTTTGGGATAAATGGGCCAAAAAAGCTGACATTGATATGGAGATGGCCAACGGCAGAGTATGTACTTCACCACAAATAATAAAGGGCATAATTAGGACCTAACTTATAAAAACATTTTGCATATCACAAATATATAATTGCTGGACATCCAGTAGGGTTGCAGCCTTACTTTATCTGTGTTATAGACCTTGAAAGCCCTTTGCTAAAATTTAGTGTGCCCTCCATTCCCTCACTACAGAACAGCTTGGTGATTGACACTCCTCGTGTCAGAAAGCAGACAAGGCCATTCAGTGCCACCAAGGATGAGTTGGCAGAGCTTTCAGAGGGCAACAGTGACAGTGACGACACCAAACCTAAGCTCAGGCGAAACCAAGACCGCCTCAACAGCTATGGACGCACAGAGTGCTTCAGAGTAGAGAAGAACCTGCTTGTTTATGGGTAAGATGATTAAAATAGTTTAAGCCATTAAACCATAGCAACTGTCTTGATCTTGTCCATAGGTAGGATTGAACTGGTGTTTTTAAACGGAAACAGAAACCTAACTAAAAAAATTGTAATAGGATACAGGAACCATAAATCTATTTGTCCTAAGATCCCTAACTGTATGAAACTAATGCCAGTTATATACAAACAAACAAGGCTGTCATCACTGTGATAGTAAAGCCATGCACATGTTGAGTTTCACAATAAAGGTGTCCTCCAAGTAGTATAGCTTGACTAGTGTGATACTTTTAATCTTAAATTTGGCTGTTCTCTTTCGTTGTCCAGGTGGGGTCGTTGGAAGGATATTCTCAACCATGGGCGTTTTAAGAAGCAACTGACAGAGAGGGATGTGGAGTCCATCTGCAGGGCCCTGCTGTCTTACTGCCTGGTCCATTACCGTGGAGATGACAAAATTAAAAGCTTCATGTGGGACCTGATCGCCCCTACTGAGGATGGACGCACCAAGGAGCTGCAGAATCACCTGGGTGAGTGGACTTCCAGCCTACATTTAACTGGCCTTATCACAACACGTAGTGGGATTTAGGAAACAATTGAATTGTACTGCATCATGACTCTCAACCTACTCTTGTTCCACTAGGTCTGTCTGCTCCAGTCCCTCGGGGCAGAAAGGGTAAGAAAATGAAGATCCAGTCCAGCTCTTTTGACATCCACAAAGCTGAGTGGCTTAGGAAGCACAATCCAGAGCACATGCTTCAGGATGACGGCTACAAGAAACACCTCAAACACCACTGCAACAAGTAGGTGTTTCCTTATTCCACTTTACATTATATATGCAACATTTAAAAAAAATGTAGCTTACACTTTAATCCAGTTCAGTTTACATGTAGTATGACACTTGAGAGAGAGAGATATATATATATATATATATACATAATACTGTTATAAGATGAAAGAGACATTTATAATATCTTATATTCATGCATTTAACTTAATTACTAACTAATAGTCTGTGTTTAAACCTTAATGCTATTATAGCAACCGGCGAGTGGTCATTGTTCTCTTCTAGCACAGATTGTATTAATTTATTTTTAATAGAATGAAGTCTAAGTGTTTGAAAATACAACTTGCACATGTCTTAAACTTAAACTGTGGCATTTCCAAGCCACAGTAATTAGCAGGCACTAAAACATCTATTGGAGCCGACAGTTAACTGATTCGTTAACGGGCATGCATCACATTGACACCAGCTGACTGATATGATTCCTAATGAGACTTCAACCCAACTAATGGCCGTCATAGATCTCTCTTATTTACAGACCGAGGGAAAAAGATGGCTGCTAATAAAACATGGGCCGTTGAGATATAAAGCCAAATAGCTGGCTGCTTCTTTTTAAAAGGGGGGCTTGTGTCCATAGGGCTTTAGACGCAGAGCGTCCACAGCTTCCATAGAAAGTTCTCCATTGTTTCCCGGTCCAGTTGTGCTGAATCCAGGGATTGTCTGATATGTGACATGCCAGGCAAATGGGGACACAGTCAGCAGGGTTTGCTGACTTCTGCGTTTTCACTCCGAGGACCTGGAATGTGACTGGTGTGGGTGGGTGGGGGGGGGGGGGTTGACTGCCTTCCTTAACAGGACCGTAAATGTAGGACTTCTACACAGGAATAGAAAGTATCAGAAGTAGAGGGAAATGTCTGACAGTTTCCAAAAGTCTTCATAAATTTGAAAGACCGACATGTCAGATAATCTGATCACCTTGGATTCTTGGTCCTCAGCAAGCAGTGTGCTTGTGCTTTTTACTGTATCAATATCAGATATCCTTTACTGCATACTGTAGTAAAGATGTGAAACTCATCAAATCTGCTTTGACATCAAGTACACATGCTTGAGAAGGCACATAGACATGTCATAGTGTTTGTGTGTTTTGAATCAGAATTACATCTGTTACTCAGTAGCTCCCCTTTACGCTGGGTTTTGATGGATTATTTTCTGTGAACACACCATGAGGGATTGTTGTCATGCCACTCATGTCATGCATACTTTGCTTATTTGGTTATGAAAGACTGTGTATGACTGTTCTGAGGTACTCTGCAGCCTCTCTGAGTAAACCACATCACACGCACTGACTAACAAAGGCATAGAAGGAGAGTGATGAAGGGCTGTGCTGACAGGCAGAGGAAGCGACAGCTGCTCCTGGGCGGGTCCAGTCACACAGGAGGATGGAGGGTGGAGGAGGAAAAGGGAAGAACTTCAAGGCTTTGATTTACCAGAGCTACAAGTCCAGACTGGTCATCACAAACATCAATCACTCCAACAGAAAGACAGACAGACCTGGGAACCCTACAGTTTTTCATTGTCCTTTTAGTATAGAGGGAATGATTTGGTGTTCATTTATAACAATATTTAGCTGAATTACAGTGTAAAAAGATGGAATGCCTGGCATGCTACCTATGTTTCAGAGCAGCGGTTCACAACTCTTTTGGTGCTCTTGAAAGAGGAGCAGCACTGTAGAGAAGCCTTGGCAGGAGACAAGGCCACAGGTTTACGATTAAGTGGCTACAAATACAAAGATGTAGAAAGTGTCACAGTTTACTTAGAGGGATATTTGCACTCTCCTTGTTCTTATTCTTATTTGTGAAACTTTCAGATTTTATCAGTAATCTGGCATAAGGTGCCAGACAATTGTGCTCTATGCTGCTAATTGAGAATGAGTTAAATGGTGACAATTTACAGGTACTTGGCAAATTGATTATTTTCCTTATCTAATTTGGTTTGAATAGTAGTTTTAATAGGGAGGTTTTAGGGGCTTCATTGAGATGTTACCATTCTGTAAATAGTAAGACCGCTAATAACTCCACGGTAATAATGCCCCACAGAGAATTTTGCTCTCATGCCAGAAATCCTTAAAACCTCTGTTTCGCATTTTTTAAACAGCCAGCATTACATGATGAAGTAATGAAATAATTGTGTGTTCAGCCAAATTGATTACACAGAACGCATTCTACATCAAGCTAAATCTTAAGGCATGCCAGACGTTCCAGCCTGGCACACCAGTGCACCACAGTTCCCACCACTTCACTGTGTCTTCGCTCAAAGCATGCTGGCTGTGATGTGTGATCATGCATCACAGAGCTAATGTTTTCCCTGTGAGTCAGCCTCTCGCTACCTTGTCAGCCTCGACTTCCCAGCCTTCATCTACTGCCAGAGCACGACCACATGACGACTGGAGAGAGACTGTTGTCTGTTCATTCGGCCCTCAGAGCCTGGCTGTGGAGCTGCCCAGGACTCCCTGTGTGGTCTATACAATAATGTTGAGCTCAGTAAAGCTATAATTCGCCAAGTTGATTAATCAGGCTTAAACCTGCTCTGTGTAAGGCATGTAGCTGTACACACACTAAAATAAAATCCTAGAAAACCGGCATATGTATTTGCATGAAGTTATTGAGTAATGTTTGTGTGAAATGATAGGACAAGGACTATACAGTACAATTTTAGGATTACAGCTGAATTGTCACACATTTCACTCATTTGCATTGTGTTCAACAGGTTGCTGCGTGCGTGTGTGTTTTGGTTCTGCTCGCTCAGCGTTTGTGCGTGGTCAGGGCTTTGTTGTGACCAGTGGGTTTTCTCTGTGCAGGGTGCTGCTCAGGGTCAGAATGCTCTACTACCTGAAACAAGAGGTCATAGGAAGCCAGGCCCAGAGGGTGCTAGACGGCGTGGACTTCAGGTGAGCAGACGTTACCTTGTCTTACATACCCTTCCTGCCCTATGTTTTGTCAATGTTAGCTTTTTTACAACTGTCCCGACTGCTTAAGACTCTTGAAACACTATATTTAAAAAATATAATACTGTGGATGGTAGTGTGGTTGTGTAATTTATGCCCTGCTCAGCTAACAGTATAGCTGAATTCATGATGTATACAGAAGGTCAACTGGATTTAGCAGCATTAATACACTGTAGACCCGGGCAGAGTGTTCCATTGGCAACAGCAGAGTTTCCGTATCAAGGTGAAATAGCGGCCTCATAGATTTTTCTCCGAGTGGCAAGTGTGGACATTAGCATATGGTATCAACCTGTTGAAAGAAGAAACAACTGATTAGCCAAATGAATAAGATGTCTGTAGAGCTCCACCTGCTGGTGAAAGATGGTAATGTTTCTTTCTGTTTTCTATTATACAAACCACTGTTAACAAGGAAATTACCATAGGAAGTTAAATGACGAGTCGTGATATGTTGGACCTCCTGAACAGTGGGAAGTGTTTGCATTAACACCAAATTAATAAAGCAAATGTGAGCAGATTAAACAAATTCAGTCAATGAATTAAATCAATAAAGATTCCCCCACCTAATATCCATCTAAATCTTCTCCTCCTCCTCTTAGTGAGATAAAGATCTGGGTGCCAGACCCTGATCATTCGGAGCTGCCAGCCTTGTGGTGGGATACCATTTCTGACAAGTGTCTGCTGCTGGGTGTCTATAAGCATGGTAAGAAACCCCAGCTCTTACTGTCACTTTTGTTTATTTAATAAGGTAATCCAATTGAGAAACAACTTGTGCCATAAATTTAAAATGAAACTCAACTAGTCTCATCTTTATTTACAAAGCAGCTATGGTCACTTTACAGAAGAGGGAAAAGTCAGCACCTGACATGAAACAACGATCTGCTATGTAACAGTACCAGTATTTAAAGTTATTCTAAGATGAATTGTTTTAAAAAAGTAAAACATTATTTTAACTAATACTTTATTCTTCACTTTTTTTAGTGTTTAGTTTTCTGTTGATACCAGGTGATTGTGGGAAATCATCCCGTTTGTGTATATTGCCTGGTTCCTATCTTCGAGTTTCCACACATTATCCTTTGCTAACTTTGGTGTTTGCTTATCTTCCTGTACCCTCCCAGGTTATGAGAAGTACAACACTGTTCGTGCAGATCCTACCCTGTGCTTCCTAGAGCGTGTAGGACGACCAGATGAGAAGGCCATCGCTGCTGAACAGAGAGGCAACGATTTCATGGATGGGTCAGTACAAACATTACGTGGTCTAAGTTTAAATATATTTTTTTTAAATTGTGTCAGGTTGCCAACTGCAAAAGTAAAAAAAACTTTATTTGTGTGTGTGTGTGTGTGTGTGTGTGTGTATAGGGATGTGGATGACCCAGAGTACAAGCCTGCTCCAGCCCTGCTGAAGGACGATATGGAGGTAAGGCTACCTGAACCAAAGGTGCATGTGGTGCAAGACTGCATCACAGTTGGGTAACTTTATATTCCTGCTATAAACACACACTGTCTTCTCATGCAGGATGACGCCTCTTCTCCTGGAGACTTGGTTGTCACTGACAGCGCTGGAGGTGAGTGTTAGATGCTTATAATCCACAGTGGATTATCATTACTATGATGATTATAAATACAGGCTTCCCACAGGCGATGGAAATCTGGAAAAGTTGTGGAATTTGAAGTTAGGATAAAGATGACACATGCATGACACAAAGCAAAACATGGAATGACACTCTCTGTACTTGTATATTACTCTGATCCAGATGCAGTCCCAGTGACAGAAGGTGAAACTTCCTACTGGCCCTCACCCTCGGTGCTGACAGCCAGACTAAGGCGACTAATCACAGCCTCTCAACGCTACACCAAGAGCCGGCAGATCCTCCAGATCCACCAGACCCAGACTCCCTCTCCGTCGTCCATGATACTGTCGGCTCCACTCTGCCCGCTGCCCCCTACACTCAACGACACGCTCAACCCCAAGATGGTTGCTAAGATTGAACGGCAACAAAGGTTAGAACGGAGAGCGGATTAATGTGTGGTTGATAAATAAAATGCATCTTGGAGGTTTTGATCAGTGATAAGGAATATCAATATATTTTCACTTTCCTCAGGTGGACAAGGCGAGAAGAGGCTGACTTTTACCGTGTGGTCTCCACTTTTGGTGTTGTTTTCGACCCAAACCTTGGCCGGTTTGACTGGACCAAGTTCAGGGCCATGGCTCGGCTGCACAAGAAGACTGACGAGAGCCTGCAGAAATACCTGTGTGCTTTTACAGCCATGTGCCGGAGGGTGTGTCGCCTGCCACCCAAAGAGGGAGGTCAGACATCTACTTGCTTATTCACACACGTACACACACACACACACAGACAGACCGTCTTTTTTTTATACACACCTTAAGTGAAGAAGGCTGGACACACGGAAGATCACACAAAATAATTGCCATATTAGAATATATTATGTATTTATACTTTTAATAAACCATGCCCTGATGTAACATATACACTTTTCTCAGCATAATGTCAGTTAGTTGCCAGTTGCTTTAGGTTAGTGCAGTATGACCTAAATTTATTCCTGGCTGTAAATGGTTTTATGCTGGAGAGAGGTCAGTATCACCTTAATAAAAAGGTGGCTGAGGTAGACTGGCTGATAAGGTTAATCATTTGTGGAAAGACAAACATAGTAATGTTTAAGCTCCAGGCACAAACAGGTCTTTGGGTTGTCCTGTACCTGTGGAGCAGCCTTAATTTTGTCTTACACACTCTCTCTCACACCTCCTCCTTCGTCTTTGTTCCAGACTCTGCAGTGGACCCGTCTCTGACCATCCAGCCCATCACAGAGGAGCGAGCATCTCGTACACTGTACAGAGTAGAGTTGCTTCGCCAGGTGAGGGAACAAGTAATCCGCCATCAGTTACTCTATGAGCGCCTGCCGCTGTGCCAGATGAGCTCTGACTTGCCCGTCTGGTGGGAGGCTGGTACCCATGACCACGACCTGCTAATTGGAGCTGCCAAGCATGGCGTCAGCCGCACAGATTACCACATTCTGAGAGACCCTGAGCTCAGCTTCATGGCTGCCCAACGCAACTACAGCCAAACAAAAGCTGCACAGCAGCAATCGCACACATCCACCCTGCTTCTACACCCTCAGTGCCAGGCCTCTAGCTCAGTGTTGACAGGTTCTCCGCTGCCTCCACCCACGCCGAGAGATGCAGAGTCCAGTGGGGTTGTACCTAAAGTGGAACTAGCCTCAGAGGGGGAGGACGGCCGGGAAAAGCAGGGGGAGAGTTGGAGCCCTCCTCTAGCACCAGCTACTCCCACAGGTCTGGAGGAGAAGCCGGTGTCTGAGATGAGGGATAAAGAGAGGCAGATGGTGGCGGCACGAACCAAACCCCTGACACCCAACTCCTCTGAGAGGAAACCTAAGAAGGCCAGCAAGAGGAGCCGCAGGGAGGCTAGGCATGGCTCAGAGTCTGACTCAGATGGCTCTTCCTCAAGCTCTTCATCACGCTCCTCTTCCTCCTCCTCATCATCCTCTTCTTCCTCGTCACATTCCGGGTCCAGCTCATCCTCCTCTTCATCATCTTGCTCTTCTGGCTCTTCGTCATCCTCGTCCTCCTCCTCATCCTCTTCCGAGGACAGTGAAAGTGAGGGAAGGGAAGGGAAGAAGAAAGGTGAGAACCTCAAACCCAAACTCTTTCTAATGTGTAGGTGACCAAAAAAAAATTATGATTTAGGGCATTTTCACACCTGAAAGTCTGAACCAAGGTCTGGACCAAGGTTCATGTTTTTGTTACATTGTATACATTTGATCCGGAAAGTTTTGGTTTCACACCGCAGTTATGCAAGCGCACTAAAGAACTATCCGTGACAAACCTACGTCCTGTCGTCATCACATACGTGCGCTGCGTCTCCCGACAGTTGTAACTGATTGGTTTGTAGACGGGCTTCCCCGTCCTCTCGTATCCTCTCTCTGTCGGAGTTTTTGGCAGCTCTTTTTGTTTTGTTGCGTTGTTGAGAAGCAAGACACGGGAACTTTACTTGGGGTTTGAGGAGCTGCAGCATTTATTCAGAGACAAACTGAAACCTATGCTGTACATTTACTACCATTTAACAAGTAAACTGCTGATTTATTCTCTGCTCTGATAGCCGACAGCTGTCTGCTCTGAGCACATTCACCGTCTCTCTCTCACATACACGTAAGCGCTGAGCTATTCCTTAAGGAGCTTCCCCGGTCTTATAAAACAATGATAGCCTGCCAGAGCTTCCTGTAATTGGTCCTAAAGTCAAGCCATCCAAAAAGTGTTTTCATAAGGCAAACAAACCGAACCATGGTTCAGTTTGGTCCGGACCGAGACCACCTCTTTTGATCGGACCTAAATTTGGTCTTTTGATCCGGACCATGGTCCAAGGCACCTTTCGCACCTGCAATTTTGGTTCGGACCAAACTGAAAAGTCCGAAAGTCCGGACCAAATGAGGTAGGTGTGAAAACGCCCTTAATGTTTTGTTTGGAGCAAAGACACGTTTCACTCAATTACTAACTATCTAGATTGTTTAAAATAAATATACTATCCACTTTTTTTTTTCTTTAGTTATTCTGCTGCTGACTCTAGAGGACCGTGTTTAATAATAAGAGATATATAAAAATGTGTCCAAAGAAGTGAGCATACTTTAAAATGTTTAGGTGTGTTTCTCAGGTCTGTCTCTGTGTCCTGTAACATTCTCAGTGCCGGCAGCAACAACT
Source organism: Sander vitreus (assembly GCF_031162955.1). Classification (NCBI taxonomy): domain Eukaryota; kingdom Metazoa; phylum Chordata; class Actinopteri; order Perciformes; family Percidae; genus Sander; species Sander vitreus. The sequence continues at coordinate 33,148,133 of NC_135855.1, forward strand.
GTAAAGGGCTTTGATGAGGATAGTGTGGCATCTCTGAGCACTACACAGGATGAAACCCAAGACACCCATGCGGCCGAGAACGGCATCGCTAACAACTCCTCGCATCCTTTCCAGGGAGGAGGGTACATGCTCGCTGCATCCTACTGGCCAAAGGTGAACTACTGTACATGTGTGCAATCCAGTTCCTGTTACTGATACTGTACATAACAACAAAACTGCATGGCTTACAAAGCATCAAATTGAGTATTAAGCTAAGGGGAATATTTGATCATTGAATATAATAAGTATTTGTCTCTGATTACTTTTAGTGATGGAAGTCCTAAAAACTTATCAATATTAAAAACATGCAGCATAGTGGGGAGAAGGGAAATCAAACCGATACAAGAGTTTGAGTGGGCTGATTGTCTGTGCTGTTTATTCAGGATCGTGTGATCATCAACCGCCTGGACAGCATCTGCCAGGCAGTGCTGAAGGGCAAGTGGTCAGGAACACGTCGGGTCTACGAGCCTGGAGGTGCAGTGGCCTCCTTCTACACCACTAAGCTGCTGGACAACGCCAACAGCCTGTGCGAGGACCCCTCTTCCTCACCACAGGGGTCAAAGGTGACCAAGCATGTTGCAGAAAACAAGGAGTTCTCAGTAAAACTCAACGATGTATGTTGATTTCTCCCTTCCTCCCCTCCTTCCTCCGCTTCGCCCTAATCGTAGGACCCTACCACTTCTGCTGCCATGACCGGTGCTAGCTGCCGTGTTCAGCATGTTTCTCTGGTTCTCTTCCTTCTTTCCTTTGGGTGTGATTAGTGGTTTTGACTGCCTGGCAGGAGGCAAGATTAATTTAATAGCAGCCTTCCTCGGTTTTCCCACACACTCAATTTGAATTGGGCTCCGAGGCTGTGATTACATGAGCACAAATCATTCAGTCATGAGAATATAATAAGGTTCAGTTTGAAGCCTCTCTAGACTGAAGGAGTCTTGCTTATAATCTGATTGAAATGGAGACCTTGGCTGTGGGTGTTCTCTAATATGCTTCTAGGCAATGTGGCTATTAACTTGGCAGGCCTCTGACTTGCTTCCATTTATTTTTTGCTTTTTATGTTGCTTTTTGACAAGGATCTTTTCCCAAATTGTATGTTTATTTTTACAAAGCAGACCTTCAGACACCTGCTGCTTCTTACCTGTACAATATGTATATACTGACAGCAGCTATCTCTTTGGCATGGCTTTCCACTACAGTCCAAACTATGAATAGATTGTCCCACTGCCCTAATAGCCACTACCCTCTGTGTCCATTTGTCCCAGTACTACTAACAAGAAAATACCTTGAACATATTTGCCTTCATTGTAAGACATTCTTATAAATGAGATAATTTGACATAAATAGAAATTCAACATACCTAGAAATGTGGAAATAACACAAGACAAATTTACTTTGAGCCTTAAATAGCAGGATAGACAAACGGACAGAGAAAGCTCCCTAAACAGTCTGAGAAGAATTAGAAAAGCACAAATTAAGCTTAAGTTTCTCCTTGTTTATAATTCTTTTTTTTTTCTGTGATTATAAATCTTCCTAGGCGTATCCAACACCTTTGTTTGTCTGTGTGCATAGCAGGAGGGAGGTCTGAAGTTGACCTTCCAGAAACAAGGTCTACCTCTGAAGAGGCCCCTGGAGTCGGAAGAGGGCCCCCAGGCCCAGCAGCAGTACCTGGCACGGCTTCATGAGCTGCAGAGCGCCTCGGACACAGGCCTGGCAGACATCACCAAGCCTCAGTGCAGCTTCCAGACTGGTGTGTTTATTTAAAATACAGCAAATAGAGTGAGACCTGTGCATACGGAATGTGTTGAGACGAGCCATCCTGTTTTCCTTTACCCCCACTAGATGGCAGCAAAGTATATATGTGGTGACTTGAAGACCACATAGACACTAGCCAACTTCTGTAGCCCTACTCGCTTTGTTTACACAGATATTTAAGTAGAAAATGTTCAGTCTGAAATATATCTGGACTTTTTCATAAACTACAGTAACTAGAGTTGAAAGTCCTAAAAAGTTTATTTAAATCTGAGAGTGAATGTGCCTAAAATTTAAGATAATTTCCAGATGTATCTCAAAGCTTCATCATTACTCTTTAAATTAAAACTTGACACAGTAGTTCACAGCTAACCGGGTGCGTCTTCTGCAGTGCCTCCAGGTCTTACTGGTCAGATGAGGCTCAACGGAGTACTGGATGGCCAGCCAGTGGTTAAGAGGCGGAGGGGGAGGAGGAAGAACGTGGAGGGGATGGACCTGCTCTTCATGAACAGGAGTAGAGTCCCTGCTGTTCCTGATCAGGTAAGCAGTTAACTTAGGAGCTTGTGTGCCATAATAGATATATATGGTACCACAAAGCTTCACATTTGAAATTATGGTTGGTGCTATGGTTATTTGTACAGATTACAATGTAAAATAATAAAGTTTGTTTGCTAAACTTTGCTGTATATGATGTAATGTAAATGATGTAAAACACTTTTTTTTTTGCTCGCGTATCTCCAGGTGCCTCCAGGGTGGGGTGGTATTGGCCAGGTGGGCATGGCTGTGGCCCCTGTGCCGGGCTTCAGCCAGAGCTCCAGTCAGGTCCCAGCGGACACTGACAGCAGGGTCCCTGTCATCAACCTCAAAGATGGCACTCGGCTCGCTGGGGACGACGCTCCCAGGAGGAAAGATCTGGAACAGTGGCTAATGGAGCACCCTGGCTTTGTGGCAGACACAGGAGCCTTTATACCTGTGAGTCCATTTTTTCCTATATATTTTTTTGTGGTGTTACAGGAAAGAGAGATTTCTTTCTGGTTATGTTAAAGGTAAATACGTGCACTGAGTTAACATGCAGTTGAAGGTCATGATAAGATATCAAAAATGTTCAGATAGTTGAAATGAGGATTTCATGGAATAATCAATATGTTGTACATACTGTGTTGCTGTCACATAAACCCACCCACAGGGGCAGAGTTTTTCTAATGCAATTGATGCAATACCTTGTAAACTAATAGCTAGCTCGTGCAGAAAAGTCACTGCAGTTAGACATTTTCTGTCAACATGACATATTTTTTTCATTTCATGTCTAGGGGGTAAACAAGATGCAAATGCAGTTCCACTTCCAGGACGGTCGGCCCAAGCAGAAGAGGCACCGCTGTAGGAACCCCAACAAGATTGATGTGAACAGCCTGACGGGAGAGGAAAGGGTCCAGATCATCAACAGGAGAAATGCACGCAAGGTGTGTTTGTGTTATTATATGTGGGTTTGAGAACATCCTCAACACTTTCAAAAATTCTTCAAAAATAATGCCATTAATGGTCAATAATGTCACTTTAAAATGAGATCCTACTACTACTTATCCCTTTTAAACAAGGTTGTTAAGTAAGTGATATTTGAATGATTTGCAGTATGATTGACAGAGTGGTGTTTACGCACCTGAGATGATGTTTCCTAAATGTAAAATGTGTATCTTGCCTGTTGTGCGTTTGTTCATGTTGCCTGTAATCCTTCCTGTAGGTTGGTGGAGCCTTTGCGCCTCCTCTGAAGGATCTGTGCCGGTTCCTTCAGGAGAACCCTGAGTACGGAGTCCCACCTGAATGGGCTGATGTTGTCAAACAGTCGGTGAGTCACAAAGTAACACGTTCATCCTCACTGACTTTGTATATTGGCACTTTTGTTAAAGGTTCTTGATGTAACAGTCATTTTATAAGGTACTTCTAGCCAAATGTAATGCAGCCAACTGCTCAGCAACAAATCCTTTCATGAAGGCCTTGACTTCTTCTGGGCGATTCAACTTTATGAACATTTTAAAGGCTCTATTTTGTGGTTCTATTGAATTGCATTGTGTTATACTGAGATGTGTTAATAATATTGTACATGAATGAGGACAGGCTAAGGTTATATAACAAAGTTATGTAACCTTCATGAATGTAGGATTAGCTGCATGGCTGTTGTAGTAGACTGCATTAGTTTTAGCCAGCTGTACCTAATAAACTAGCAATGAATGTGTTTGTTTACCCTACTGTTATTACTTGTACTATGATATTTGTAATGAAAAATCATCTTTAGCTGTGCTGTGTAAAACTGCTAATCCTGCATGTATCTTCCACGTTTTCTCCAGGGTTACCTCCCAGAGAGCATGTTTGACAGGATCCTGACGGGACCCATCGTTCCCGAGGAGGTGAGCCGGCGTGGACGCCGACCTAAGAATCCTTTGGCTAAGGTAGCGGCGGCAGCAGCCGCTGCTGCACCCAACCCAGCAGCCTCTGCCCTGGCTCTGAACCCCCTGCTGGCCAACGGCCTCCTCTCTGGAATGGACCTGAGCAGCCTGCAGGCCTTCCAGCAAAACCTCCAGAACTTACAGTCCCTGCAGCTCACCGCAGGCCTGATGGGGCTGCCGTCTGACGCTAGCAACCTGGCTGCAAGTAACTTAGCTGCCATGTTTCCCATGATGCTGTCTGGTATGGCTGGATTGCCAAACCTGCTTGGCATGAGCAACTTGCTCGGGAAGCCTGCTCAGGAAGGCACAGCAGGCTCTGAGGAGAAGACAAAGGGAATCAGCAGCGCTGTGACAGGAGAGCTGTCTGCCTCTAAAGCCCCCTCTCACACCTCAGACACCAAAGGAGAAAGGACAGAGGCCTCAAACTCGACTCCTTCTTCCACTTCCAGCTCCGCTTCCTCTGCTACCGCCCCACAAAGTGCTTCAGCTGCCTCTGCAGCCTCCGGTCACCCACTGTCTCTTAACCCCTTGTTACTCTCCAGTATGCTTTACCCAGGGATGCTTCTCACTCCAGGCCTTAACCTTCCTGTGTCTGCCACACAGCCGCAGAGCTCAAACAGTGACCCCACCCTACCTCCTGCTCGTCCTCCGCCACCTGCAGTCTCCCAGTCATCGCCACAGGAGATAGCTCGGCGAGCGGCAGAAAGGGACGGAGGCGAGGATGACGAGGCATTAGAAGACGAAGAAGAAGAAGATGACTCTGTAGAACAAAAGGAAAACAGTGGTCCTGAGGGTTCGGGGAAAGCTGAGTCATCTTCATCAGAGTCTGGGAGCTCTTCTTCATCAGATGATTCAGACTCCAGTGATTAGGAATGATCCTATGAATATATAATTATAAATTTATTTATGTATCGCCTAGAAATGTATACATATATTCACATATATATGGATTTTCCAGCACTTAATGTTGCGATTTCTTTACATGTAAATACAAGAAGTAACTAAAATGTTGTGTAATAAAGACTACAAAAACCTTTAAAAAAAACAGGAAAAACTGACTTAAAATGAACTGAAATAAAATTTCAGTGTTTGTTCACAAGGTACAGTCTTGTTTTGAGACATTTTGCATGTCAGACTTTAGTAGATTTCTGAACTTTGTGAACTTGTACCACAATTATGTACAATTGCAACAAAAAAAAACGGCATTATTGTAATTATGTCAGGATTTAATTTTATTAAAAAAGTGAAACCACATCAACATGCTCGTTGAGCTGTACTATTAATATATTTTGATTGTTGGGGGTTGGGGGAATGACACTTGACAAACACTTTGGTTTCTCTTGTAAATAGTCGGTACTTTTACAGGTTCGTTGACACTTATGCTTTGCAGATCATACGTTGGATATGTCAGCAATAACTTGGGCAGCTAATGAATGTCACTGAAGCTGTAGATTATATCTGCCATGTTCCACCCCAGTGCACAACTCACGCAGCCTCACTTACCTGTCCCTTACCTTCATATCATTTTGAGTTTGTTCCTGCATTAGTTCACTTAACTTTTTAGAAACCCAAATTACCTGCAGCTCCCGCTTTAATATCCAATTTGGGGGGAAACCTGGGGAATTTTTTTATTTATTTTTTTTTTTTTTTTAAATAAAACCCATAAGCCTAAAGCTGTCAAATGGATTCTAATTAAATTGTCGTAATTTCTTTTTGAGGTTTCATTTTTCACGTTATCTGATTTTAGAAACTCATTTTCACCATCACCTTACAAACATGTCACAACATGTCCCTGGTGCACTTTAGCTACTCCCAGTAGGCATACACGTTCACTTGCACATCTGTTGATTTTGACTACAGTATCTGAGTCTAACTCCTCGAGCTGTGAGGAACAGAAAACAACCTTTTACTGTGTGCCAAAAAAACTGCCCTTTGACCCTTTTGAGGTTTTGACTTAGTTTTGTGGTCTCTGTGTAGAAGACAAATTCAGGATTACTGATGATATGGATATTTCAACAACAACCCCGGCATATTTGACTGTATTTTACCTCAACTGTGCTAGATGGATTGGCTTCACTGTGCAGATGTACATTTGCATGGGTGTGTTATTTTGCTGTCCATGTACATAATGTCCTCGTTTCTGCTGGAATGTGTGTGTGTCAGAGGCCCTTTTTTTACTGTGAGCTTCCACTGTGTTTTCTTTGGCTGGACTCCTCTCACCTGGTATCTCCTGCTTCCATAACTTTCCAGTTTGATTGTTGTGTATTAAGGAGGGTGCCTTGCAAGGCTACAACCAGTAGAAAACTACTACCGTTACAAGTGTTTTTGACTTTCAAACATGCCATAAGAAATTTGAAGGAAATTACAGTCCTTTGGACTCTGTGTTACACGAGCACCTGTCTACCAAAGTCTTACACAACATGCACGGCACAAGCACAAAATAGTTCAAATCCTCTCTTAAGATTGTAGTAATTGTCATCGTCTGAGTATTACATTTAACACTGTGCCAGACAGGTTTGCTTCAGGAAGGGCTAAACAATCGCAGCGTGTGTTGGTGGGAGTTTGCAGCTTGGTTGTGTCTATTTCACTTTGTCTCGACTCTGTTCTGCTGATTAATGGAGCTTCAGCTAGATGTAGAAGTGCCCTTATCCTGTACCTCACGCTCTCGTTTGACGTCTGTCTGACAAACTAACAGCTCAGATTTGTGCTCCGCGTCCATGCCTATGCATTTCGTTCATCGTCCCTGCACATTTTTCGCATTCATCTGTAACCAGGATACACATAAACACTGGAATTCACTCAAGCCGAAGTACCTTTTGTAATTTTCTCTGGCTCTAGGACTGCTGTTAGACAGTGGACTGTTAGATACACATTTCAAAATTATTTCTGAGGTGAGGTTTTTGTCCGCCCCCCCCCCCCCTGAATTAACTCAGTCTGATTAGTTCTTAAGTGTTGCTGTAGCATTGTTCTGTAGTGGGTGAAACCATGAGCAGCCCCGCGGTCTGAACACAAAGACTGAAGACACCTTTTGATTTCCGATGTTGCTTTAAAGTGATTTCCTTGTATGCCTGTTATATATATATATATACACACCTCGTCATGGGTTTTGCTTGCAATGCAATTTTTTTTTTATTACTAACATTACAGTATTTTTCTATGTCTGAGCAATGAACTTAAACATGCCACTGTCATTTTGTATATCTGCACCTCTGCTCTCTTTAAACTTGTAGTGCCCTTATGCAAACACCCAGCCATTGCTTCTTCTGCTGTAGGTGATTGATCTAACGACTTGTTAATTTTTGTTGTTGCCCCACAGCGATGGGTTGATGGATTGATGACTGTGCTAAACCTCTTTAGGCCACATATGGAAAAAATGGTAGACTAAAGATTGGACTTTTTGCTTGTCTTTAAATTATTTTTTTTCGAGGTTGTAACTGTACAAGGACTCCCAAAGCACTGTTGCTGCTAGAGAGGCAGTGTTGTGCGTTAAACACAAGTAAACAATGACCAATATGCAAGAGGAATTACAAAACACACTACTGCTGTACAATGAGGTTTACTTTCCGTTTTCATACATGTTATCACTGAGATGACAAAACGAGCATCATTGGTTTTGTATTTTGATTTTCAAGCTTGATGATATCCTAAATGTCACCCTGGTCAGTTTTTTTTTTTCTTCTTCGTTGGACAGTTGTAATATTTGCAAGTTGTGGTCTGTGTAGTCAAATAATTCTTTATGTAGTGCAGGAAAATGCGTCTTAAAAGTCATTTGTAATTTATTGGATTACTTTCTATGAAGTTCTATAGAGGAAATTGAGGTTTAATTATTTTTATTAAACATATTCTTCTGACTATCAATTATGCGTGCCTTGCCTGTTGCTTTGACTCGGCGCCTTATTCAAGAAATCATTAGTGTCGGGATCTTTATGGCACATGAAGTGTACCCTTTATTACTGTTCTGCTCCAATCCGTTTTCCACACTGGCACTCACTGTAGAAAGCAGATTCAGTGGGAAGGCACAGGAAATAATGATCTTCTGATCCTGGATGAAAGCACTTTGTAAGCTTTTCTATGCATTAAAACTGCAGTGACAGAAAATAAACTGTACTTAAATTGAGGTAACTGAACCCTAATGTAGAATTGTCTACATTAGAACATTTTAAATTAACTTTAAGTTAAAAGAAGTAAGTATAAAGGGGTTCCTTTTTTAATCAACGTGCTAGAGTAACAAATCAGAAAACAGGTGTTACTAACAACATCAATATTCAGAGTGCAAGTAGAAAAAAAGGAGCACCATTGGGTTCTCTCAGTGCTAATTATAGCTATTGTAATGCAGCATGCGGTACATAGCCTAAGTATTGCATAAACGTTTTGAAAACTGTTTCAATGTTGGTGGTTCACTTAATCTTAAAGTGCTCATATTGTGCTTTTTGGCTTTTCCCCTTCCCTTTATTGTGTTATATATCTTTTTTGTGCACGTTATAGGTTTACAGAGTGAAAAAGCCCAAACTCCATCCCAAAGGCACTTAACATCTCCACAAACTGCTCCAAACAGCTGTGTTGTAGTCCAGCCTTTACTTCCGTGACGAACGTGCGTTTGTAACACACGTTATAATGCTCGCCTAGCTGCTAGCATGGCACTCCCTCATGCTCTGCTTCTGACCTGTGTAGTAGTCCTTACATAGTTACTGCGCATGTGTGACTCCCAGCAAAGATGGTACAGAAGTGAGATGTCTCACTCTGTAGCTAAAACAGAGAGCTCAACACACAGGGGGAAAAGAGGGACCGCAGCAATGTGCAGCACAACAAAATGTTTTATTTTTAATAGTAAACCTATTCTGATATAACCTATAAATACAATTATGAACCTGAAAATGAGCATATGAGCACTATATCTAGAAATATGTCATTGGTTGATGTTACCAACATTCTTTGCGTGTTATATTGGTAGCTTTTATGATTCATAATAAACAGTGCTGCTGTTTGTCCATCAAACTGTTTTCTAATTCTCTTCTTAACCAATACCACATGCAGGGTTTAACACATCAGTGGGTAAACAGTTAAACTGCTGAACATCAGCAAAGGGTTAACACATTTTCCTCTCTACTGTAAGTCCTCCACTCCTCCTCTTGGTGGTGCACAGTGGCCTGTGTATGTTACTTCAACAACTGTTCATTGCTTCTCATAGCAACAAGACCCAAGTGACAAGTTGGGGCATGTCTGAGAAAGGCCAATGATCTGAACTTCCTCAACCTACTGTGAACCATGCTGCACCACTTCTGTGCTACCAGCCGGACATATAAGAGTCATACAGGGGATTCTTGGATCAAAAGACTCTCAATCTGGCTCTGGTAAGTGACTTTTACCATCTATATGACTTTAGTTTTCTAGGTCAAAAGTTCAATTTAGATGACATGACTGATATATTGCATGAAAAGTCAGCTGACAAGCAAAATGTAACACTGTCATCATCCACTTCTACATTAGTTATAATAACTAAATGCTGTAGCACAGACTGAACCTCTACGGTTTACAATTGACTATTTTAAATGGGTCAATTGCAGCCAGGCCTAATGCACTTACAATACCGTTTTATTGATAATCAAAAACGACATTAATTCAGTTAACTAAAGTAACATTTAAATGCTTAGCACATGTCTGAAAGTGGAAGTAACTTATGTCAGTGAAGAAAACAGGAAAAGGGTGTAACCCATAAAAATTGGCAGCAGATTTTACATTTCTCAGAGTGTAAATTGATTTCTGATTTTATTACAGACTTTCCAGGAAAATAAAAACACCAACAAAACATGTTGGATGTTGCTTTTAGCCATATGTCTATTTCTGTGTACTTTGAGAGCAACAAAAAGACAGAGTCGAATTCTCTGTATGTGTTTTACATGATTCTGACATTATATGGAAAGCTGTCTGGGACTACCCTTGGTAATGGCACATTAACCCATCGGTTGTCAAAGGTCCATGAACAAAGATTTCTTCACAAATCTGGGCATTGTTAATCAGATAATGGTCAGGGCCTGGAGGTCATATTGTATGTACAGTATGACTCAAAGTCTCATACAGTGTGTATGAGCAGCTGTGTGCCTACTAATGCGGATACAGTCAGTCTGTATTAGTTTTGCGTGTTTTCTTGCAACAAATATCTTGTCTTAAACCTGCAGCTGTCGAAATTGACTGATGAAGACATAACGTGTCATAAATACACGGTCTACTCTCCTGATTTCAGTATTTGAAAGTGTTGCATCTGAGAATAAAGTGAATCAAGTGAAAGCTTTTGTTAGTCCATTAACCTGCAGTGCTGTGAAGACTATGCTCATTCAGAGGAAAGACAGTCTTTGAGGTCTCTGGTCCCTCCACACAGAATACACTGCAGACACACCGGACAATGCTTTATGGAAATATGCTTTGGTGAAGAAGTATCTTTTATATAAGTCTCTCTGTTCCTTACACTGATTATTACTGTTATGTCCTAGTTTACACTCTCACAGAGACAAACATTACAGGCATTACACAATAGTAAAAACATCTTAACCTTATTTGACCCCAAATAATTAAATTCTCAAACAATACAGAATGGGAAGATGTAGAGATTTTTTTCTCTCCGTAATAAGGATGCCTGCTCTTAACATACGTAACCTGGTCATTTAAACAAAATTAACAAATGAGCTGCAATAATGACCAATCATTAATGTCATTAACAACTTCATTAAGATCACCACAGGATAAAAGGGACCTTATCTTGGAGATGTGTGAAGACAGACAAATAAAGCAAGAGTGAAGAAGCGTCTTGCGTGAGCGTTGAAGCAAATGTCAGAATCAAATACTATTAATAACAAAGCTGTGTGACATTAGTGGAGGAAACGGTTGCAGACTGAAACAAAGGTAGCTTGTAATGAAAGTTACAGCTGTAAAGCCACTGGCATTGTCAAAAAAAGGGTCATTAAGAAAGTGTTATTTAGAATACCAGCCTGTGTGAGTGGACAAGCAATGTTTTAAGGAAGAAAGTCCAGAGAGCTTTTTACAACAGGCAGCTAGACTGACTGTGACTATTTATATATAGTATCTCCAAAAGAAAGCAAATAACGTTTTTAACTAAATCTGATAAAGTGATGGGCTCAAAATGGCTCCATGAAGAGGAAATATTAGGTTCATTACCACAATAAAAGTTGATGAGTATGGTTATATTTGATTTGTATATAGCTCGAGGATTTGTATTAGTGTCCTGCACACATGGTGCCCGGCCTGTATAGACTTACAAGACCGATGAAGAAACACAATCACAGTTCAGTATCGTACAACCTCTCCAAGCTTTCTTAGTTTCTCAGCTTGTTTCCTTCTCTGTATCTCGCACACACACACACACACACACACACACACGTGTATCACCACATGCCGTCTGCAGGTCTGTCTGACTCATTGAGGACAGTAGCTCAGAATGATAAACTGCACATGTGGGAATGATCAGAGGAACAGAGTGTCCATTGAGGCCGGACGTGGAGGGGAACAAACACACACAGAAACTGAAATGGGTGAGATAGAGAAGAGGGCTTTTTCCAGTGGAGAAAGGAATTTAGTAAAAGTAAGAAGTAAAAGTACCAATAGTACTACAACTATGTAAAAATACCCCGATACAAGTGGTGTTGGATAAGACCCATGGCCTCCAATCACCTGTGATCATTGTTCACATTATACAGCCTGGGACTAAAGCTCCTGTAATGGAAGCTGACAAAGAACATAACAGTCGGTTAAACTGAAAATAATCTTGTTTGTCTGGTGGCCTGTTGTCTGGAGATTACCATATCCTCAAACCATCTACCATATGACTTCCCCCTTATCCTTCAGATCTTAAAACTGGCACCATATCACTTCCTGAAGGTGTGCCCAAGCTTGCTTTTATTGCTTGCTTTATTGTATACTTACTGAAGCTGTTTACATTTTATACATTTGCATGTCATTTAATAAATGTCCATGAAATAAGAGAATGTGCACAGACAGGATTTTACAAATATTTGTCAGGGTTTGCATTAGCCAATATAGCTGACAAAGAACATAACAGTCGGTTAAACTGAAAATAATCTTGTTTGCCAAGCCGTCTAACAGACACAAGTCTTCTCTGGCTTCTAAAATAGTCCTCTTGTTACACACTCAACCCATCAGTCGACATTTATGTATGATGTACAGTAACACATATGACTCATCACAAATGAGAAGATTGATACCACTTTCTGCTAAATATGAAGCTCCAACCAGCAGGGGATTAGCTTAGTTTAGCATACAAACTGGAAGCAGGAGGAAACAGCTAGCCTAGCTCTGTCCAAAGTTCAAAAATCCACCTACTAGCACCTCTAAAATGTACTAAGTAATATTCGTACACATTACTAATTTATTTGTACACAAGTTGTTGAGTTACATGCTATAACTATTGGTTGGCTTTATTGGCTGGGCCACTGACTTGGTTACAGGAAGTAACAACCACTAGCCTAAATGGTAGGTACATTTGTGTTTGTGTTCAAACAAGATGTAATGTTTACATTTGTGAGATACTGGTAGTCAGATTATTTAGCTTCGGAAAGGCTGGCCATTTGACTTAATAGAAACCCTGTCCATGTTTATCCTGTCTATCACTTTAATAAGTACAATATGTGAGTGTTGTCATTATGCCTAGCTTCTTAAAAAAAAGTAGTGTCAGACTGATATAAAGCTAAAGATACATGAAAATAGTAAATATAAATTAAGCAATGACATTTAACCATTTTTACAAATTGTATTAATTTAGTGGTTGACTGATGATGCCAGATTGTACTGCACTGAAAGGTTTGTTTCTAATGTTCTTTTCCTTGTTTAGGTGCCCATTCCTGTGCTGACTCTCATCCTGTGTGAGTGTGGATTTCACCATGGCAACCGGGCCTCAGGGTAACCGAGGACGGCCAAGGTTTGGCCCTAGTGACTGTCTGATTGCTGTGTTCAGGTTAGCACTACCGTCTTACAGTATTACTCACACAGCGGCCATTTTGTCGGTATGGAATCTCAGAATTACGACATTATCTCTGTGTGTTATGTTAGTACACAACAAGTAGTGTAACAAAACACTATACCAGTTGCAATAAACCACAAAAGACCTTAAATAATTAATCAGTGCCACAGAGAGAATGATGTCTCTGTAGTGTTACTGCAATATCTCTCCATATAGCTTTGGTTTTGACACTATATAACAAGGGCTACTTAGGCACACAGGTTTGCATTAAGACAAAGGTTTGTATCACTATGTGTAAACATTATGTTTAGTTTAGGAGGTTCCTGTATACTCTTTAAATTATTTTACAGTTGCATTGAGGACTTTGAGAAACCTTGTGTGGCCTTTTAAATAATTTAAATGTTTTCTAACAACTCCCATTCATTTAATCACTATGCTACTATACTAACTAATATGATTCCTCTGATTCAGGGCCTGCTCCAGAGATCCAACCAAGGTGATTGAAACGAGACTGACATCTATGCTACGCACATTTCTGCAACACCACAGGGACAATGCAGGAAATGAGAATGCCAATGGTATACTTAAATGATGAATGATCCTACAATAATGGGACGAGGGGATGTGATAGTAACTTCAATGTTGGCGATAAATGCATTCACATTTAAAGAACTCTGTTACCTTATGTTCAATATTTCGGGAGGACAGACAATTAGAGGCTTCACAGTGTTACTGGTTTTTAGCCTAGAATTTTTATGGTTGATTTTATGATCACTGTTTCTATCAGAAGCAACAACGTCTCTTTGAGCAGAGCAGGGAACCACTCTCTGCTCACCTACAGTATTTTAAATCCCCACATGGCTAGAGAGTGTTTTTTAATGACATGTATCAGATTCTGAAAGAAATGTTTGTTGTTGATACATGTCACATACAATCCATGTGATACTTTTCACAGATTTGGCAGTAAAGTGCTGCTGTGAAGCCATGATCTGGTATTACAGGACCCTCGAGTGCCTTGCCAGTCAAGAGAGGAAGAGGCTGGGCATCAGTGACATCTCGGTGAGTGTACTGCCCTCATGTGGCCACAGGTGGAACTGCTGTTTAACAAAACTCTTTCCGCACACTGGGGGCACTGCATGTCACTGAGTGATGCAGAATGGGCTATACTTACTATGTGTATGTCCTTCCTGAGCCTTCCTGAAAAGTTTTGATCTCTAAATTTCATTTACATTTTCGTTTTGTGATGTGCATGTGTTTGTCGCAGGTCATCTTGGAGAATGATCTTTTCCAGTGCTGTCTGGTGGCCTGTTGTCTGGAGATTACCATATCCTCAAACCATCTACCATATGACTTCCCCCTTATCCTTCAGATCTTAAAACTGGCACCATATCACTTCCTGAAGGTGTGCCCAAGCTTGCTTTTATTGCTTGCTTTATTGTATACTTACTGAAGCTGTTTACATTTTATACATTTGCATGTCATTTAATAAATGTCCATGAAATAAGAGAATGTGCACAGACAGGATTTTACAAATATTTGTCAGGGTTTGCATTAGCCAATATAGATGCCAATTCAGCGTTTGTTACTTTAAAACGGACACATTCCTGTCTCGTGTGAATCTTAACAGTGGTTTCTGAGGGAGTAGAGATCCAGTTTTTTTTACCAGATAGTTTCCCATCTGGTTTGAGATTTGAACCAAAGCAACATCCATGCCACCTTCAGTTTTGAGGATACCTCCGTCCTCCATTTTGATTTCCTATGGTCTGACAGGTGATTGAGTTGGTGTTGCGGGCTGAAGTGGGCCTGCCTCGTGCTGTAGTGAGACACCTCGCCCAAGTTCAAGAGAAAGTTCTGGAGAGCTTGGCCTGGACCAGCGACTCACCGCTGTGGGAAGACATCAGAGCCAACGAGGGCCATCTGCCTACCTGCAAACAGGTTGGCAATAACACGCAAAAAACACTTTACCTGGCACCAGGAGTTATCTAAGATTTAATAATCAAGGTTCTTCCAAGGTGATGCTGGTGACAATTTCTGATTAAATTAGAAATACGATTCAAATGTTTCTTTCTACTGACCGAATGACAGACCTTTATCAGAACAGCAGAAGCAGTAGTGTTTTTTCACACATACGTGGCTTTAATGAGGGTTTTTGTGTCATATGCAGGTGATGCTTCCTACACAGCTTGAAGATTCAAAGAGAACAGACTTTCAACCTGACAGAAACCGACCAGGAGGTATACACGTAGTGTCAAAGCTCCCTTTTTTGACAAATTTTAATTGAAAACGGACTACAGTATTTTTATTATGGATTTGACTGTTTTTGTCAGTGGATCTCAATTTGGGAGCTGAACTGTCTGACAGCACTGACCAACAGAGTTCCCCATCAGCTGGAAACAGGCCTCAGAGAAGCAACCCCCTCCATCTGTTTGCTCGCAAGGTCAGTTAATCTACCACACCATAACATTCTGCTGGAGTGTGACGATAACTGTTATTTGGAGCCACAATTACAATAACCATTTAAAAATTCAATCAAGAGAGAAAAAAAAACAGCTAATCTACATCTAATAATAATAATAATAATAATAATAATAATCATCTACATTAAAGTTGATTCAAATGATGCAGGAGTTAGTGACAGACCACACTGTATTCTGTACTGTTTAGCTCATGTCCAGCTGATCAAATGGCCAAACTTTACTTTTACTATATATTATACACTATGTTTGTATGTTATAACGGTGACACAAGGTAATATGGGAATGTAATCATTTGTTTGGAATATTTTGAGATGTTTAGTATGGTCATGTTTTCTCTTTGGTTCAGGTTTACAGCTTGATGGGTAAACATCTGAGGGAGATGTGTTCCACACTGAACATTAGTGATGAGCTGCGGCTGAAGATCTGGACTGGTTTTGAGTACTCTCTGGTCCACTCCACTGACCTCATGGTAGACCGTCACCTGGACCAACTGCTCCTGTGCGCTATCTACATTATACCTAAGGTGGGCTTTGATTAGTCTACAGTATATCCACAACATTCCACTTCCGGGATTGCTCCGGTGCCGCCGGAAATTCCGCCAGATGTCCCTCTTTTCGGCCGGATGTCCGGTACCTTTCGCTTTCTTTGTGTTGTAATATTACTATCTATGGTTAACTGCTCCTCAGATCTCTGCAGGATACATCCAGACAGCTAGCTAGACTATCTGTCCAATCTAAGTTTTCTGTTGCACGACTAAAACAACTTTTGAACGTACACATGTACAAAATGCAGCGGCACCGTGGCTCCGTCCGTCACTTAGCACCGCCCAAGACGATTGTGATTGGTTTAAAGAAATGCCAATAAACCAGACCACGTTTTTCTCCCATTCCAGAATGCTGTGTGGACTTGCCAGACCCTCCTCCACAGCGCTGCGGCGGAGGGTCTGGTGAAGCGAGACTAGGCTTTGATAGCTCTGAGAGTACTCTCTCAGCACCTTTTATGGTCATTTGTTGATTTGGTAAACATGCTGATATACAGAATATGCAACTGGATGTCTGGGTCTAGGGGATATTATAACTGTAGGTCAAGAAGTGAAGTGAAGTGAAGTTTTTTTAATATGGTTAGGCTAACCTAGTTTACCATTTTATACTTAAGTTTTGTCCATTTGTGGTGTGTTGTCCTGATGCAGCTTATGTCACCTGCTTAATAGTTTTTTCCAGGAAAGGTTTATGGTTTGACTCCATTCAGATTCCGGCATGTACTGTAACAACACATATTACATAATCAATTATTTATTTATGGCATTGCTTTTACAGATTACAAAGCTGGAGATACCCTTCAAACGCATAATGAAGTGCTACAAAACTCAGCCACTTGCCAGCAAAAGTGTAAGTTATTTTTTATTCATTTTTTTGATCATTCTGCTTGTCATTGTGACCCATAAAGAAAACAGTGTGGCTGATGCATAGTCTCTATCACTGTCATATCAAGAAGCTAAATTGCTTACAAAATTGGATAGTTAAAATATAAGATGTGTGACTTGGATGTTACTGAATATCAAAACTGTGTCATCAAATTGACAGATTGTGTGATTAACATACTGAAAGTGTGATTAAGGTTTCAGCTTTATTAGTTCAAAAGTTATGAACACAGACATTTTCTGTTCTCAGGTCTGCAAAAATGTGCTGATGTCCAGAAGAGAGACAGAAAATGATCTCACTGGAAACAACAGTAAGAAAACCTTTAGTAAGAAAATATGTAAACTGCATGCAGGAAAATACAGTATGGAATTATTATTTCCTCTCATTACCTAGAGGTGACGAATACAAGCTGAGTTACACAGATTAAGAAA
The DNA here is from genome assembly GCF_031162955.1 of Sander vitreus. Lineage (NCBI taxonomy): Eukaryota > Metazoa > Chordata > Actinopteri > Perciformes > Percidae > Sander > Sander vitreus. The sequence continues at coordinate 33,165,677 of NC_135855.1, forward strand.
TACATCAGTGTATACTAACTCAACTTTTCTTTCTTCATACTCATATTACTATAAATGTGTTTGTTTAGCCACTTTGTTTAGCCTTTTACTTACTAAATGATTTTTACTTGCAACTTTTTATTTATTGTTTTGGGCAAAGTTGCTAAAACAATGCTAATTTAATTAAAAGATTACACATGCTTTGATTTTGCTATTGCAATGACAGACACATCCTGTTAGCCCAAATAAAACACTACATCTAACATCTACAGCTGGACTCACAACATGTTACCTTTAACTGAAGCCCTTTAGGCAGCACATCTATGTCAGCCATAAGTCATGTATTATGTTGCTGGAGAGCAATGACTCATTGTACAAAAAATTAAACACATCAAGTTACCACAATAACTCACACTATATTACCTTCATTATATCATTAATGGAACGGGAGACAATGTACTGTAATTCCACGGTGAGAGGCGACTATTTATTACATTGTTGATTACAGATAATGGAAACCACGGCATCAGTATTCCAACCCCCAACACACTGTCAACACATTACCCAGAACCTAGCCAGGAGAGGGGAAATCTTATTTACTTTTACAACCAGATCTACACGACAAAGATGCAGCACTTTGCCAAGCAGTTTGCCCCAACCTCTGCAGTAAGTGAACCATTTTAAGTCTCAGAATTTTGACAACTGAACAAGAACAGAAAGTAACAAGCTGAGGTCACAAAAACCCAAAAGCCCATTAATGTATATGTAAAATATCATAATACTGTATAGGGCTGCACGATACGAGGAAAATATGTGATATGCGATGACGTTGTTGAATATCACGATAATGATATTACTTTCCATAAATAAACTATATAAAAGTGTAGTCAGTTCTGCATTTCTGCCGCTTTCAGTATTGTGCTTAAATACAAAGAATTGCTTGTTGAATTTAAAACAAACCAAAGGAAATCATATCTAACATTCGTTATTGAACAAATTAAACATTAAATTGTATACAAAAGTGGCCGTTTAGCTCAGTTGGTAGAGCAGGCGCATATATACAGAGGCTTCTTCCTCAACGCACTGGGTCCAGGGTTTGAATGTGACCGTTTTCCTGCATGTCTTCCCACTCTCTCTCCCCTTTCATATCTCTGTCTAATAAAGGCAGAAATGCCCCAAAAAAAATTCTCTGCTGATATTTTCTTTGTACTAACACAAAAAATCTCTGAGTGTCTTTTGCGATATGTTGCAGCATTTTGCGATGTGTTTATTGCGGCAGTTGATATTGCGATGACAATAAAAAAACAATATATTGCGCAGCCCTAATACTGTATCACTACATCACTTAAGATGGGATTTTTTTTTAACACAATGCTGTGTCACTCTTGTGTAGGGAGACACTCCTCCTTTGTCTCCATACCCCAGACAGTGGAAAGCATCTCCTCACAGACAGCGGCTGTCCAGCAGCCACTCCATCTACATTTCACCACACAACACAGAAACCACTCCCCCCCGTACACCCGGACTCTCGTACTACTTCAACTCAAGCCCCCGAGAGGTCTGTAGATATAATGTTGGTAACCTTTTTCTGTGATGAAATTGTTCAAAATTCAATTTGTTCACAGTGTAGAAGGTATGGGATATACATTTTTATTAGTAAACCTTTTTAACGGAGATAAAGTATTAATTTCATGATGATTCAGTGATTAAGTCACAGCTAAGTAAATAAGTTATGGTTGAATATTGCTACAAATATCCCTTCCGTCTCTCCACAGTGTCTGCGTGAGATCAATAACATGATCAGGACGGGCAGGTCACCCAACAGGCGATGCTATGTGGTATCACTGGATAGAGAAGAGGAAAAGGAGGAGGAAGGGGAGGAGGAGGAAGATGGTCCTTCAGCGAAGAGGCTTTGCTTGGAGGGTCAGTCAGCCTGGCAGAGGCGACTAAGGAATGTGGTGAATGATCGCGTGACAAGAAGAGACCAGCACCAACCATCTCCAGTTACAAGGCCTAAGCTGCACTAGAGCAGAGAGGAGCACGAAGTCTCACTGCTCCGGTTTCTGAGGCTGTAACTACAATGGCAGGTGTTCCTTTACAGATATCTGTTGAAGGAACACTTTGCCAATATTTAAAAAAGGGAACATCGGGTGCCCGGATAGCTCAGTTGGTAGAGCGGGTGCCCATTTATAGAGGTTCACTTCTCGACACAGCGGGCCTGGGTTTGACTCTGACCTGCGGCCCTTTGCTGCATGACATTCCCCCTCTCTCTCCCCTTTCATTTCTGAAAAAAAGAATCTTAAAAAAAAGGGAATATAACAGTTTCTTTTCTCTGTTTTCTCTGGTCATTTAACACCAATTTCAAAAATGTTTTCCAGCGGTAAGATAATTCTTTAGGAATTCCTTTGGGCCATATTCGTTATCAGCTCTACATCTCGTCTGCAGTCTGTCCTTTTTGGGTTTTTTTTGCCCTGCACTATTTCTGACACTTACGGTCCTTGAAAAAGGCACTAAACCCTCAGCTCAGTGGCAGATCGTAGATGATTGTGGTCGTCCTGAGCAGCTTACTGGTGGACGTGTACGAATCATAAAGTTAAACCAAGTACTGCAGTTGAAACTGTATGACAAGCTTGCCTGCTCATGTGGGTGAGCGAATGTCAAGCTTCATCAGTGTCTATGGCTTTAATAAATACTTGATTCTAACTGGCTCGATTCTGATTAACTGAGGGATGATGAAGTGTTCAGTGCGTTTTTATCCTGTAATGATACATTCTTGAATATACTCAAACATTATAAAAGTCCTGCTAATTTGGGACTGTTGAAAACATCAGGGGTGATTCTAGGATCAGACCTTTAGGGGGGCTCAGCCCCTAATTAGAATGTGACACGGATACAGTGCCTTCCAAAAGTGTTAAACCCCCCCCGCTAAATCAGTAATTTCATTAGCCGATAATCTCTAAACTAGCTACTGAACAACAACGTCAGGTAGCGTTTTTTGACACTATTAACACTATGATGGAACTAAACCTGACACTTCACAAGTCACAACCAATTTGACACAATGTTCTAACATTCAGCAATTTTAGTTGCTTACGTTTTAATTTGGGTTCTAATCTGCACCATGAAATGACCAACTTCTTCTCTGGGGACTACCAACATTAAACTTGACAACTGCTCCTGCTCTCCCTGTGACAAATTAGATAGAGACTCAGGCAAAGGTGGGAGTCTGGCACAACCACCTCCGATTGGCCAACATTACGTTTCTGTTAACCCTTTCCGTGCCTGGGTTACAAGTGCATAGCATTGGCAATAGCGACACAGGATATCAAATCAGTTTCAAGCCCTTTGAACCTGGCTTGAGCCCCCTAAAAAGGGTCTAAAATCGCCATTGGAAAACATGATGAAACGTGATTTTTCAATTCTTTGCAGGAATGAAGGGAAAGTGCAGAAGTTGGAGCAGCATGAAACTTTATTCAGATTTTGATGATTAGAACTGACAACTAATGAAAACACCAAATTCAGTATCTCAGAAAATTTGAGTGGTCCAAAGTTATGTTCTCTGATGAAAGTAAATTTTGCATTTCCTTTGGAAATCAAGGTCCCAGAGTCTGGAGGAAGAGAGGAGAGGCACAGAATCCACGTTGCTTGAAGTCCAGTGTAAAGTTTCCACAGTCAGTGATGTTTTGGAGTGCCATGTCATCTGCTGGTGTTGGTCCACTGTGTTTTCTGAGGTCAAGGGTCAATGCAGCCGTCTACCAGGAAGTTTTAGAGCACTTCATGCTTCCTGCTGCTGACCAACTTTCATGGAGATGCAGATTTAATTTTCCAACAGGACTTGGCACCTGCACACAGTGCCAAAGCTACCAGTACCTGGTTTAAGGACCATGGTATCCCTGTTCTTAATTGGCCAGCAAACTCGCCTGACCTTAACCCTATAGAAAATCTATGGGGTATTGTGAAGAGGAAGATGCGATGCACCAGACCCAACAATGCAGAAGAGCTGAAGGCCACTATCAGAGCAACCTGGGCTCTCATAACACCTGAGCAGTGCCACAGACTGATCGACTCCATGCCACGCCGCATTGCTGCAGTAATTCAGACAAAAGGAGCCCCAACTAAGTATTGAGTGCTGTACATGATCATACTTGTCATGTTCATACTTTTCAGTTGGCCAACATTTCTAAAAATCCTCTTTTTTTTGTATTGGTCTTAAGTAATATTCAAATTTTCTGAGATACTGAATTTGGGGTTTTCATTAGTTGTCAGTTATAATCATCACAATATTGATTGATTGATTACAATATCATGGGTGATTTAATACTATATTGAAGAAAAGTGTTTTACTTATTGTTACATCATTTGGTTATTTGAACGTGCAGAATATTTGTTTGCTGTTTCACTTTCATCTGCTGAAGGGACCAAGTTTCTCTAAATTCAATCTGAGTTTTAGATGTGTACAAGGATTTTGTTTGAAAAATAATCACGGTCCAGTATTCAACCTACACAGATATGATGTGGAAACTGGAGGAAGTTTGAACCTCCAGTGCACATAGCCAACAGTGAGAATTAACTTTATAGTAAAGTAGGAGACATCTTCTTTTCTAAATAGGCCTAGACAATAATAAAAATGTGTGAAGTAAACATAAAGCAGAGTATGTTTGATTCATGTCTGAAACCATGTCTTTAATTGTTGTTAAAAGATGCTGCTAAATTGAAATGCTTTTCATGTAATCTTCCAAGTGTCACCATGAACTCCAGTTTTTGAAAAGCAATCAGTGTTAAAAAAAAAGATACATACAAAATAAACATACATTTTTTGACAATATGTGTCCTATTCCTGTCTTTGTATAACAGTCTTATTCAATAAACTATTATTCAATAAATTATTCTCTTCATTCTTTAACAAAATTGTCAGACTTTAACAGCAAATACTGTTTGGATTCTGTTGAATTTCCACTTTAAAAAGTTAAACAGTCACTCTGCTGTGGTTCCTGTTTTTACTTGGCAGAGCAGTACTACCTAATGACCAACCAGCAAGGGACCCACTTTCATAATTTATAGTATAGACTGTAATTGTATTATTTAATATAATTGATTTTCAGTTTTCACACTCACACTCCACCTTCATACAAAGCGGTCTGTAGTAATGATCTACACATTTTGTTTCCTAAGACCCAGTAGACCTGTAAATACAGATCTGCTCTGACATTAACTGACTGGTGATAAATAAAAATTATAAATTCCTATTGTATGACGGAATAAAAGCAGAAACTCCCAGCACATCCATTGTTGGAAACCATGGCTGCCCTGTGATTGACACACAATCCCCTTCAGTGTTTATCAGTAACCATGTTTTGGCATGCTACGGAGTTAATTCTCAACCAGTGTTGCTTAGGAGGTAATTACAAAAAGGCAGTACAAACGGCAGACAAAGGCTCATAAAATGAAACCAACACAGTCAGGTGCCCAAAATTAACAGGAAGTCTTGAGGTTGCCATAGAGAACAAAGGCACCTGAGCCCACAACACTTATACGGGTCTTAGGGTTATGACCAGTAGTTCAACACTCCATACGCCTCTGCCTCCCATCAGCTGAACAGCACACTGTAGAAACTAAGATTTTGCCAAATCATGGGTTGCAACACAAGCCGGGGCACCACAGTGCTGGAACCTTCTGAAATGCCAGAGGAGAGGCCGAAGACAGCAACTTCCACCAAGGAGGCGTCTACAGAGGGAACCAATGGAACAACAGACAAAGACAAGGATAAAAAAATGGAGAAATCCAGCTGAGTGCCATATTTACACCTCATCACTCTTCTCAAGGTAAGAAATATGATTTTTTTTAAACTGAAAGCTGTATTTTTCCACTACTTCCTTTTCATCAAATCTCAAATATTATACACAATCTACATTTTACTTATCAGCTGACTATGACCTTACATTGTTTTCAAATCTATCAATGGAACAAGATTATAGTACCTCACCATAAAGAAAGCAATTTATGACCATCGCATTGGGGTCACTTTGATACAATCACCTCTATAACTTGACCGCCGTGTCTCTCTGAGGCTATTTGACATGACAAATGTGCTGTGTGGTGACTGAGATGGGCTCAGTGTGTCTGTGTTGCTGTGTGTACAGATTGGCCTGTCCGGGGTGAAGGAGGGCCTGTCAGCAGGAGGAGGCGACGCTGCACTACTGTCCATCAACCTCTGTGTCATCTGGGCCAGCCACACACATACACACACCAATACACGCACTAAAGATAAAATTCAGTTCTTATGTTCATATTCCAGAAATTATTTTGTGATAAATACGCTGATCCAAATACTGTGTTGTGTTGTTGTGTACCTGTGTTGCCTTTATATTCTTTTCTAGCCTGCGGCGTGCTTTGCATCGCCTTTTTTGTTTTTTCAAAGCCGTTATATGTTCATTCTCCGCTCCTCCTCCTCTGAAGCGCTCACACACCTCTGGTCAGGGCTGATAGATACAACACACTCTTTCAAATGCTTCCAATTTTGCTGCAGGCTAAAGCAGCAACCCAGATAGTCAGCTTGTGTTTCAGCTGTGGGTACCTTGCAGCCCTCCAACTAGATAGCATGCTCTGCATATCAGAGACAGTGAGTGTTTTACACTGCAAATAATGAAATGCTGCCAAGAGTTGGGTTACAAAAATGTTCACGCACTTTCCAGTCTATGCCACCAGGGGGCATGGACAAACGCTGAGGTAGTTCTCTGTGCCGCCACCAGGGAGCAGAAGTGATCTTTCCTCAATACTATGAGACATCTGAAGCTGGCTCCATTTGCTGAAGACATTTAATCTGAAATATAGGTTGTAAGTTTATTACCAGCTAGTGAATGGAGCTGGAATGAAATAGCCATTTCACAAAGCCATATCAAAAATACCCATCTCACAGGCAGCGGGAAATTACATGAAAATATTACCATTATACAAATGGAAAGTGTGATTGAATAATGTGCTGGAAAAGATAAATGAAAAGCACTTTGTTGGAAAACGTGGTACTAAATAGGTTTTTAATTTCAGTAGTGGGATAAAAGAAGCACATTTTACCCCATTTCAGTACCAATTGATTAGTGGTTCCACATCTGCAGATAGAGAGGGGGCCTTATCGTCTCATTATCAGTTAATTAATATGCATGCACACATGCCAATTATCTTTCCTCTGCCATTTAGCAGAAATGAGACATTGATGTTTTAATGGATGAATGAATGGATAACTCCTTTGTTGCTTTAAAGACAAGGCAAGCACATTGATTGACATAGCCGGGAAATGTTAAGAGGCACAATTGAATTAAGAGCAACCTGAAACACTTGATTATTATATTAATACTTCTCAGCAGCTAAGCCTTTCTCTGTCCCTTTATATGTGTTTTTTTTACTTTCGCATTAAAAATACAAAAGGGGCAAGAGATTTACAGTGCATTATATATGCATGTATGTACTGTATGTGTGTGTGTGTGTGTGTATATATATATATATATATATATATATATATATATATATATATATATATATATATATATATATATATATATACCAATGAGAATCCATTATGGAAACATTTTATTTGAAGGACATGCAGAATAGCAAGCTATTACATTTTCCACTGTGCCATGACTATTAAAGATTAAAGGACCCAAGGCCACACCAAGTGAAGCAAACCCAATATGAAAGTTATATTAATCATTATTCGGTTTACTGTACTGTGTGCGCTGAATTTATGTTCATGAGTCACAGGCCAGTGTTATGTGCCAGTGAAATAGGCAATATTATGGAAGGAAGCACTATTGACATTTTTCATTTCTGCATAAATGCTCCTGGTTGCACATTATGCCCAAGGGTGTTAGTTTTTTTTCTTTTATCGGTGCTCTTTGAGTTCAATGCCACAATGCTATAATATTGGAGTGATTCTGTATAATAATAAAAAATAAAAAAAAACTAGATATAGCTCTCCTGGCTAAATCCAAACCTAGGATCCATGATGTTTCCACACAAACATCATAGAGGACAAACCCGTGCCACTGGAGGCAGCTGTTCACAGGATTGTGCCAAAAAAAAGAGGGCAAACAGAAAATGAGAAGGGTAACTAAAAAAAACTCTCTGGGGTGTAATCTCCTTACTCAGTAATGGACCATTTATATGATATGTATAATGGGGCTGCCACATATATTCACAAGTAGTGGTCTTATTTTCAGCCAGCCTCTCTTTAAAGATGTGTTCTTCATAGGGTATCTTTTGTGAATATATGATCAGAGGCACGACAGCCCTGGTCTTTAATCTTACACTGGCCTTGAAGAATGTCACTGAGCCCCCCCTCCCCTCCTCCTCTACCCCCAACATCACCACAACTGCAGGCTACAGACACCATCCTGTTCACACTGCGGTGCAGCAACGCATCTCTGGTTGTTTAGAGCGGTATGGGTTTTTTTATTTTGAGTTTAAAAAAACCCTCAGATATTCATAAAAACTTGTCACAACCATCTGATCCTGCAAAGCCACTAAGGCCTTTGAAGTGCTGGTTCATAAACAGTTGATTGAACACAAATTGCTAAGGCTCTCTCAGTGAGCTACCCACTTTGAAATTTGTTTTGTTGACCTCTCTGGAAGACATGGGTTTCAGTGTCTGGGCAATTTGTACACAGACATCTTCTCTCTGTTGTGAGATGATCTGCAGGCTGGGCGCTGGAGTTGTAGCAGTCAAATAATATGATTTTGGTATTCTTTATTCCTGGAACCGAACAATTTTGCATGACATACCTCCTTACAAGTTTTGTACTTTTGTTTTTCTGCAGGATTAATTATCCTCTTCAGCCATGAAACAGAAAAAAGGAGGTCTAATAGCATAATAATATGGTATACAGCACTTGATCAACACAATGTCATATGATTATAATCCCCAGGTAATGACAGAGGACATTGATTTGAAGAAATACTGAAGGTTTGAAGACAGCTACCACAGGTTACCCTAATTGACCTCCTGCGTTTCAACAAGGAAACGCTGTGAAAGGATTTGTCCACATTGCACCTGCACGTTTGCAAATATCTGTGGTTTTCTAATGTGTACAGTATATAAACTTTATTAGGTACACCTGTACAATCTAATGCAATCCAATACAACAGCCATGTCATATTATCTATCTTTTATTCGATGCTCAAACAAGGAACAGTGGTGATTCGTTATATAGTCCATTACACTCTCCTTTTAGTGGACAGTAAACAATTGCAACTCTACAAAGTTTTTCTTTGGGACTGGAGTATTTTTATGATTTGAGGAGCTGCTTAATGGAGCACACAGTCAAAAAGGTAATCTCCTTGAACTATGGGGAAAATGTCCCTAGAGCAAAGCTGCTCACAATCCATCTACCCACTGCTTCCAAAAGGATTGGCTCAAAGTCGGCCGCAAATGAATACAGGGACTGAAATATCTTACCATTAAGTTTTTTTGTCAAATGTCATAGCAATGAAAATTCTGTAGGACACTGCAAATAGATTATGAACGAGTGGAAAACCCTATAAATTCCTGAAGGCAAATAAGATTTAGTTGAAGATAAAGGTCAGGGCGCTGGAGGAGAGATACAGGGAGGCATGTGGACAAGGATGACTTGATTATCCTGGATGGGAGCACAAAGAGACGTGTCCTTTTGCAACCGGGTTAGAGGAAATACCATCTTCTAATAACAAGAGCAAAAGAGCCATCTATAAATGGTTGAAAATTCATATAAGTAAGTGAATTCCTACAAAAAGTACTGAATGATGGAAGAATTCTGATGATGTAAACCACACTCATACGGGAACTTAGTCAACTTAAACAAATGTTTCTTTAAATTATTGATAAATGTTCGAGCAGTCATTCCAGTTTGTAGTGTTTCTGTATCTAATGTGTTCCAAAGAGAAAGGAGAGTGACTGTGGGACCCGCTAAGTCATTTCTGTATGTAGAACTCATTGCAGTAAAATACAAGAGCTTTGTAAAAGCTGAAAGCATTCAATGTGTGTGTGTGTGTATGTGTGTGTGTGTGTGTGTGTGTGTGTGTGTGTGTGTGTGTGTGTGTGTGTGTGTGTGTGTGTGTGTGTATGTGTGTGTGTGTGTGTGTGTGTGTGTGTGCATGCGTGCATGGTGCGTACATGTAGAGTAATGCCTTTCAAAGAACATGGGGAAAAATAGGAAATTGTACTCTAAATGTCATTCATTCAGCTCGGATGTCAGGCTGACCTTCAGCAGAATCAACTCTTCCTATTGTGAACATGGACGAGTGGGCTCTGTAAAATATCACATGTGATAAGAAAAAAAGTCTGCATGAAAGCAAACGTGTGATGTTAGCCATGCACTGTATGGTCAGTATGAGTCCAGATGTGATCTGTGATATGTTATCGACATGGAAGGGTACTATTGTGTATTATAGGTGTTGTTGCTTTGTTTTGTTCATTAAATAACCTTTGTGAATACATGGACAATCCATTCACTACATATATTTTGTCTAATTCTGATTAGGTGGCATGTTACAGCTAGAACAATGGATCTAACTTAGCTCAAAACCAAGCACCATGAAGCAAACAGGGGTAAAGTGTAACATTTTACAATCTTTGCAATCTTCTTTGCAATTGTCCAATTACAGCTTAACAACTGTAACGGCAGGCATTTCATGTGTTAGATTTTTCAACATGCTAAAGCGTGCTAAAAAGAGACACTCCTAGACAGTAAGTGTCTGGAGGCTGATGTCTTTCTTTAATTGCCTTTATGTAACCAAAAACACAAGAGCAAAAGTGTAAGGAATGGGAATGTTCACATGTCGAAGCCTCCTTGGGCAAGACACTGAACCCCAAATTGCTCCTGATGGTTCACCAGCACCTTGCATGCTAGCTTGCTGCCATCGGTGTGTAAGTGTGTGTGTGAATGGTTGAATTAAAGGCAAAACAGTAAAGCGCTTTTGATTAAAAGAGCTATATGAATGCAGTCCATTTACAAATTAGCTAACTCCATTGTCTCCATTTGTCAGCTCAAGATGCTATATCAAAGAGCCATGAAGTGGCTCTGTCCTGATTTGGGGATGTTTACATTTCAGCAATGCCAGCTTAACGTGTTACCCAAGATAGAGTTATGTTTCTATCTGCTGAGTCCCAGCTCTCTGTAACGCACTTTGGTCCACATTTGTTGTGGATAAATCTACCATTGTTATCATTGTTATGCGCATACTAGCCAAGCTTGACAGGGGTAGAACAGTAACTAAGGGGGGCAGGGTTTAGCGAAGGGTCACTTGCTTCCTGTTGATTACTTTCAAGCTCTCGTTTGTCACCATCTACTGAAATGTCTTTGAGGAAGACATGAGTCCATAACAACTCTACGGACCCTATTTTAACGATCTAAGCGCACGGCGTGAAACACCTGGCGCAGGTGCGTTTAGAGCGTGTACGAACCCACTTTTGCTAGTTTAACAGCGGAAAAAAGCTTGATGGTGTTTTAAGCCTCCAACGTCTCCTTCCAGGCAGTGCTGTGACCGTTGACTTCAAGGCACCTAACCCTAACCTTAACCCTAACCATAACCATTGCCTAATCCTCAGTGGCGCAACTACCCAGTGTCAGAGGGGAATGCAGTGACAATTTTGGTGCCCCCCCCCCCAAAAAAAATGTCTCATGTCTGTCTCATTGACTCCTTGACCGTGTTCTTCTCCACTAAGACGTCTTGTCAAACAAACATTATGTAATAGATTTTTCATTTGTTTTTCCATATCAATAATATTAAGAAATGAATCTGTTGGTATCAAGTGTCTCCCCCTAAACTCCCACCTAATGTAAGACCTACCTGTTGCCTTCCCCTGTCTTTCCTGATCCACCATTCTCACACCTGAATGAAATGAACTCACTGTTAAATATAGCAGCCTAAATTCAATTCTTAAATCAGCCTAGTGATGGCATCAGATCAGACAACTATTATGCAGTAAGGTTGTGCTGCTGTTGAAATTACATTCACATTTTGTAATTTGTATTTTAAATATTTATATATTTTTTCATATTTATTTATTTTTCTTCTTGTCATTTATTGTGCATGCTACCTTATATTTACCAGTTGTAATTTGACCTTAATAAAATTGAGATATGTCATGCATGGGATTGGCTCCATAGGGTTTAACCAAAATCTAAATGTAGCTATCAGCAACATTGGTTTGCATTAAGCTAGCAAACACTAGCCAGTCTGTTAACATGAATATTTGCAAGCCTCCAAGTTTGGTAGCAAATCTATGCATGATTCCATGGTAAACCAGAGTTATAGCATTAGTTATGTTTTCCAGATTGTCATTTATTGTACATGCTACCTTATATTTATCAGTTTTCAGCTCAGCAACCTCAGTTTTGCATATTGTAAGCTAGCTGTAAACCCCTATTTGGCTGCTACATTCCCAGTGTTAGCAAACGCTAGCTAGTCTGTTAACATATAACTTTGCTGTTTTTCCATACACGACAACTCACTACTCGTACGCTCGTACCTGCTCACTCAGCGCTCACAGCGCACCCCCTCCCTCTTCTATGTCAACATTCTATGACGGAATCTTATGAGACAGGGCATTGAGGAAATGCAAAAATGATTTAGAAACGCACAACAGCAGCTACATATTGAAAATACAAAAAAAGATTTTTATTTTTTTATTTTTTTATTTTTTTATTTTTTTATTTTTTTAACCATCGCTTTGGAGCTCCCCATGGTGCTGCGCCCCTATGTGCCGCATATAGTGCATACTCACTTTTTGCGCCACTGCTAATCCTAGTGCCTTCCAGGCAGCGCTGCCTAGAAGGACGTTGAGGGCTTAAAACTCCGATAAACCGGAAGGCTCAAAAGGGTCCGTGTGCCAGGCGAATGGTTCAAAAGGGTTGTCTCTTAATTAATCATAGGTGTGTTTTGGACGTAACATGCAATAAACCAATCAGAGTGTCATATCCTGTGCACCTTTGTACCTTGGCACATTGCTATTATGATGGCAGATTTGCTAAGCAGGAAGGAGAGATTTTCAGGAGAAGAAAGTGATCTGCTCGTGTGTGAAGTGAGAGCGTGCGAGCAGATCATATATAGCAAGAGCACTATGCCACCAAAACTCCACGAGGTGAAGCAGGCGTAAAATAACAATGAAATGCTGCGTTATTGACATTAGACCAGGTTTTTGTTGGTCAATGGCACGATTACTTTCCGCTGCCTTAAGATATCAATATGTCTAGAATGCACCTGAACACAACTCCCTGTAAGACCAGCACGCCCACGCAGATGGGCGCAGGTGTATTTGCTATTTAAACAACGTGGGTGCTGGACGGGAAATTGACAACTACGTCGGTCTTAAACTAGCAAAGACACTTGCGTCAGGCTTTGCGCTGCGCTGCACTGGGTGCAAGATAGGGCCCTAGAACTGTTCTGCAGCTGAGCCTGATAACATTATGTCAAAAGGAACTAAGCAAATGTGTACATTTTATCTGTCTGTTTGGTTTACCACGTGCTTTGGCTTGGTTTGTTCATCTTTTATCATCATGAGAAACAAATCCATTAGGATAAGAAAGGATTATAATAACAACAATTTTCCCAAACAGCCTTTGTTTTCACCATGACAACAGGCCTAATACCCCTGAACATTACTAAGCCATCTGTAGAAGGGTTGCTTAATGCACATCAAATAACAATAATAGTCTGCTAATGGCACTGTTGCCCGCTGTGTCATCATGCCATAGTCCTGCATGCCTCGAGGGAAAAGAGACAAATCAGTTCTATTGTTCCAAGTTAAAACTCTCATGGCCAAAATGTTAAGATTATTTTTTATTATATGTGTTTACCTTTCCTGTGTTTCTACATTTGTTTGTTTGAATTTGATCATTATGACTAGAGCAAAACACTCTAAGGACTTATGTTAAATGGATGCCTTTAGCTCTCATGTTTGTTTGTCTGCAGATTGTTAATAACAAGCTCTCCTCTAGCCATGATTGGGCCATGAAGAATGTGACCTCATGTCTGGGACAAATAATTAGGACGGCCGCTCAGAGCATACTGAGAAACTCCTCAGTCTCTCCCAGAAGCAACACTATACAAAGACGGCCCTCTGTTCTTGATGCTAGCCCCGTCTTGATGTTTCTCTCTCGGCTCTGGTTAAATAATCTTAATACGGGTGCTAAGTAGAACGAAGTTTGTGGCCTGCAAAAGGGCAGCTGCAATTAGAGTAAGATTAGCCAGAAGAGGGGCAAGTTTCAGATTGAATGCAAAGGCTGATTACAGGTTCCACAGAAATAAAGGCTACATGTCAGGGTGGATCGCTTTTCCGCTCATAAAAATGTATCTCATTGTTGTCGCATGTTATTAGTGTCCAATTATAAATAAATATTACAAGCTGCTTAAGGATGCGTCATAAACAATACAACTAAGGCCAGGAGAACATTTGTATTTAATTGCATACAAAACAAAAGAATGCTTTGAATTCACAATATACAGTATGAGCTTTTAGATAGCTACATGAGCAAATATTTCCATTGTTACACTGCAGCTATCATTACTGGATAATAATGAGATATGTGCAGCTGCTGTTTTTCATATGGTGCCATTATGTCACATAATTACTGCCTGCATTGTGTCTCCTTTAGGCCTATTTAAGTTAATAAATATTCATATGAAAACAAACCGCATGCCCCTTGAGAGCACACCATTACTAGAATATCTTTAATGTTGCTTGTGCAGTTGAACAATTTGCTTAGCATGTAAACATAGGTAAAGGTTTCTGTTTCGACAAATGACTGGCACACAGAAATGGCATATTTGATGTTGGCTGCTTTCATCTTGTGCCCATTTCATGATGAGATATACATCTCTGCCTTTTTTGCATTCGAGCCAAATGATTCCTAATGGTCATTTGGAGGCTACGTTAGTCTTTTAATTAGCTGGAAAGCCTACTCTCATCCTTTACCATCCTTCAATCTCCACATGCCTGCTGTTAGGGGAGCCTGTTGTAAATGGTAAATTGCCAAGGTCCTCAAAGTTATCCTCTGTGAGGCTGTGACACGGATAGGCTGTGTGCCTGTTTAATGTGTAATGTAAGAGTACTTGTGTGTGTCTATGCATGTGTGTGTGTATAAGCATCCATTTTCATGTGCATCTGTGTTCATGTGCATATCTGTATGTACAGAAGTTCTCGTATGTTGGTGTTAACATGGGTATTGTTTTCCACCATACGAACAAAGAACACCATCAGGTTTGAGTTCCAATACACTGTAGTGAGTCTTGATATAATCACTTTTATTTTTTTGTTTAATGGTTTTAATGACCAGTTTAATGATTTAATTAGGCTTTTGGGCAGACTTGGCTGTGCGTGTGGTTTTGTGTATGGAAATAGTTTGTGTTACGGCGTTCTCTCGGTTTCTGGACGTCCACCAATTGTTCACTCCAGTGACTGCTAAATCTTGTGTATGCACCAATAGATGTGCCCATTTGTGTGTGCCTGTGTTCAGAAAGTCCTTCTCTGTTTGCATGTTTATATGTAGCATCTGTTCATTGTTGGCTGAGTAGTGCAGTGTGTGTCGGCGCTCAGGTGCAGCTGCTCTTGTCTCCTGTTGCTGTGATCCCTGAGCTGAGAGGCATTATTAGCAGCCTGCAGCTCTCATAGCCTTTTCCACTCTAATTACATACCCATCATTAAAATGCTAATTCATACTGTTAAAGGAGCAATTAAAAGGGTAATTAAAAAGGCTTTGTTCCACCAGGCTACCTGCATGAAGAGTCTGACCGTTGCTGGTCCTTTTTTGATCTTTAGTATTTCCATAATGCCTCAGGTCTAATCCCCTTATCCAGGTTCAACTAGGTGTCACTGGCTACTGGTGGAGGCAGCTTTGTGGGGCTAACAGATTACAATGTTAAGGACTCAAAATGCAAAGCAATTGATCTGAATACAGTTATTGAACTAAAAAGGCATTGACTAACAGCACAAAATTACCAGACATCACGTTCACGTTAGTTTTGCCTTTTGTAAAGACTGAGAAGATACTAAATGCAAGTACATCTGAAGTGATGGAAAGCACATGCAGTGATTTTACAGATTTTTACTGACTATAATCTCAATGTATTTTCAAGCAATATTTAAAGTTACCTTCCCCGTGCTCAGGGAGGTCAGTGGATGGATGGCAAGCATCTTATTTCTTCTTTTTATACTTTGTTCTTTGAATTCATACAGTATGTTGAACGACGTTACAGCCTATTTCAGGTTGAAATTAATCACATTTCTAAAACTAAAGCAAACACAAAGATCAAACAACCAAACAAGAACTTTTTTTTTGGATCCTGTTACTAAGAGCAACAAATCATTTCTGGGACGTTGGCTTATTATAAAACTCAAATGAGTCATTTAGGAAATCTTTTTATCCATCTGTACCATTCAAAGCCAGAAATATCTGATTCAAACTGGAGCGCACACATTTTGGACAGAGTTGTTTTTCTGGCAAGACAGAGTCTAACTGTGGCACACGCTAATGTAAATAATTATTGCTGCTTTGTACATAATGAAATCAGATGATGTTAGCATTAAACCCACATGGGGTTTTACTAATCCTATACACTCTGTATGTTTCCATGTGATATCAAACACAATGGGCCCTGGTAAATAAGTAGTGCGGTGTTTATCTATTATAAAGCAATTCAGTGCAGATACAGCCAGTGTTAATGAAAGTTAGCACAGATGGAACCCTTTAAAAATGAGAAATGATGGATTCGCTCCAGCTTGCTGATGCTGTGGGCCCTATTTGGTTTCAGGGCCGGTGAAGTGTCAGTGGTTTAATTTTATAGTGCGTAGTTTTCCCTGATTTCCCCCCGGAACGGAGTGCTGCTGGAGAATGCGGAACATCTGCCGCCACTCAGAAAGCGATACATATAAAAACCATCATTCCTATCAGTGCTAGTTGCAGTCAAGGAAGAGAGCCAAGCACACATTAGAAAAGCTGCCTTTTTTCCTCCCCTGTCTCATGTTGGCTCCTGGGGATTGGCAGCCAGAAACCTATTAAATTATCCTGTGTTGCTACAGCATATGTAGCATTTCAAATATGAGCCCCGAAGCAAGGCTGGCTAAAAGTACAATATCAACCATCATACATATAAACACCAAAGCCTGCAAACTCTGTACACGCAGCATGATGTTATCATTTGGGGTAAAGTAATACTTTTATCTCGCATCAATGTTTTATAGAGCATTAAAACATCCTTCCATCTTTGTAGGAGCTTAAATATGTTTAAATATTATATCACAGGCTAAACTGTGACATTGCTAAACTGAGTCTCCTTAAGATCATAAAATAAGAATCAAAACAACTTAATTTGCCAAGAAAAAGAAATGGAAAAGCATTTATCTTTAGAGCCCTGATTCAGTTACATAAGACGGTTGTAAAATGCTAACACATTTACTGTGGAAAAGATTTGAAAACAATGACTATTTCCAAAGGAGTTGCTTCCACTTTGAAAAGGGCTAACTTTATAACCAATTGTGAAGAAAGAAATTCATTTTTGCATTCTGTCTGCTTCACCACATTTGTTTCTTTTTAATCATGATCTATCTCAAAATTGAATTAATTGTTTTAATTAGTAAGTTAGTTGCCACTTCCAAATAACAATCTAACCGAGAAAATTTGCAGTTGACACTTCAATATGAACGACCTTATACATGAACGATCTTATACAGTGAAGAAAAACCTTAAAAACAATGTGTGGCATTATGTTTCCACCTAAATGTAATTTTCCAATGCAAAACACTTGCATTTGAACATAATTTGTTGGAGATAACATTGCACAGAGACAGTATTTTATAATCATGTACAATCCTTGACAAAATGCACTTGAGGATGCAATTTTATAAAAGCACAATTCATCAATATAATTCTAACTGCTTCCATTTTGATTCCATAAACAACTGTAATGATGTATTTTCTGTTGTTGTGCAGCTTTATTGCATCATGATTGTATTTCTTGATAGTCCTGCCTGCTTCTTTATTTGTTATTTATCTGGTGTGTTTTATTTTCCACTGAGGGTATGTAGTTCCACTCCAGAGCAGAATTGAAGTCACTTAGTCTGTCATGTCTGCTTTCATTTCTGGCAAATCAGACAGAGGAGCTTGCAAGTCATCAGACGAGATGAAGCAATAGACTGTGAAATGTAATGTATACATCAAGAGGAAAGCAAACAATGACCTTCACAAAGAAAACAGAATGTTTGCACGACTGTGTGGAACATCTTTTCTTGAATGGTAAACACCCAGAAAATGAGTACCAAAATTTCATGTGGTGGTACGGTTACATGCTGGTGTTTTTACTCCAGCGACAATATACTTTATCAATGTAAGATGCACTAAAAATAATATTGACAGAAATACTAATCATCTTTAAGAATGACTTAAGTTCTGCAGGTACTGTTACTATGTTTAAGCAGATGTTTCTGAACAGACCAGCGTTTTCTTTATTGCCATTCTCTAACAAAATGAGCAGAGCAGAATAGTAGGAGCACATCTTAGTATAAAGCAATCCAAAAGCACGCCACCACTAACTACTCCATCAAAAAATAACTTTTTATCTTACACCTCTATAGTTAAGGGATTAGGCAAATTAAACTCCTTAGTTAGGATCCATTGAAAGAAACCAACATTGACTGCTGGTTTCATTGCTGTTTAGAGAAATAGATCCAGGACATGTTTCTTCACAAACACACTGTATCCAGTTCTTATTAAAAGTGTCTATAATTTTCTCTACATAATGTCAGTTAACTTTAACCTGCCCGGTTGTAATAAACAATGGTATATCTCCCTTTAAGCATGCCCATCTGTCTGATCATCAATTTCATGTTTCTTTCAGCCAGGTCTGTTGTTTGGCTTGTTCTACAGCTGGACCTCATGTCTGACTCATACTTAGCCAAACACTGTGCCCTGTGGAATCATGGGATATTTGAGACAAGGTTGCCATACTTGATGGTGCTCTCCCTTCTCTGGCTCTTGGTTCTGGACAAATGTAATCTTGAGCAAACTGTCCCCACTTGTTAAAAAAAATAGGCTTATTGGAGGTCCAGAGATGCATTTGCAAATGTAAAATTGGTCATGGTGCAGATTGGGAAAGGAAAAGACAAAACAAATAGACAGCTGGTTCCAATTATGGTTTTACTAGGCGCTGATGGGCCAGTAATTACAGGATTAGAGACGTGTAACTGCACACAGCTTTGGGTGCTGCTCTCTGAGTTTGGAGAGGCAGAGAGACTATGCAGGCCAAAGCCAGAACAGCTCAAACAGTGATGTTAGCACATTACAGCAGCAAAGGCCCTGTACGTCAGTCATTGTGTCCGTTGGCCAAAGATCTGCTGAGGCTGCTGCGGCTGTGACATTTCAGGGTTGTCTCTGTGAGGGTTCATTCAACGCTGCAAAAATATCTCTCGATATGAAGACTTAAACTCTTTCCCCTTCATGGCCAATTAAGCTACAACCTTAAACCACTTTAAGTGCACCTGGATTATTTTATAAGTTAAATGACAATAATTAGAAACATGGGCATCCCGCTGAGAATTTAATCTATGAATAGTTATCAAGTCCCTACTAAAACTATTTGAATCAATGACTGTCTAAATGATACAAATGCATTTGAGAGCAGACTCCTTGCCACTATGTTAATTTATCTATTGATGAATTTCAGGATATCAGAATTCACACACTGAGCACATAATAAACTATGGGCCAGGTGGACATGGTAGTTAAAGTGCTCATAATCGGAGAATATGCAGGACACCTTATTACAGACGGAATACTCAACACACCATACACGTGAGTTTGCAAGTTCAGAGACTGCTGTGTTTTTGTTGTTGTGGAAACATGGCTGAACAACAGTGTTTCGGACTATCTAGCTACCAGGCCTTCTGCTCTGTCGCGGTCGGTAAGACTAGTAAGACTAGTGGAGGTGGGCTGTGTTAACACAGACTTGTGCAGAAATGGGGTGATTTGTATCCAACTAACTGCTAACTGCTGGTGGAGTGTGTGACTGTTAAATGCCAACCATTCTACATTCCACGCAAATTTACGGCTGTGTTTATACTCGGTGTTTACAGCCCACCAAGTGCTAATGCTAGAATGCGTTAGCTGAACTTTACGGAGCCTAATGCGTGTGCACCAAATGTAGCCTGTTTCGTTTGTTTTTATATAATGTCGTTTTTATATATTTTAAATGTGTAACACCACTTGAGCCATGGTGAAACGTTGTTTTGTGTATATGGTTGAAATGACAATAAAACACACTTGAGTTGAGTTGAATGCTGCCTCACTGTCTGTCTGTCTGTCTGTAAATGGTAGGTGTGGCTTGGGAGTGGACCCTAAGCAGCGAAGCAAGTGCATTCTGGGATTTGGTGTCTTTCATCCATATGAGCCAAAAACACATTTTCTGTCTTATCTCGGCCAAGAAGGCACCAATTTCTAAAAGAAATTCACATTTCTACTACATAAGTGACCCAATTTAAAGATATATTCATCTTTCCAACGGTGAAATATCCCTTTAATATCGGTGGATGCAAGATATGGGTAGGGAGCCTGATCACCAATGAGTTGAATTGTCACTGATAATGGTGCCACTGTTAATGTTTCTACCAGTTATGTATTACATTTTTTGGCTCTGGAAAGCTGTGGTGAGAATTGTATCTATTTTTCTGACATTACAAAGTCAAAACAATACATTGATTCACTGAGAAAACACGTTTCAGCTGAATCAATAATGAAACTTGATTATTTGCAGCCCTTAATCCAATTAATGCATCAATGTATAATGGGGAATATACCATACATGCATGTGCAGAACACATGTGCATGTTTGCTTGTGTATGTGGCTGTAAGCATGTTAATATGCATTTGTAAACACGTGCAATTATACTTGTGTGTAGGTATACATTCATTTTTAGTTTGTGTGTGTAGTGTGTATGAACTTGCTGAGAATTCACACTTTGATGAAATGCATTTCTAAGCTAACATTTCTAAACTAAACATTTGATACTGTATACAAAGTACAAAAACTGTACTTTTTATATTATTAACCCAAGAAACATTCATTATAGAAGTAAGATTCATAAATAAGGTCATAAATATGCAGATAAGGCCAATTTTGGCAATCATGTCAGATAGCTCACCATATGTGCATGTGCATTTAGAGTGTGTATACATTTCATTATGTAGGAATGTACTAAAGATTGTATGTGTCCATATGTGTAGTGTAGTCCATCTCCATGCTCACACAGGCGGTGAGCAGACAAGATGGTGACAGTGAGGACACAGACAGATCTTGAGCCTTCCGAAGGTCCCCGGCTGAGCACTTTGGCCCCCGGGACCGTGCTCCATGTTGTCCCCCTGGATCATGTCAGGGAAAGTCCTGCTATGTGCTACAGCTCAGCCCCCCCTCCGAAGGATGAGCTGCTGGGGAGCATATGTTGCATGTGACACATGGTCGAACTGACACACTTGTGCTTGGCCATGCATTTATACAAACAGCAACCCCCTACCTCCCAAACTACATTCACATACTCTCTCTCTAAACCACCTGGAAATGACCACTAACACACATACATGCACATGCATGCACCGCAACATTAAATACACTGTTACAAATCTATACCTGCCCACAAACATTACAGCCACATAGACCAGAGACTCGCTCACTCCCATCTAGATCTCCAGTTAAACAAATCACTGTTTGCCCAGCAGCACACATTCTCCCAGCCCCCCTCCACTGCAGAGGCAACAATACCATAGCAACCAGCTGGATTACATCCAGCATAATATGTATTAGATTTGATGGAGTCAAAGCACCGGCCACAATCTAATTAAAGCTAATGTGTTTATATTTGTGTTGTTGCAGTCTCGGTGGACTGGAGTAGGGCTAACGCGGACATGATGAGGCCAGTGTTTTGGCTGCTCAGACATTCCCTGTAATTGAGGCCGCTGAGTTAGCTTACTCTGATTGGTTGGCTTTTGGTTGTTCTTGTAAAACAGACGCTGTGTAAATATGAAGGCCTGTGTCCACCAGGCGCATTTTTGATCCAGTATTTGACGTGCATATGTTGGAGCCGACATGGGGTCATTTTGTTCAGCTGTGCTGAGTTGTTCTGGTGTCCACCAGGCGTGGATGTGGCATGACAGCCAGACTGGAGCCTTACGGCAATCTCTGCTGTCCTTTGTCCACTTCTGATTCAGTTATCTTCTCAGTACACTTGTGCCTATTGTGGCAATATAGTGTGTATCTCTGTAACTGTATGTACAGTATATATAATATATATATATA